>NW_019727793.1:894608-927282 GCF_002891405.2 Cryptotermes secundus | reverse complement strand
CTTTAACTTCATTATTATTATTATTATTATTATTATTATTATTACTATTATTAAAATTATTAAATCGCCTGTATATGCATTCATTTATGTTTTTGTTTCTTTTCTTTACTCATGCTCACTTTGCAATTGGCGTTCGAGCTGTTTAATTAGCAAGTAAATAAAGAAGAAAACAATTGCCTGCGTGGTGCGAGGGGATAGTGATAGCTTAGATTGGTTAGAAAATGGCCTGGTAGAACTAAGCCCACAGGTCCATCCGTCTAAATGAATCCGCATAGCCAGGACCTTGGTCCTGGTGCCGGTGAGGTCCTTGAATGCTACCCATCGTGACCAGGAGCTCTGCTACCGCCTGCAGAGTTCGTCCACACAAGCCCTACCACTACGACAAAATACGGCTTATAATATTAAAATAGATATTTAAGAAATATAATCCGAAAATGTAGACTAATTTCATGGTTCATAATAGGGACCAGTGGCAGTTTTTTATCACGGTAATGAAATTTCGGATTTTATAAAAGACAGACAATTTTTTAGTAACTGAGTGTAGTGCCCCTGTCTGGGTGTTGTTGGGCACCTGTCCCTATTGGTAGAGATAGCTACTTACAGATGAGCCAAGCGAATACTGTTATGTTTATGTGGCTGCGGAGTCACTGGTCGTTTGAGACTGGTTTACCTCACAGAACGATCCTCAGTTTTCGATAAATAACGAACTTTATTCCATGAAAATTTGATACAGACTAAATTCTGACTAGACTTCGGACACTCAGGAGAAGAGATTCGAACTAAAATGTGATGACTGCCTCTACTGAGTGTGTGAAGATATATCCTCCTCCTCCTCCTCATAATCTTCGGGAGGTTTATGAATATTTTAATAAGGAATTTTCCGTGACGTTGCATACCAAATTTCTTCCAATTTCTCTGTTCCCAATGGATATTTATCTCGGAATTACATGATTTCTTTCAGTTCAAAGGCTGCTGGCGATATGTTTATTTACATGATTTCTCTGGTCGCGACAACCAATGTCCCATGTTAACGACATCCACTTAAATATTTCGTGTGATAACCACACAACAATTTTCATTCAAAAAATTTCTAGCTAACACCAAACTAATAATTTTACAGGGATTTATATTCCCAATATGTTGTTAGCAACCCATAGATACGACATGAGAGACTGCAATTTTCTCGAGAATGATTTTGCTGTACGTAATTTCTTCGGTTATGACATGGATTAATATTTAGTTGAAAGCAATATCAAACATATCTGCTGACACAGTAGCACGGCGATTACCATAGTTCTCGCCCTAACAGTTCAAAGTAAAATAAATGTTTGCATATAACCTACAAGATTATAAAGAAATATTTTGTTGGTCTTCATAACTATATTTACATCAAAATTTACGCTATACTTCGAATGTTCCCTAAAGTTAAGTAATTTAGAACAAGATTGAAACTATCACATTATACCGACACGTGACATTTTTGTATGTTTCACAACAATTGAATGAATTCATTATAGCAGAGCGTGAGTTTTCTTGGCCTCGAGCCTTTCAACATTTCTAGTTCGTAACAATTCCACTTGTAACAGAATGTGCAAGATAATATAATTAGAGATGTCTTCAACACATATTCACTACTCCGTCCTCAAAGCATGCTGGGAATGTTGTTACGACAGAAAATGAAACAAAAGAAAGCGTTGGCCGTCCTTCTTTGGCAACAAAGGAGACATAACTTACATCTCTTCTGTTAAATGATAATCCCTTACAATGTTCTTTTGTTTTTAACCAGATGGGAGTCCATGGCTACCCAGAAGAAATCTAGCGTTATAAAAACTCAATATATGGAGACCGGCACGTGTGTTCAAATACCGGGGCTGGTCAGGAATGTAAATAGCTTTAGTAGAGTCTGAATCCGTCTCAGATCATCTGAATGCGTAGAAAAATACAAAACATTTCGTCTTCTCTTCTTTCTTAACATAACACTTTCTGTGATACAGGGTTGTTAGTGGCCCTCAAACTAGAGCAACTAGAGGACTTATCTTTTGGAATTTTCTCTAATGTTGCTTATCAAACATACTACAACCTCCCTCCAACGGCAGATTTGAAGTACGTATTTGTGGTTCTCCATTTGTACTCAGTCCCGGTTTCTACGCATCCGAAGTACCGAATCTGTGTACACAAGGAAACATTTGACTGTTCAAACAGGGTGAACACAAATATAATCATCATTTTCATTTCTCCAACGATACCAGAACAAAGTACTAAGACGCATAGCAGATGTGCCCTGGTATGTACGCAACAGGGACCTCCATCGAGACCTCTGTGTCGAAACATTCACATTCATTATTGCAAGATACGCCACCTCACATGAAAACCGACTTCGACAACGTCAATGAAGAAGCGTCCAGGCGACTCAAACGGACCAAAATTTACGAACTAGCCAAGCAGCCCGACAGCTAAGGGATCCGATGGGCGAACTTAACTTCATATAATCTTAGTAACTTAGTGTCAAATTAAAACAGATTGTTAGTTCAAGCGAACTAGTCTTTGTAATATTTTGCTTATATCTTGTAGCAGCCAATATAATAAAAAAATTATTTCATGCATCCTGTTGTACTATAAAATACATCTTTCTTATTAAAACCGTCACAACACAACTACATCAAGGTCTCAGAGTCAAAACAAGGCAGTGACCTTGATGTAGTTGTGTTGTGAAGGTTTTAATAAGGAAGTTGTATAATCATCATCATCACTGCAGTAGTCAACTTCATGCATTTCACTCTCAGTGAACTTAAAGGTATATAATAAAATTATTTTTTCCCAATTAGTTTGTTTTTTGAAAGACATTATTTACTAGTAATAGAGGGGCGGATAGAAGTAACCAGAAGACGAGGAAGAAGACGTAAGAAGATGCTGTTTGACCTTGGGGACAGAAGAGGATATTTTCATTTGAAGGAGAAAGCTCTAGATCGCATTAAGTGGAGGAACTGTTTTGGAAGAGACTGTGGCCCTGTCGTCTGACAGATTACTGATGAATAATGTTATATTTTAGCGTCCTGTTGCACTGACTCATGTCCATGATTTATGCCAACCGTCCTATAGTGCACACACTTTTTCAACCTTACTCTTCTCTTTTGCACTACATGTTTCAGCACTAATGTGCCATCTTCAGGTGCGTTTTCTCTATGCACGTCTAACTGATGAATGAATGAATAAAAATGTTACTATATTCTCTTATGTTTAATGAAATAAGCGGCTATGTGTTTATTAATAAATATCAGTAGCAGCTGCAGCTCTTGTCGAAATATAAGAAAGTCTGCACAACTTTAGAAACTTATACATCCCATTCATTGTGACAAGGAGGGGGCGTAATCGTCAGCTATTATCACAGACCATCAATAGAATATTACTAGATTTTATGTTCAAAATACTTCCTGTAGTCTACCCCGATGGGAAATTCGAACACCCTTACACGGGACTTTTCTTCCGTGAGGTTGCCTACACAAGCTGTAACGGGCCCTATTATGGTTCGGCCACACAGAGCACTACGTACGCGACGCATGCTACGTACGCTATGTTCGCTATACGAACAGAAAAATATCTTCCTTTATTGCCAATGTGACTGGCCACACAGACTTCCGTACGATACGTACGCTATGTTCCCTATGTTAGCTGGGTCGCAGAGTGTACACAGCGTACGTAGCGAACATAGCGTAGCGCTCTGTGTGGCCGAACTTTAGGTAGCAGATGGACAGAATTTATGTCTACAGACGGCGCTCTATTTCATTTTACAAAGGGCGCCTTAAAATATAATAATATCCACAATCGCCGTGAAGAAATTTCAACGGAAAACCCATGAAACTTTGCAGGATATTCATAATTTTGTAGCCGTTAGTCCTCATTGAGAATTGTAGCTATCAGGAAAAGGAAGTTACCGGTCGTTAACTATTAGGCTATCTGAAGAACAGAATCATATAAAGACTGTCTATCTATCTATATATCTATCTGTCTGTCTATCTATGACTCTATAGTCTCTTTTTTGGACTTTGTTCGCTTTTTCAGTTTCTTAATCCTATACACAGCCGGTAGATCTCCTTGGAAAGGGGCTCAGACCGTCACCAGGCCGCTACCTACACACAGAAAGACACAAACACAGAATAAACGCACACAGATATCTGTGCCTTGATTGGGATATGAACCTACGATCCTAGCATTCGAACTAGCGAAGACAAGCTTTAGGCCGCACGGCCACTGTGATCGGCCCATAAACACTTACACACAGACTTAATTTTCTTTAATTCGCTTAGTGGGGGGTGGAGTCCAACTGGGTCCACTCGGCACGGCGGCCACTGATTGGCCTATTGTAGTCTGCCCCTGGTGATTTTGATGATGCAGAACTTGGTGGAATGAAGATTGGCAGGGGAAACCGAAGTATTCGGAGAAAACCAGCCCCAGCGCCACTTTGTCCATCACAAATTACACTTGACCAGACCCGTGACCGAATCCGGGCCGCCGCGGTGGGAAGTCAGCGACTAGCCGCTTGAGCTATGGCACGGCCTTATATACAGACTTACAAAAGTAATAAAATTATACTAGTCATAATTAATCATAAAGTACTAGAACCAGGATCATAAGAGTACATGGGACAACTCAGTCAGTACAACGAATAAATGTAAGTTAGTTGCAAAGTGTTCTCTTTCGCTATCAAATCCAGGCCGGCACTGGGCCCCACAAAGCCACAAAGCTTGAAGTCCCATTTCCTGGAGATATTTGCCGATGACTGTAAACTGTCCACTCACTTCAATGTAGTCCCAACTTTCGAAATGTATGGAACCATGCCTCTGTTTCCTCATACGCCTTCTGGTATGGTATTTCATTGAGAACAGGTACAAATTAAGAGCGCGCAAACAAAATTTAAAAATATTACAATATTTTAAACACCCTATTCAGAAATATTTAAAGCGCAGAAGTATACCTAGAGGAAAGACATTCTTCTGATATGAGATGGATACAGCTGCAAGCTATAGTAGCAACTTCCTTGCAGCAGCCACTTCTGGAGCAACTCCATTGAAATTCTAGTGGCGTAGTTTTCTTCGCGAATGGAACTATGTAAAACCAGCTTTGCTCTGAATGAAAGGTGGGTTCAGACAGAGATACGAGCAGCGGGGGAAAAAATCCGACATAGACAATGCAGAATAAAACTAAACACTGAGTCAGTGATATATATATATATATAGGAGGGACAGGGGACTAGAATTTGTAATGTAATTCAAATTTTATACCGAAATTGTCAAAACTATTTTATAATTAGTGTTCTTTTAAAACTTGGAGACAATAAATTAATTGACAGATTGTTATTATCCATTCAATATATTATCATGATCGAATCCACTCTATAGAAAGCTAAAAAAAGGGATTTTAATTTTTATTTTATGCTGCTTAAAACAATAATATAAACATGGTGATTATGCATGATATTGAACTTTACACGTCCTGATTCCAAGTAGTTCTGCTTCTGCCGGTAGGTGGATCTGCCAGCAGTTGTCTCTCTGTCGTTAGTTCTTGATCTCTCTATGTTATAATTCAATTATGAACAGGCTTAGCGAGGTCCCTAATATTTTCTGTAGAAGTTTTAAATAAATTACATGACATATTTAATGACAAGGCTCAAGGTAAAGTCACAGTACTTTATTAAGCACCAAGATACAACGGAAAATCTTGATGTCTGAACATATGCAGGGGTGCTGTCGGTTACATGTCCTCTCCAATTCCTCCCCCCCCTCCCCCGAGAAACAGCCGCAGTTACCAGTTGGATAGGCGGTTGTCTGGGCCCATATGCGCGTGTTGGCAAAGATATTTCCTGTTCCCCCCAGAGAACAGAACTTTGGTTGTAGAGGAGATAACCAGTTATTATACGGAATGAGCAAAGAGGAATAAATTTCAGTGGTAACCTCGGAAAATTCTTATCTTCAGGACGTAAACAACAATCCATTATTCTGTATAAAATCACGAATAAATATATAGGTAAAATTATCCCTATGCTTAATTATTTAAACTCTACGTCATGAAGATACATATATGGGGGGGTCGAAGTTTAGCTCAGTTATTCTTGACCTCTGCAGTAGATGGAGGTGAGTGATCAGCTTCACGCCTCGGCCACTTTATCACCTGGGAAATAGCCCCCCTTAACAATCGGAGGTTTCAATGCTAATGGAGAAGAGAAAAATCTTACACTTTTGGGAATCGAACCCCGGCCATCCAGGTCGCAGTCCGTCGCTATATAGGTTAAGCCATCCCTACTCATAATCACTGCCAATTCATTTGCAATATTTGCTTTTCGCTATACTTTAGTTTGGCGTGTAATTTTCCACTCCTGCTTTTATAAATTTTATCTTTTAAATTCAACTGCATAGTTTATTTCGGACACGGTTCCCCCCACCACCTTCACGGGCCCCTTTTGTTGCAGACCTCCCAGGATTGTCAAGCCGTATTTAGGAATCAGGTATTCCGCGTACGAGGCCCCTCATATTAAAGCTATACTACTACCTCAGTTACAAACATTTGACTCCTAATATCACGAGTGTACAAATTTTGGACCAAATTTACCAAATTTTGGTAAAATATTTCTCGTAGGATTTGAGGTTCTCACACCGGTGGTTATGATATTTGGGGATATTTTGGGGATATAACGCCATGCAGTCCGTTGAAATTCAATAGAAGTTTCGGCGGAATATGTCGCTACCTTCTTCTCGTGCTTTATGCCTGTGACTTCCTACTTATTCTTCGACCCTGAATTTAGAGACTACACGTTGCTCCTAAAAGTCGGTTCACTTCCGGCGGAATACACAGTGTTACGTCTCGGATGATAGAAGTCTTCAAAATATTTCATATTTATTAAAATGAAAAAGTTGTCCTTATTTTTAATAAGCACTATGTAGACGTATGAGGAATGTAGGTATAGATCCACATATTCTTAACCTCAACAAGAGATTGAAGGTTCATGACCTAGCCATTTCACACTGGGTAAATGTCCTTTGATACTCAATGGATCTGAAGCTGCGTGAGTTCAAAAGTAGATCTGAATAGCATTATATAATGGGACATTCTCGAAATTTCATTAATATTCTGATGAATATGACCATCGATAGGCAACGGCTCGGCCCTCCTTATAACCTCTTTGTAAGACCGAGCAGAAAACACAATTTCCGACAGTAACTGTATTGTTGACGAGGCGTGTTTACAGCGCCGTTGCATAACAACGGCTGTTGTCCCGTTTTTTTGTTTCGAGGTCTTTGCTTAGCAAGGGGGCTATATGCCACAATATAATCATGAAATAAATGACTGGGTAATTCGTTCGTAGATTATGTGATGACACTCTACCAACCGAAGGTCAAAGGGGAGGAAATGGAGAAGGTCTATAGCACTTAAGGAAGGAAATGAAGAAAAGCCCGAGGAAATAGCAACAAAGAAGACCCCGAAGTAGACGGGAGGATAAATTAAAATGGATCTTACGGAAAGAGGATTGGTGTGTAACCGGAATCATCTGGCACACAAGCCAAAACCAGTCACACTATACAGAACTGTTTAACTTTTCATGATATTGTTAATGTGACGTACCAGAATGAAACAAATCTAATTGTAGAAGTTAGTTCATAGCCCGTTAGATAAAGAAGATTACGAGGTTAGTTCGAAAAGATAGAGAGTTAGTTGCAAGTGCGGCCGCGCCATAGCTCAAGCGGTTAGTCGTTGGCTTCCCACCGCGGCAGCCCGGGTTCGATCTCGGGTCTGCTTAAGTGGGATTTGTGGTGGAAAAAGTGGCGCCGGGGCAGGTTTTCTCCGAGTACTTCGGTTTCCCCTGCCAATCTTCATTCCACCAATTGCTTCACAATCACCCTCACCTATCATCTGGGTCTGGTACAATAGGCCAAAAGTGGTCGCAGTACAAGGGACTTAGCCCCGGCCCACTATCATTAAAAAATTAAATTCAAGTGCCCTTTGTAGAAGATCCGGTTGTGAAGAAAAGACTTCATGCATGATATCTTGGTTGTGTAATTCAGCAAGGCTGTTATAGTTCCAGTGTTAAAATCCGTTGCCAGGAAATGGCTAGTGGAGACTGTAACAGACTGAGGACACTAGTCCGTGTGTTATAGCAATATGTACAGTGCAGTCAAGAGTCATGGGTGCTCAACAAATTCAATCTCCCATCCAAAACCTGATCGTTAGTTACGCCTTTCACGTGACAATTTCTTTCTTAACTTCTGTGCCAAAATAGTCTAACGTTTTGTGAAGAGCAGAAAATATGAAGCCCCTCATTATGCACCATTTCTCTCCCCCTATTGCTTCCTCACTCACTGTCAAATTCAAGTAAGTATTCTCCTCGGCACTGATCTCAAACATTCTCAATATATGTGAGATATCAGATTCTCACGGATGTTACTATGAAGGATTCTATTTTCTTGGATGTGACACCTTACATAGTGGCAGAATTTTACGTTTCCAAAGAGGGCAATATCTCCATATTGAGAATATGATTCATTAGAGAGAACTTAGACAAAACACGCTCATCTGAAAACGGCATTAAAATCTACTGGGTAACATCTCGTCACATATCAGAATACTGTAATATGCAACGTCAATCTGTTTGTTCCTCTGGATTAGAAACGAAGTTTCTTGCAAATGTTGTTATTGTCGTTGTAACGGAGAAGGTACATGATTTTTATCACATTTTGAATCACCGCTCAAGTGAACAGATTGGTTACATAATTAGTTACAACTTAACATATAAATTGTAACTAAGCTTTAGGTTGTAATAATTTGTAATTGTAAATTTTGAGAATATTTTTTTAAGAAAACAATTGCAAGGATATTTGGAGGGAGAACATTATTTTGTGGAGTGATGAAAAAATGTGACTGAAGATTTATGAATTATTATGCACTATAGATCAGTTGGACCGATTATGTGAGAAATGAAGAAGTGTTAATTAGAGTCAGTGAGCAGAGGAATATCCTACATGAAATAAGAAAACGGAAGGCTAATTGGATTGGTCATGTTTTACGCAGAAACTGCCTTCTAAAAGAAGCTATCGAAGGAAAGATAGATGGGCGGATAGAAGTGACAAGAAGACGAGGAAGAAGACGTAAGAAGATGCTGGATGACCTTGGGGACAGAAGAGGATACTGTCATTTGAAGGAGAAAGCTCTAGATCGCATTAAGTGGAGGAATTGTTTTGAAAGAGACTGTGGACCTGTCGTCTTGACAGATTACTGATGATGATGATGATTTATTTGGAATCACGACATAAAGATAACTAACAGATGTTTTGAAAATGTGGCATAATTCAGATATTTGGGAAAGACTATAACAAATCAAAATCTGATCAAGGAGGAAATTAGGAGGAGACTGAACATTTCAGTTCAGAACATTGTCTTCTCGTCTGCTGTCCAAAAACATAAAATCATAATATTAAAAAAACATAATTTTGCCTGTGGTTCTATATGGGTGTTAGAGAACAGGGTGCTGAGGAGAATATTCGAGCCGAAGAGAGATGAAGTGACTGGAGGTTGGAGAAACTGCATAATGAGGAACTTCGTAACTTGTACTCTTCTCCAAGCATAATTAGAATGATGAAGCCAAAGAGGATGAGATGAGCAGGGCATGTAGCAGGAATGTGGGAAGCTGAATGTATATAGGATATTGGTGGGAGAGCCAGAATTAAAGAGACCAGTAGGAATATCAGGGCAAAGCAACGCACAATAAAGCGGACATACATCTATGGCTCAAGAGCATTAGAGTGTCAGTCACTGGAATTAATATTTATCATTTACTATATGTATATTAGGCCGGTCACGGTAGCCGAGCGGTCTAAAGCATGTACTGTTTTCGCTTGCTTGGAAACCGGGATCGTGGGTTCGAATCCCACTCAGGGCATGGATGTTTAGTTTGTGTGTATGCGTTTTTCTGTGTTTGTGTACAGGTAGAGGCCTTGCGACGAGTTGATCACCCGCCCAAGGAGTCCTACCGAATGTGTAAGATCTAGAAAAACCGAAGTGAACGGAGAAGTTCATGGAGGTAGGCCTAGGCCTACTGGGGCTGTAGTGCCAAGGAAAAAAAATGTATATTAGGCCACATATTAGAAACATTTTATTGGTTTGAGTTCTAGTTCATAGGAAGCCCCTGACCTGGGTTCTGAATTTTGCTGTCATGATGACTGATTAGGATTAAAATAAATTAACGTGGATGGGGTGGTAAGGGGAGTAAGGGGAGATAGATTGTGAGATTGGAATATAATCCACAAAACAGGTTATCATTACTCCTTCCTTCCTGCAATTCCACGTACAGTTCTCCATCTTCCTCAGGACGCAACAGAGAGAACGCTTCCTCAGGACGCAGCACGCGATCAAGACTGCAGTACATGGCCTAGTATAATCGGAGCCAAACAGAATAGAAACATATTCTAAGGTGAATACATATATATTTGTCACTTCTAACCACATATTGAAATTTAACTGAGGGTGGTGTGTGAATTAACTCGCTTTCTTCATGGAGTTTTCCAGACATTTTGCAAAATATAAAACTAACAATAGAACGATACTGATATTACGAACTTCTTCGAGCTTTGTCTTTCTTTAGAAGCTGGCAGTCGCTCAGATATTCGACATGTTTTCTTTATCTACTGATTCTGAAAGTTCATTACCGTTTTAACAAGAGCCTGCAAATGATCCCTATTCTGGGTAAGATGAAATCTGTTCATACCTTCACATTCTGTTTCTCTAAGATCCATGTTAATATCAGTCTCCTTTCTACTTCAAAATAAATTCTTCCCTTCAGGATTTCCGGCCGAACATTTGTATTTATCGCCTTCCCAAGTGTGCTATATATCCCACTCGTAACGTCCTCATCTTTAACACTCTAAGGCAATCAGAAGCTAAAAGTTTAAAGTAAGAAGTTTTTCATTGTGTATTTTCCCCGATCTCTTGTTACTTTCTTTACCTTGGGTCCGAATATTATATAAGCGTCCAGTTCTCTAACACGTGAAATCCCTTTCCGCCATTCAGAGTGACAGATTGAACTACATATCCATATAAATCATCCACTCCCCCATATGTNCATACGTCTTCATGGCGTAGTGTTTAATTAGTTAAGCACAGGAACAATTTTACCTTCACTCACTTACAAAACATCAGGTAAAGTTACAATTTATACAGTAAAATTTATGGGTCTGAGAGAATGGATGAAACTGAGTTGTAGCACATATTTCCCTAATTTAATCTGCTCTTGACTTCTTTATGGGAGTAATTTTCGATTTATTTCTTAAATTAATAAATATACCTAACAACTCTGAGCTCTAAACTACACCAGGAAGGCTAATTGGATTGGTCATATCTTACGCGGTAACTGCCTTCTAAAAGAAGTTATTGAAGGAAAGATAGAGGGGCGGATAGAAGTGACCAGAAGACGAGGAAGAAAACGTAAGAAGATGCTGGATGACCTTGGGGACAGAAGAGGATATTTTCATTTCAAGGAGAAAGCTCTAGATCACATCAGGTGGAGGAACTGTTTTGGAAGAGACTGTGGACCTGTCGTCTTGACAGATTACTGATGAATGAATGAATGTATCATCATTTAAGACTGCCATATTTTATTTCAGATTAATATTATATTATACGACGTGTTATTCCTTCCCGTGAAAACTTTTAATGGTGACCGTTTTTATCAATGGAATATTTTCTCCTCCTTTTAGCGCTATATTACATACACTGAAGCAAAACCTCAGGACAAAATGATTGCTCAATGAAAACAAAACAGATGGCTACCACGTTCAGACTAGTTGCTATGTCCAGCCCATAAAATCCAGCTTAACCCCACAGCAACATTCAATTTGTAGAGAGTGTACTTTATGTTTGAAACAATACGGCACTTAATGATAAAACATGTAATTCACGCTACCAGCAGCTCCTTATGCATATGTATAGGAAAGTAATATAGTGCTAGAAACATTGATGCAAAATGGACAACCGTTGCAAAAAAAAAAAAGCATTCTGTAACAACATCCGAATTGTATAATTAGGTCTAGAATTTCTGAAAGCTACTAATGATAAATATATAGTACTAATAAGTCACTTGGAAAGTAAAATAAGTTATAGCCCACTCTCCATCATCGGCTAACTTCCTTCCTGGCCTACAGGTTCCGCTAATGTCGCCATTTGAATAATACGTTTCCATCTTCCATTTTTCCTGCCGTGAGACACGCCACGTCACTAGCTCACTCTATACAGTTCACAGAGAAACTGTTCTGAGTGACGCAACAGTGAAATGTAAAGTTGTCCCTGTTCTTAATTTACTTAACCCTACGCCATGAAGACGTGTGAGGGAGGGAGGCACGTATAGCTCCACCATTCTTGACTTCGGCGCAAGATGGAGGTGAGTGGTCAGCTTCACGCACAAGCCGCTTTACACCCGGGGAAAAACCTTCTGTACCTACTGGATATGAAGCTAGGGGGTCCCCCAGAGCCGATCTGGATTCTGTGTAGAAAGAGTGGCTAATACGCGCTTCCACTGACGTGTCCTAGTCTCATCTTGTCGATTTTCATTCACAAAATTACATCGCCGATCTGCAATATGGGTCGGTATTATTGGGCCTATAACCATGACTGTTCGTAGTAGGAGAGATATTCCACCCTCTTATTTTAAAAGTGTCGCGCTGTACCGTAGTTGGTTGGGGCACTATGCTACAAGCCGGAAGGACGCGGGTTCGAGTGCTGATGAGGTGAATTTTTTTCAATTGACCTAATCCTTCCAGCCGCACTATGGCCCTGGGGTCGACTCAGCCTCTAACAGATGTGAGTACCAGGAATCTTCCGGGTGGGGGTGGGGGGTAAATGGCTCCGGCGCGTAAGGCTCACAACATCACCGCCATCTGTGAGTCTATTGTCTAGAAAATATGGGGCCCTCAACCTATGAGCCTACATTGATAATTTTACATTATATTAGAAACCGATCTTCATTCTAATACATGGTCACAGTCTCGGTTAATAAAAGGAAATTCCCAGATTTTGTGACGATGAGGGCCATTCGTGTCTTCATTCTTAAAATAACTCTATTTACGTTACTTTGTAACGCGTTTAGATTAATGCAAATTAATGTTCACCCATGATCAAATAACAGCAAAACTTCTATTTTTATTTATCAAAAGGGAGAAGAGAGAACACGTATAATTTACAGTCCTAAGCGCCTACACCGTCAGGCCGGCTCTGCTTGCAGTCTGCCAGGAAATGCTGATAATTGTACGCTACACTTCACCTCTTCTTTCTCTTGTATCTGAAAGATTTAGAACTGCACTTTTATCTTCGCAAAATTTAACGTTAGAACACAGGTAGTGTATCGGAAGACTGTCAAGTAATTTCTTATATTTATCATCTTCTATAAGGGTTGAGCTTGCTAGGCCGCTCCACCCTCAAACACCAACGCATCCCCCTGTATCCACTCTCTCTATCTGTTAATTATATAAAAATGCTTGGGCGCTCTTTCTGATGACATCCTCTGTACATGATCCGGACAATTTTTCTTCCTTTCGCGTATCTGTTCCTTCATCTTCCTCATTTCTTGTTGTTATCTTATTTCGTCGCCTCTTTCCTTGTCCCACAGAGCCTAAGCTGCTACATACCGCTGAAACTGCATCTCTGTTGCTTCCAGTTATCTTTCATATGCTCTTCTGAAAACACATGTTTTACCGCCATACTTGTCTTCAAATAAACCACCTTTATACAAACATACTCAATACGTAAAAATTTACCTCAGTCATCGACGTCTGTTGTTTGAAGTCTTTTAAAAAAATCTTAGTATTTAATGTAGGAAATTAAATAAAATTTTCGTGCAAGAAATAAATGTTGTTTGTACAGCATGACATATACAGTAGTTACTACAGTCTTAAAAGTATCTCCCTGAAGGAGAGCTACTAGTTGAGAAGCTTACAGTTCCTGAGCTGGCAAAGAAATTATCTTACCTTTACGGAACCCGAAATTTCATTGCCGTATTCAAAACAGCCCGTCACTGAACCTTAATCATAAGAATACGGTCCGCATCTTCGCGCAATTTTGCAAAATCAACCTCAAACTCAATGAAGCCCGGAGAAGGGTTCAGCCGGGACCGGGCCCCAAAATACATGGAGTCCCCTTTCGAATCCAAACAACCCAAATGTTATGTAAAAATTATTAAATTTTCAGTAAAGGCAAATGTAAATTTCGTTCCTGTATTTAATTAATTAAGCACTATGCTATGAAGACCCTGAGGTCGACTCAGCCTCTAACAGATATGAATGACAGGAATATTCCTGCGGGGTAAAGGGAGGCCGGCGCGTAAGGCGGACAAATTTACCCCCATCTGTGAACTGACTGTCTAGAAAATTTGGGATCATCGACGTCTCAGAACCCCATGGGCCTCCACGGCCTCTTAAAACGTTAGTTTTACCTTTTCTTTAAGTTGAAGGAGTTTCTAATGGGAACGGCTGAGTATTCCTGACTGTCCTGCAGGGGACGTGTGTTCCACTGCTTGGCAGGCGTGTTGCAACCCGCTGAGCACCAATTATCATCTCCTTCCTGTGCATGTGCTGTGAACTTCACTCAAGACATCAGATATCCATCTCGTCTGCGCACAGACTTACCGTTTAATTCTCGCGTGCGGAATCTACTAAATTTCATTTCAATACCCAACAAGTGCGTCTGTGGGCTCCGTCTTCTCACAAAGGATTACATTTTTTCACATATTTCTTATGTATAATCTGCAGAATTTGCAATAACATGTTCAATAAATACTGGCTCTTGAATGAGTTAGGATGGTTACATACGAGTATAAATATTATTCATATTCATGCGGTGATATGTAAAAGTAAAAGTAAGTAAATGTATACCTCGTGACTCAAGGTACGCGGGTTCAAACACGGCGGAGGTCTTGGAATTTTAAGGGCGGAAAAATTCAGGGAACAAGTCCTCCGGGAGGGACTTTAAGCCGTGGGTCCCGTGTCTTAGCTTTACGGCACGTAAAAGAACCTCATGTCTCCAAAGGAGACCACTCAGCAAAATTACGGACGTTTCCCGCCCAACAACAGTCTCTAATACCTCTGGTAGATGGGGGAAGCATTATAGATACCTCTCAGCTAGTAGAGCCGATCTCGCTGGCTGGGCGGGACTGATGGTAAGCACCCGTACCGGTAGGATATAGAGACTGGTAGAATATCATAGAGGTAAGCACAATGGACCAAGACAGGTCTAAGTGCATGGGGAAACCCACCCTCTCCAATAACTAACTAACTAACTAAGTAAATGTATCCCTGTAACAGGCCCTGGAGTCCCATAGGGTTGTGAGATGTTGAGATTCCCACATTTTCTAGACAATCGGCTCATAGATGGGGGCAAGGTTGTAAGCCCTACGCGCCAGCCGCCCTTTACCCTCAAGAATATTCCAAGAATATTCCTGGTACTCACGTCTGTTAGAGGCTGAGTCGACACCAGAGCTATAGTGCGTCTGGAACGATTAGATCAATTGAAAAAAAAAAGTCCAATGACTTCATCGGAACTTGGACCAGCGCCCTCCCGGCTTGTAGCACAGTGCCTCAACCAACTACGCTACTGCGTGCCCCCACTGTGATATGATCCAGCTACGACCCACTTCACGCCGAAGAACCGAGAAATTAAACAGTCTATGACGCAAGAAAGCCGGTCACGGTAGCCGAGCGGTCTAAGGCATGCACTGACTTCGCTCGCTCGGAAGCCGGGATCGTGGGTTCGGATCTGTTTCCTGTGAGGTACGAACTGAATTCTTGTATATTATTCTTATACACTGCCGGTCACGGTAGCCGAGCGATCTAAGGCATGTACTGTCTTCGCTCGCTCGGAAGCCGGGATCGTGGTTTCGAATCACACTCAGGGCGTCGATGTTTGTGTGCGTTTTTCTGTGTTTGTGTACAGGTAGAGGCCTTGCGACGACCTGATCACTCGCCCAAGGAGTCCTACCGAACGTGTAAGATCTAGAAAAACCAAAGTGAACGGAGAAGTTCATGGAGGTAGGCCTAGGCCCACTGGGGCTGCAGTGACAAGGAAAAAAAATGACGCAAGAAAACGGAATTCTACCAGGAATCTTAAAACCCCGACGAAGTATTTAGAAAGTAGTTCCCCTTAATCTAATGATCTTTGCGTGTAGATGAAATAAATAACATAGCATATTTCAAACACTTCGACTCCTAGATTAGGAAGTCTGTACGGGTAATCAGATATCATCATCATCTTCGTCCCATTCATCTTCTTCTTCTTCTCCTGCCTTTCATATTACGCCCTCTGGCCTGTTTCCCATCAGAGTTAATCTGGAATTATGCGTCTTATAGACAATTGGTAGAACTCCTTATCCGGGCGATCCGCCCTGTCGCAAGGCCGCTACCTACACAGGACGACACAAACACAGAAGAGACGTGAGCTTCGAGTCGTATTCGAAACCACGATCCTAATTTTTTAACTGGAGAACGTAGTTCATGTCTCAAACCGCGCGGTCACTGTGATCAGCCAATCTGAGAATTTACAGTTTTAAAATATTTCATCTCTTACGAAATTAGTTATAGATTCAATTAAGACATTATTAAAATTCTTAATATTTTTAATCCTTAAGGGGCACGCGGTAGCGTAGTTGGTTGAGGCACTATGCTACAAGCCGGAAGGTCGCGGGTTCAAGTCCCGATGAGGTCATTGGATTTTTATCAGTTCACCTATTCCTTCCGTCCTCACTGTGGCCCCTGGAGTCGACACAGCCTCTAACAGAAAAGAGTACCAGGAATTAATTAAATAATTTTCATGGAGAGTAAAATGCGGCCGGTGCGTAGGACTGACCTTACCGCCATTTTTGAGCTGATTGTCTAGATAATGTGGGACCCTCAACGTCTCACAACCCTATAGGCCTTCACGGGCTCTTACAGGGATAGCTTTACTTTTTTACTTTCTTCTTTCCTTAATATTTTTATCTTTAGCGTTTGTTTTCATCTCGTTGTTTTGTCTTTCATCTACGTATTTCCTACTTTGATCAGTTTCTTATCTGTTGGTTGTAATGTCTCCATTAATTTGGCTTGGGTTCTGCAGCCAGCCCTTACAGCAGAGCTCCTCTTGTTTTGTTTACTTGGCTTAGTCTTCAAGGCTAAAGCTGAAGGAAATACTCGTACGTGTATGTTCCTCTGAAACGTCGATTGACTCTCATCGGATTACAAGATACATCATATAAGTATCTCTGCTTTTATCTAGTAAATATTAAATCATTGGTTTTTTTCCTTGGCACTACAGCCCCAGTGGGCCTAGGCCTACCTCCATGAAATTCTCCGTTCACTTCGGTTTTTCTAGACTTTACACATTCGGTAGGACTCCTTGGGTGGGTGATCAGCTCGTCGCAAGGCCTCTACCTGTACACAAACACAGAAAAGCACACACACAAACTAAACATCCATGCCCTGAGTTGTATTCGAACCCACGATCCCGGTTTCCAAGCGAGTGAAGACAGTACATGCCTTAGACCGCTAGACTACCGTGACCGAAAAATCATTAGTTTACAATGTAATAATTCATTTACCACAATAAAAATATAAAGCAAGAACGTCGTGCATAATTTTGAGACACGAGAATTTTGGGGTCTTAAAATTTTGCGTACTGAAAATTCCTTCGAAAATTTTTAAATATTATTTGGGTAACTCGTTTTTGGAAAATAGAGATGGTGACATCCAGAAATACATAACTTCATGATATGATAGTGGTGACATATTAACAAATAATAATATATTTCCTTTAGGTTTTATAATTGTACATGTCACGTGACCTGCGCATTGAAGCCTCTCTGCTTTGATATTCTTAATACATGAAGATGCAAGCCACTGAATGATATTACTCAAGTAAAAGTAAACCAACTATTATAAACTAAATTTCAATCCGGTAGCTATATCAAAAATGGAAGCGTGAATTGTTTTCAGTGAACACAAATTTTGTGTAGCTTGTAGGGAAAAATCTGAAGTGTGGTCTTGTACGATTTTGTGATCAGACTTAGAAGATGATTTTGGTTTAGCGAGGAATAACAAAAGCAAAGTAAAAGCTATCAAGAATCCTTCACATTGTCCACTGGTTCCACGGCCCATTCCCGCTCTCGGTGTTAGCTAATGGTCATCCCAGGGGATTGCGTGTGAGTCGATGTTTTGATAGCTTCTTGAAGTCCTCTTCAGTTCCCAAGCTTCACACGTAGGCTTTTTACTGGCACAGGGGCACTCGAAAACAATGCAAAATGCTGGTTAATCGTCCTATAGAGCGATTGCTTATAGGCAAAAATAATTTCAGAATGAAGTTCTCTTCTAGTAAAGGTAACAGGGGGGCACGCGGTAGTTGGTTGAGGCACTATGCTATAAGCCGGAAGGTTGCGGGTTCGATTCCCGATGAAATAATTGAATTTTTTCAATTTACCTAATTCTTCCAGGCGCAATATAGCCCTGGGGTCGACTCAGCCTCTAACAGAAAATTTCCTGGGGGTAAAGGGCGCCCGGTACGTAAGACTGACAACCTCACTATCTGTGAGCCGATTGTCTAGAAAATGTGGGAGCCTCGACGTCTCACAACCCTATGGGCACTCACTGTCTGTTACAGGGATAGCTGTACCTTACCTTTATCCTTGTAAGAGGCCGTGAAGGCCCATAGGGTTGTGAGATGTCAAGGACCCCACATTTTCTAGACAATCTGCTCACAGATGGCGGTGAGGTCAGTCTTACGCGCCGGGCGTCCTTGACAGCCAGGAAGATTTCTGGTGCTCATTTCTGCTACCAAGTGGATTCAGTGTGACCCAACTCCAAGAACTAAAAGAAAAAAAAAACAACTAACTAGAAGTTAGCATGCCCTCTCTCTCACACTTTGAGCATCTTGTGTCTATTATTTGAAATGAAACAATTTGCTTGTTGAAGAATGCGGTCTTCTGGGATATGGCGCCTTGTAGATATTGTGTAAACAGACGTTTCGGAGGAATATATGGCTGCAGCCACCTGCTCACGCTGGTTCCTAATTCGTGGATTTTATACGCTGAATATGGAGGCAATACGTTCCTCCGAAACGTCGGTTTACGCAATATCTACACGGCACCACATCCTAGAAAACGGAATTTTTCATAGTCACCGCCGTGAAAACTTAAAAAAAATGCTTATTTTTGTCGGATTCATGATTATGCAGTTTTTAGTTTATCTTATTTTTCTGTCACCGCTTAATAGATAAATGTAGGAATATCAGAATACCAGAATAATTGCATACGTATTAGAGGGCCGCGCCATAGCTCAAGCGGTTAGTCGCTGGCTTCCCACCGCGGCGGCCCGTGTTCGATCCCGGGTCTGGTCAAGTGAGATTTGTGGTGGACAAAGTGGCTCTGGGGCGGATTTTTTCCGAGTACTTCAGTTTCCCCTGCCAATCTTCATTCCACCAAATTCTTCATCATCATAATCACCCGGGGTAGGTACAATAGGCCAATCAGTGGCCTCCGTGCCGAGTGGACCCAGCTGGACTCCACCACCACCACTAAGCGAATAGGTATTAGAAGCTGGAAATATGTTTCAGTTGTTAAAATGTTAAACAACATTATCCTGAGAGTCCTCTGTTTCTGCATTTGATACAATTCGTTTGAAGAGAACTCCTCATTAGCACACTCGGTCTCACAGACTAAAACAATTTCAAACAATACTATCACTACTTTGCTACTGTACCATAACGTATGAGAGTTCTAACCCCTCGCCCATCACCCCCAAGTATTCGCCCTATTCTTTAGAAGTGACAGCTGTGTGGTTTTTGAAAATAGAACTTCGGGAGGGGGGAAGTTCAGAATTTCTCTGATGTCTCACAGCTCACATGACTTGTATATGCAAGGTTACTATTGTGGTAGCCCGTGTTGGGGAGGTGTTGTGTTTACTTTAGGGGTGAAGTTTAGAGAGAAGAAGGGGACGATTAATCCTTAATCTACCCCTACAGAAGAGTATTGCTTATTTGTGATTGCAAGAGGACACGAACGGGGTTCCGTGGGATGTTTGTACTAGTTCATAACAAACTCTCCAGTGAGGTTTACATTTCAAAAGGCAGTGGAATTGTTAACCTGAGTACAGTCGTGACCTTTCGTTGGCTGCTTTTACAGGCAAAAATATTTTCTTGTCTTTTCTTCCCAACACGTCTCTAATTTGTTTCTATTTCTACGAAGGTGCAATATATCCCGCAACGTCCCTCTATGTAACAGATATACCAGTTACTCAAAATTTGATGTCTGGAATACGTTTTCATTGGCGGACGTTTCCATATATGAACAGAAGATTGGCATTGTTTTCGATGATTATGAGCGCATGTCTTAAATTCGCATGGGTTTAAAGATATATTTCAAAATAAATGTGTGTACATTCATGTATATATATATATATAAAATATGGAACTCGTGAAGGGGAGATGAGAAAAACATGAGAGGATAATATTGAAATGAATTAAGAAATACCGCATGATATTGTGCAGTTGAATGATTTTGTTTAGCATAATAAGAGTTTCGTATTCATGTGAACAATTGCTTGAAGCTTAAGTTTCAAAAGTGACGGGAAATCGTTAACCCACTGTGAGTGACCAATGTACTACATTCAATAGCCACTCTGGTCAATGCTGTTAACCACGTAAAATTGATGACCATATTTGGAAAATGTGTTTAAAAGGGAGTTGTAAGGTCTTAATTTATATAATAATTGAGTGTTTTTTTAAATATTATTATACGTATTATACAGCAGAGCTATCGAATATATTCAAGGCTATTGGCGCTTCACTGCGCTGCTTGGTAGCGGCTTCCAACAGTATAGCGTCCTATGCTTCCGTGTCTAACAGCTCCTGTCCTCACTGGCTGGCACTTTTTATCTAGTGCCGAGGTCAACAAAGGTGGAGCTATACCTCCAATCCCTCATGTGCATAACTAATAAAGTACGAGACCAAATTTGTCTTTAACAGACAGAACTGTATACAGAAATGTTGCGACTGCATGGGAAGAGATACATGCAAATTGGATGTAAATTGCTGTTCTCTACAGACGAGACTGTGCGGGTCACACGACACACGTACACATACCAACCTAATAAAACCAACATGCAAAAAAACTAACAACGACATACGTAACTAATCTAAACGTTCTAAAAAGAAGTCGAGAAGGAAATCCGCCGATAACAGAGCCAATGATAGACCTACCGCCGCTACGAAAAATGTGGAAAACGTGGCGCTGCTACACGCAACAGATACCTCTGTCAGGTACTTCGGAGCATGCGCCATGACTGACTAACTCCACACAGCAGAGACCCTCTTGAAAATGCTAAAAGTCGCTCACCTAATCAAGTGAATTCCTCGCCATTCATGGAAACTGAAAGTTTATTACGTTCTTCACAAGAACTCTGTCTCTATCCAGCACCTAATTAAGTCGTTCCCCTGCCTCACACACTAGCTCTTTACAATCCATTTTAATATGCTTTCACGTGTATTAGTGTCTATAGAAGGAATTTGGATTGATAATTGGATTTATTGACCACGTATAGGTCGTAACTACAAATAACTATAACACTGTTACTGATTTCCACAATTCAATTCACTTCCCACTTTCGGTCACGGTGGCCTAGCGGTTTAAGGCATCCACTGTCTTCGCTCGCTGGGAAGCCGAGATCGTGGGTTCGAATCCCACTCATGACATGGAGGTTTGTTATGTGTATGTGTGTGTTTTTATGTGTTGTGTACAGGTAGAGGCCTCGTGACGAGGGAGTTGATCACCCGCCCAAAGGGTCCTACAGAATATCTAAAATCTAGTAAACCGAAGTGAAACGGAGAGTTTCATGGAGGTAGGCCAAGGTCAAAATTTAGGCTGTAGCGCCAAAGAAAAAAAAATTCAATGCCCACTAAGTCCATTTCCACTAGTCTTTACTTGATAACAGGTGTCCACAGTGTCTGTTCACGTGCAGTGGTATCACTGGATGTTTCCTGGCACGAATCTTAGCAATGGAGGTTCTTCAGCTGCCGTTGTCAGCTGGTTAACAGTCCACAGCTGAACACTCAATTGCTCACTGGACCAGTGATTGAGACTAGCTCTTTCTAAGGGGCCCAACTGAGTAGCTTTATCCTTCCCTATCCACCTGAAGACGGAGACAGATCCAGTCTCCGAAACGTCGTGGTTTTTTGTCTTTTTGTCTTTTACATACCAGACGATGGGTGAAGTCCAAAATAAGCCAAAAGAAGTACAGTACAAACCATCGTCAGAATCCTTTCAAGTCTATTTCCCTAACTGTTTCTCTGTCGATGTTCGCTTGCTGTGCTATGCTCCTGGTAGTCAGTAGACGATTTTCACGGAAAATTTGCGAACTTTTGCTAAGTTGTAACTTCCGTTGCTATACAACGACGCTGTACACGCCTTCACGGCAACAGAGGGGCTGTGTTTTCTACGTTGTCCGTGCTAAGCGGTTATACAGAAATGTTCAGCTGAGAAGAGTCGAGTTGCGAGACGCCAGCCTCCCAGGATATGAACTTGGGAGCAGAGGAATTGAATTGAGTCGAATCTTCAGAATTGACAGTTGCAGAATAATGACAAGAAGGAAATTTGTGAGGGGGAGGGGGAATGAGAGTTCATGTGTGATTTGAAGTGACAGTGAGACTCATATAAATCGTTGCCAGGATAGGGCCACTGAAGACAGAATCCTAGTGCGTGTTTAACGGTGAACTGTAATGTGGGTAGATTAGCAATAGCGCTGTACTGCCTGTAATCCAGAGTTATGTGAATAAGGTGTCAGCAAATCCAATCATTCAATTCAGAAAGCGTCTTATAATTCGCACACACCTTTACATTCGAGAGTATAAAGAGGAGTCCGCTTGCTGGTTAAGGAACTGTAGAGCAATCCTTCTCTGTGGAAACATGAACGACAATCAGAACAGTCAGCTCACAATTTTTGTTCGAAAATATTTTTCTATACGAAAGTCAGTCATGTTATCGTGACTAAATTGAAACATATCAATTCTGTCAGATCGATGAAGTAATTTTGACATATATACAAATTATAATACACATATTTTAATGTGAAAGTTTTCAGTACGAAAATATGAAAGAAGTCGTCTGAAATTGACAGATTTTTGGAGCTTAATGTAATACGGGAAATTTATTGATAATGACTCTTAATGGAAATCTGTTTATATTTCCGGAAACAGCTCAGCAATGTTCCGCGTTTTATGTCATGCTGTCATTTATTTATTTCTGTTTCAGTATACAGCAGCAGGCTTCCTTACAGCAGACACTTGATCTATTTTTTTATTGCTAGTGGGGTGGGACTAAGTCCCTTTTACTGTGACCACTTCTGGCCTATTGTACCAGCCCCAGATGATAGGTGAGGGTGATTGTGGAGGAATTGGTGGAATGAAGATTGGCAAGGGATACCGAAGTACTCGGAGAAAACTTGCCCCAGCGCCACTTTCTCGACCACAAATCCCACTTGAACAGACGCGGGATCGAACCCGGGCCGCCGCGATGGAAATTTTCACATTTAATAGAAAGAGAATATAATATCGCGAACGCCTGGCCAGTCCTCGCGGACTCTGAACACCGCTGCGTTCAGAGATGGGGAATGAAAGCAGGATAAGAAAGGAGCAAAACACTTCTCGATTGGGTGGAAGGTATTGCATTTGCATTGTGTGCGGAGGAAAAATGTGCTCCATAGCATAACTTACGGTCATTTATCCAGGAAAATGTAAATATCCATCTTATAGACCTAAGTACTCAACACTGTAGAAATATACAGTATTTTTTTATATTTATATCCCCCCTCCGCCTTAGTTTCCGGAATCTGGCACCCTCTTTTTCTTCCCGCAGCATCCCCTCTTCTCTGTCGGACGCAACACCCTATTTACGCGTAAGTTGTCATAACTCATAGCACTGTACTGACAGCCGTGTCTGCTTACGGTGAGTATCTGTCGCGATTCATTGTCGTGCTCATGCGCCATTGCAGTTTCGCTTGATTTGAGCCTCTGCATGACAGAAAGATCACTGGGCGATCATTTCCGCACTCAGACATTATGCTTGAAACGATTAGCCCAAATTCTCTCTGAAGATTCAATCTCAACGCTCTGCTCTGATATTTCACCGAAAGTGTTTTCAGTATTGTTGCCGTCTGTTTCTAAGTAGTCCTCATTGTACGCGCATAAGTACCAACATCGTAAAATTTCCCTCTGGGGCAGGATTGGTGCGAGTACTTCAGTTTCCCCTGCCAATCTTCATTCCACCAATTGCTCCACAATCACTCTCACCTATCATCTGGGGCTGGTACAATAGGCCAGATGTGGCCGCAGTACAAGGGACATAGTCCCACCCTACTAACAATAAAAAAACGTTCATGTGGTGTTTGTGGTCGATGAAGTAATAGTGAAGGTTTTCTTCGAGCACTTCAGTTTCCTCTGTCAATTCTCGTTTCACCAACACCTCCCTATTCAATAATAATTCCACCATCAACGTTACATAGTCCTCATACTGACAATGTCGTTAAACAACAAACAAACAGAAGCACTGGACAGTATAGGCAGAATGTTTCACAACAAAATCACGCCGAAATACATACGCAGTGTACAGCCTGTATTTGTACACAAACAAGGTGAGCGAATATTTTCGCAAAAACATTTTGAAGCCTTGTAGCCCGACCGTATTTTCTCATAATATTTAGAAATTCAGTTACGTTTCTCGTAGTTGGTGATTACGTGGTGTCAATCTCACGGCCATTTGACCGAACACGTTACAGAGTCTGGACATGAGAACCCCACACAAAACCAAGACCCTTAGATACAATCCTCACGCTGCCGTTCAATAATATATAAAAATACCAGTATCCCCCTAATAATTCAGCTCAACCCTCCGAAAAGTATCTGACTCCAAAAAAGATCTACCCAATATCAAATGGTAAGAAATATCCCCTGCTGGGGGTGAAAAAAAAAGGTATTATCTAAATCCCCTATGCTCTTTCATGTCATTCATGCATCTTCGGTTATGAGGTTAGGAAAGTGCGATGTAGCAGTAGCAGCTTTTAGGAATTCTTTACGTCCGTAGCAAGGAGCACATGTTATTGGGTTACAGCATCTGCCTGTCCATCTGTAGGCTGTAACTTACACAAATTCTATATCAAGTAGAAATTTTATTTAATATTGTCACGATTTAGGGGTGACTATAGATGATGTTTGTTTTGGTGAATGGATTTATTGACCACTTGTACACACGACTGGGAACTACAAACGATTACAGCACCAACACTAAACTCCACAATACACAAATTACCACAACACCCGATAAGCTTTTTCCAACCTGCTATGTCTTCACTAGCCGTTCCTTGGCAACGGCTTCTAACAACGGAGATTCTTGAGCTACACTCTCTCAGTTTCGATCTTCATAGTCTCCCGTTTAGACTCTTTTCTCAACTGAGTACTGAACTCTGTCGCCTAAGTTATCTTCGAGATAACTCCTCGTCACGGACCACGCAGAAAACATAGCACCTCTTCTGTTGTAGAGAACGTGTTTATTAATTCGTTGGTCACAAGATCGTTCATTACCGATTCACTGCTCAACAAGGGGTCTATACGCCACAATATTTATATCATAGTTATAAATTTTATAGGTGATATAAACCAAATGATTCAGAAGTTTCCCTATAGCTTCTATTTAGGCTTTTGTTTGATTTTTAGAATAAATATTAACTACCAGCGTGACGATACTGTGCCTTCTCTTGTTTCCGTGGAGCAGAGGTCTCCCTGTGAAGCGCATAACAACTCGACTACTCAAGAACTTTCCTTTTATGCAAACCGAAGTTTAATTTTCTTCTTAGAGAAAGCCGCTATTGAGATTTTGTTTTTCCTTTTCGAACTATATGCCCCACCAATCACATCCTTCTTAATTTGGTCATATTAAAACATTTGGTGAAGAGTACAAATTATGAAATTCCTCAGTGTGCTGCTTTCTCCAACCTGCTCTTGTTTTCTCCCTTCTAAGTGTAAAAATATTGGTCATAGGAACGGAAGTGTTTAGATTTGATTGTTGCTTTAAAGTACTGATATAGTACAGGGTGTGGGAAAGAAACCTAAACTATAAATATGGAAGGATCAGGAAGGGGTTATGGCTCATTTACCGTAAAACCTGAGGAAAGATGCGATAAGTTCTTTGAGATTATCCTGCAGCATTAAAAGTAAAAAGTAAAGCTATCCCTGTAACAGGCTGTGAAGGCCCATAGGGTTGTGAGACGTTGAGGGTCCCACATTATCTAGACAATCGGCTCAAAGATGGCGGTAAGGTTGTCAGCCCTACGCGCCGGCCGCGCTTTACTCCCCAGGAAAATTATTTAATTAATTCCTTGTACTCATTTCTGTTAGAGGCTGAGTGAACTCCAGGGCCATAGTGCGACTGGAAGGATTAGGTCAGTTAAAAAAAAATCCAATGACCTCATCGGGACTTGAACCCGCGACCTTCCTGCTTGTAGCAACTACGCTACCGCGTGCTTCCTCGCAGTTTGTCACTCTTGAACCCCAACCGTATCTGAAAATTTTAGTGTAAAACTACAGTCCAGTAAGAACACACTCTCATTAATAGAAAATTATATCAGTAGAAAAATTGCACGGATAATATTCAGTATGATAACCGATGATATATATATATATTTGATACACTCAGAATTGCTGGGTTCTCGGTGTTTGTCCATCGTCCGGTGTTTGGCCGGAAGAAGACAGTTCGTGTCTTAGACCAGGCAGTCAGTGTGATGTCCACCATATTCTGTCAAGGATGTGAAATGGACAGTAATGAGTTGTAAGTAGACTTTCTTCCAATGGCTCTTCCAATCCATTCAGGGCCCAGACCTCTTATTTAGTTCCGCAATCATTTTTCACAGACGGTAAGACTCCTTGGACGAGTGATCAACCCGTTGCAAGGCCGCTACCTATACAAAGGATGACACAAACACAGAATAAACGCATACACACCAAACATCAATATCCTGAGTGGGATTCGAACCCATGATCCCAGAGTCCGAGTGAGCGAAGACAATTCATGCCTTAGACAGC
The DNA here is from genome assembly GCF_002891405.2 of Cryptotermes secundus. NCBI lineage: Eukaryota > Metazoa > Arthropoda > Insecta > Blattodea > Kalotermitidae > Cryptotermes > Cryptotermes secundus. The sequence goes on along the minus strand of NW_019727793.1, from coordinate 900,168 downwards.
GCGGCTACTGAGACCGGCTGTAATTATACTGCATTGATAATATAATATAATATATATATCTTATTTTATTCAGAAAATTATGTGTAGATAAAATAATGATATTTAAATTAATCTCGAAATATAGTGTATTTGGATTAATATAGATCAGAAATTTGTTGGGTGATGGTTTCTTCTGTGAATGTAGCAATGAAAAATTGGGTTTCGTAAGGAGTTTGAAAATTCCTTGACACCCTAAACGACTATCAGTTTGTCTACTCCAAAGCGTACTTTGAAATCGCGTTATTTTCCGGTTCTGGGACTTCAGTGTGAACTGTTTCATCTTCAGGACCTTAACAATTTGGAGGTTTCCCTTTTTGCGTAAATATTTAAGTGTAGTCAGTGCTGGGATGGGATTCTTTTATTGGTTTCATTCTGAATCTCTCTCTCTCTCGTCATGGCTTTCGCTCACCCCTAAACCTTGTCGCGGGGTGGGGTGTTTTGCATATTCAAGAGGCATTGAGATGGTTGGAGACCAACCCTTCATTGTACGGGAGATCGGTGACTTCACCCCTCCAGTGCTCAAAATATTGCATTCAGTGCAATACTCAAAAAGTGGGACATTGCCCAGTTAAAAACGCTGAGAACCAAGCAAGGAGTGGGCCTATATAGACACTGGTCAGAATCGTACATTACTGAGATGTGACGACATACTGAACCTCCAAGTTTAAAGGCAAGGAATCTTTTATGCACAATGTTAATTCCATACGACATTGGGTTCAATCAGTCGTAGGCAAAAGAAATAGATAATCGCTTGAATTCTGGTGGATCTCGATTCAAATCTTGGTAGGTAACATGCTATTTTTAGCCATCCTCTCATCAGGTAAAGGTAAATTTGTCCCTTCGCTTAATTAATTAAGTACTATACCATGAAGGCGTATGAGAAATTTTCTGGACCTCGGCAATAGTTAAAGGTGAGTGGTCAGCTTCACGCCCCGGCCGCTTTACCTCCAGGGAAAGAGCCCAAGGTACTCATTGAATAGGAGGTTGGGTGGACCCCAAAGCCAGTCTGGACGACATGGAGAAGTGAAAATTCTTGATACCACCGGGACTCGAAGTCGGCCCCCTCGGTCATCCAGCCAGTAGTCACTCGCTATACCGACTGATCTATCCTAGCTCATCCTTTTAGGTGAGTTTAAAAATTATTGGAAGAGCAACTATTATTGTAGTTAATAATACAAATTCCATCGTCAACGCAACTATAATTTATTAACTTATTTTCCACCACATGTTTCGACTCTTATAGGGTCATCCTCAGGTGTTGTGATTTACACATTTTCATTATTGAATAAATCACAACTGAGGATGACCCTATAAGGGTCGAAACATGTAGTGGGAAATAAGTTAATAAATTATAGTTGAGTTGGCGGTGAAATTTGTATTATTAGTTATACTAACGCAGCAGGGTGCAAACAGTAGAAATATTTTTGTAGCTGCTTCAGGGGGGGGGGGTGATGGGGGGGAGCATTTGGAACAGGAAGAACGGAAGGAGAGAACTGCAGGTTAGAAGCTTGGTGATTCATAATCTTCACCGTAAATAAGGTGACCAAATAAGGACGACCAGATAGGCAGACCGCGTAACAAGTACTGGAGACACTAGAAATGCGTACGTCATGACGAATTCTAATCGCTAGATCTAATGACATTTATGGAATTATCTAGGATTAATATTTAAGGTATTAAATCTTGATATTTTTAATAGTATAATTTTACTTCGTTTTGCTTCCAACCTTCACAACTAAATGATATAAAAAATTGCCAAAAAAATCTGATTATCTCATAGGAAGAATAAGAGTCTCCTTCTTCAGGATAATATGATATCCATCAAGGGGCTTTATTTTTCAAAAATATGTGATTGATTCGAAACTTCTTCAAATTTCCGGAATAACAAAATATGAAGGCGTGTGAAACTTACCAGTCGCTCTCACCAAGTTCCGAATTCTCCCATACGTCTTAATTGCGTGATACTTAATTAATTAAGCACAGGGACAACTTATCTTACTTTGACTCAATATGTGTGTAACATATATATTGTATATGTACTTACTTACTTACTCATGGAGCTGAGCCCTTCTTGAGGAGCCGCCAATTCTGCTGCTACTCAAGAATTTCCCAGCATTTTATGGAACCCGAAAGTTCATTACCGTGTTCACAAGAGCCCTCCACTGGTCTCTATCTTGAGCCAGATCTATCCAATCCATACCATCCCATCCTATCTCTCTAAGATCCATTCTAATATTGTCCACCCACCTACGCCTTGGTCTTCCTTGTGGTCTCTTTCCTTCTGGCTTTCCCACCAATATCCTATACGCATTCGTCGTCTCCCCCATTCGTGCTACATGACCTGCCCACCTCATCCTCCTTGAATTTATCATTCTAATTATACTGCATATATATATATATCTGTCCATGTTTAATATCTGAATGAGTTTACCTACTCCGTATCTGCTTTTACCAGAACATAATCCTTTTTACAAATTTTCTGAACTTTCAGATTCAATATTTTCTCTTTCCTTCAACTACCGTTTCATTTTGTCCCTGATTCATCGCTTTCCCTTTTAACCTCTTTATCCATCTCTGCCTCTTCTCACCCCTTCCCACTTTCTGTCGACATTCGATGCACTTCACTATCACACAGTAAAGATATTTGCAATGCAAATGACGGTAACATCAGAAAATCTACCCTCACTTCCTTCCAAACCCACCCACCCTTATACATCCCCTTTCTACACCCACTCCCTTAGTATTTCCACACCCTACAAGCCCTCCACCTCCAAAACTCTGCCATAGCAAAATGATACTGGAGGGGTTGGGGGAGAGATTGGAGACGTTATGGGGAGATTCCGCTTCTGCGGGACCTGGCCCGGATTGTTTTGCAGAAAATAAAGTGACGAGAAATTTATAGTTCGGCCCTGTTTTGTTAGAGTTGCCTATACACGGCTATAAAATACGGAGTGTCTCTTCCACACGTTGCTCGAAATGTCTTAGGTAAGTCCTTGTCCTTGTCCGCTGGGGCCATGAGAGCAAAGCCTGCAGTGGATGACACGCCTCAAGCGCAAAAGTTACGAGATGTGCAACATAACGCCAGCGTTAAATGCAGGCCTTGTGTAAAAATTATTTGTGGTACGTCAAATATAATTTTTATGCGAAAAGATATGAAGAACTGGGATAACTCTGTGTATTGACGGGCTTTGGTCTGGGAGGCAGAGTTCGATTTCCAGCAGGGGTAAGATCTTTCTAGCGTCCAGACCGGCTCTGGGACTCCCCAACCTTCTGTGAAATGGGTACCGGAAGTTCTTCCCCCACGATAAAGTGATAGGGGCGTGAAGCTGACTTCAATCTAGTGTTGATGTCAAGAATAGTGGAGCTCTACCTCCACTCCCTAATACGTCTTTATAGTTTGGTACTCAATTAATTAAGTGCAGAGACAACTTTACTTTTACATTTTACCTTTATGTGAAAATTATAGCAGAGCAAATGATTTACAGAAAATATTAATTTTATTAATGCTTTATTTACGTGACATTTCTTTTGTATCTAGGTATACCTCAAACCTGTAATCCAGCTATTGCAATATACATTTTAAAACGCCTTGGAGATACCCCAGCTCTTGTTGTTACGTCCCGTATTCTTATTTCTTACTGTTTTAGGGATGGGTGCATATGATGGACATATACTGTCTCGTAAAAAGATTACAACATAGAATATAATAGAATGATATCACAAAGGCAAAATAATACCGTCTAATGTGACTATTTAAGTTTTATAACTTGAGGATTTATCTCCCTTACATGTTTCGATGTTTACGGATCATCCTCAGAGGGTATCAATACTTTCTGAAACTACTATTACAATAGATGTTAATTGTATGGATACACATATGATCCATACAATTAACACCTATTGTAATAGTCGATGGATGTCGCCCACTCACGTCATGTAAGGTGTGCATTAATCAAGCTGTAAATCAGCACACTAGTCAGCACATTGGCTTAAAGAAATGTATTTTTCAGATTGTTAATATTTCTAATAAAATTAAAAAAAATATTGTAATAGTAGTTTCCGAAAGTATTGATACCCTCTGAGGATGATCCGTAAACATCGAAACATGTAAGGGAGATAAATCCTCAAGTGATAAAACTTAAATAGTCACATTAGACGGTATTATTTTGCCTTTGTGATTGTTAGTGTGACGGACCAAAATGAAACAAATCAAATTAAAAAAAATGATATCAGGTGAACGGAGAGGCCAATAACTTGGTCTTCATTTTTCCATCCACTTATTCGGAAACTTCGCCGTCTGTGATTTCCTTATGTTGTTCTAGAAATGTGTAAATCTGCCACATTGCTATAAGATGTTAGCAAATTCCTCAAATTGCTTTATTCTTACTTAATCAGTTCGTAAACTGTCATTCGACATCACGCAAAATATTCAGTTGATAGGGTATACTTAAATCAACAGAAAACAAATAAATCTGACTCTTTAACGTCGAACTACATTTCTCGGTACTTTTCTCCATTATATGTCATATCTTTAGCTTCGAAATGATATTAAATTCGAATTAATTTAATTTAATTTAGTCTCAGTCCCGGTTTGCAAACCTGTTCTATTCACAGGTCTACAAATAAAACTATTTCGATCCTTATAAAAATAGTTCGCCCGGTATTTACTTAAAATCTGGAAGTTATGTTTTATATATCTTTTATATAAGACCAATGAATATTTAACGATAAACAAGGAAATTAGTAAAACAGGCTAAGAAGAAGTTCTGGAAGTAAGCATTCATCTACTTTCTTCGATACGACACGTACCGCATAGAAAACGACTCCTTCAAAAATTCTTCACTGTTGCCTGCTTATTCGATGGAGCGGTAACTTTTTACCGAACCGTTGCCTATCGATGACGTGGGATACATATATAGACACAGACTAGTGGGAGGGATTTACGAATTAAGCCCTTGAGATGGGGTCAGATTCCATGATACACATACAAAGTTTCCTGAAAATTGATTCAGGTATTCAAAAGTTGAGGAGGGGGACACATAGACACACGGACAACATTACGATTGCATAAGGCTACTTTTATTTTCTTTTCAAAATAAAATAGGCTGAAAATAAAATGAAATTTATGAGATCACCTTGCTGTCTGGGTGTCTCTCTGTGTATTCCCATTTATTGCTTATGTCTGTGACCTTGTATCTCCCTTAATTTTTCGTTTTCTATGCGGTCCGTGTCATCTCAAAGGAAAGTAGGCTATTAGTTCTTCCTAGAACGTGCTATTCACAATTATCCAGTGGCGGCTTGATACATTTTAACTATATTTGATAGCGTAACCGTAGGAGGTATGTCGGATGCCTCTTCTCACACACGCAAGAATGAGGAAGCAAGTCGTATACATTAATGTAACATTCCGTTCTTACAGTTGGTATGTCATATGAAACGGATGTGCTGCTGATTTAATTGTACAGCGATGGGAGCATCCAGCCGTATATTTGCCTCTGCCGTTCATTCTGTAAGTTTCCGC
>NW_019727793.1:787207-894511 GCF_002891405.2 Cryptotermes secundus | reverse complement strand
CTGCCGCCCGCCTGTACTCCTATCCATCCCAAAGTCCGTTCTACCCCTTCATTTGAACACCCCCACCACAAAACTATACATACACATTCTCGCAAATATTTAATCAATTGTACCCTCCCAGAATTCCCCCGTATATATGGCAAAAGTAAAGAGTTTTGGGGACTTTTGCTTGTAACTCGTATATAAATAACATGGCTACATTGCGCAGTGTAAACATTTTAGAGGTTAGGTTCGTCACAGTTACAGGTTAATGATTTGTTATTGGTATGAATGTTACGCTGTGTAATGGATACATTGGCAAATATGTACTCTCGTTCCTTTTGTTTCCTATCCTAACTCCTCGTCGCGTCATCAAGCAGATGTGTTAGCAATGCGGTTTACATATGGGGGCAGTTTGGGATATCCTTTGCAGCAGAGTCACAGAAATAACACTGGGAGTTATGAGCAGATGTATGCAGTTATAAAGCTAATTTAATGTAGTTACACAGCACTGCACTACACTTAGGAGGTTTCTTAAATACTTCATTGGGCCGCGCCATAGCTCAAGCGGTTAGTCGCTGGCTTCCTATCGCTGTGGCCCGGGTTCGATCCCGGGTCTGATCAAGTGGGGTTTGTAGTGGAAAAAGTGGCGCTGGGGCAGGTTTTCTCCGAGTACTTCGGCTTCCCCTGACAATCTTCATTCCACCAATTGCTCCAAAATCACCCTCACATATCATCTGGGGCTGGTACAATAGGCCAGAAGTGGCCGCAGTACAAGGGACTTAGTCCCACCCCACTAGCAATAAAAAAATATATATCAAGTTGCCAAGTTAAACTTCCTACTGGTCACGGTAGCCGAGCAGTCTAAGGCATGTAATGTCTTCTCTTGCTCGGAAGCCAGGATCGTGGGTTCGAATCCCACACAAAGCATGGATGTTTGGTGTGTGCACGTATTTATTCTGTGTTTATGTTGTCCTGTGTTTAGGTAGAGGCTTTGTGACGAGCTTATCACCCGTCTAAGGAGTCCTACCGTCTCTAAAATGATAATGAAACAGGAATCAGCCCTCTGTTCCAAACTGACAGCTAGAGGAGAGAAAGAAATTAGACTTTCTGCCATTTGGGAGCAATGAACCACGTACCTTACAATGGAAGTCAACATAGCGAGTCTCTTCAAAATGCAGAATCCCTTCTTTGATGGGCAATTGACCTATCATAAGGCACGATCATACGATACACAGAAAATCGCGGACTACAATCCATGCCAAAAATAGGATTCGATAATAGATATTGCTCACGCGCAGTCGACAAAAGTAATAGAATTAATCCAGTGGCCACAAGTAAGAATTTTGTTTAATATACTTCGGAATTCTTGACGTAGCAAATAACTAAGTAACTGAATGACTGCGATATTAACCAGCTAATGGAGTAATTAAAACAGTAACGAAGTAACTGGATAACTACGTTACTATGAAGCAGAGTGTTTACTTGAGTATCAGCCCAAGAATTCCAGACGAAGTAACAAAGTAGCTAAGTACATAATTAACTAATTGTAATTATGTTCATTAGTAATTAACTGAGTAACTGTTCAGCTTATGGGAAGTATATTGCATTGGATGTTAAAAATTTTCCAAATTTTCGACAAATATTGTACTTGTCATCTTCAGAGTTATTGTCTTTGGGGTGTGTGGAGGGGTGGGGGTGGTGTTGGAAGCCCAGTGGGTTGAGTCATGATGTGTGGACAGAAGCGTCGGTCACACGGGGGACACCGGCTTCTCAGATGTGGTGCGTGCATTGTGGTGTTGCTCCTGTTGTAGGCTGCCACCGCGACACTAGTGGGTCACTCCCAGGTTGCCTGCACGTGTGATCTGTTAGTACGGGGTCTGCTTTGGTCTCGCGTAGGAGTACTGCATTTGGATTTCTTTGTGCCCCTGTGATCGTGGTTTCGTGTTGATATAGCTCCGCGCATGCCCTCTTAATCACTGCATTTAGGGTTCCGACATGTAGCGCTATGTGGAATGATGTATTTCATGCATATCTGTCCCCGTCATATACGAGTATACTCCCATAATTTTGTTCTCAATTAGTTGCAGCTTTTTAATATTGTTCGTGATCTCATGTGGGGCTCCATACAGTAGACTGGGATGGGTTAGTGATTTGTATAAATGAATTTTTAATTTCCTGTTAAATGTCCGACAATTTAAAGATGGAGTAGAACATTACAAAGCGTTGTATCGCTTTGTTTTCCATAGCTTTAATGTGTGCCTTCAATGTCAAACTTCTTTCGAAGTGCATGCCCAAAAAGTTTGCTTCTGCCAAACATGGAATTTCTTGTAAGATTTGAGGTTTTCACGGCGGTGACTATGAAGAAAGCAGTCTTCTTGGATGTGGCACAGTGTAGATGTGGTGTTAACCAACGTTTCGGAGGAACGTATCGCCTCAATCTTCAGGGTAGAAGGAAAAATAAGAAAATCCGCAAGCGAAGAGACCGAGAGAACCGGTTGCAGACTGCTTGTACCGGTTCTCACGGTCTCTTCGTTTGCGGATTTTCTTATTTTTCCTTCTACCCTGAAGATGGAGGTTATACGTTCCTCCGAAACGTCGGTTAACACAACATCAACACGGTGCCACATCCCAGAAGACTGCTTTCTTCATGGAATTTCTTATTCTTGTGTTTTTCTGGACACTTGCCTCCTTTTTGTGAATATTGCTGCAGTATTCTTATCTGTGTTAATTTTTGCTTTCCGTTCTCATAGCCATGAATCTAGAGCAGACATGTAATTCTGCAGTTTACTGACCGCAAAATCCTAGTGGGAGGTGAATGGGAAATGAAACTGTGATTGGAAGAAAAATAACCTGCTCACGCTGGTTCCTCGCTCGCGGACTTTTCCCTTTTTTCTCCTACCCTGAAGATGGAAGCGATACGACCCTCCGAAACATCGGTTTATACAATATATACGACACCACATCCTCAAAGAGGGCGTTCTTCATGGTATGTACTCGTATATCACGGCACCTGAGCCAATCTCAACTGCGTACTTCATAAATCCCTCCCATCAGTCTGTGTGTCTGTGTGTCTGCACATGAATCCCCTTACAGTCACTAGGCAACGGCTCGGTAGGCCTGTTACTGCCACAACAAATTCACGCAACAATAGAAGAACTGCTGGAAGAGTGTGTCTGTGGGTATCCTCTATCGTTTCCAGGCAACGACTCGGTAAATACGTTTCGGGAACGACGAAAAATTTTTGGAGGCGTCTCTTTCTATGCCGTCAGTGTCACATTGAAAGAGAGTAGGCGATTAGTTTTTACCTTAACTTCTTGTTAGTATCTCCATTGCCCCGCGTCAAACATTCTCGATGATTGACCACACTAATAATTCATTATGAAGAGCACAGCCGTCTCCTTTCACTTCGTCTCTCCAAACATTGTTTCCGTATCCTGTTCTCAGTCAGTTTCAACGATGTTCCTCTCTCTTGATGAGAAACCAAATACCTCACTATTTTTAAGGGATCAGGCCAGGGAATATAAATTTTTTGAAGTGAAGAAAAGGAAGAAAAGAAAGAAAAATAGGAAGAAGTTATTTTATGTGGTGCCTTCTTCAGGCTCTTGCATTTTAAGACACGTTTTCTCACACCTTTCTGACGTGTAGAGAAGTTCTTTTTCTTGACGAAAGACGTCACCACTGTTGTGGCCGACGTACATATCTCATCACTCTGCGTACACTACGCTTAGTTTAGGTGACCTGCAGACCTCACAAATGATGAGGCTTGTCAACTTGAATTTACATTTTAATAACGAAGTTCCCTATCCTTCTGTTCATTCACTCCCTACTTTCATAAGCTATTCCTTTATCACTAACTCTTCCAGTGGTGATCCCTTCCTACCTTTAAGTGGGGAGTTGAACGGATTCTCAATTTTCTGCCAATTTGGTTTCATTTGTGTTGTGGTCGCACGCTCGTGGGATGTCAGACTGTTGCGGTTGTTTGACTCGAGGGCTGTTATCGGATAGAGAACAGTCCCTGCTGCTTTTGCATCTACGGTTGAATGTTGGGGAGAGCTTTCGCCAAATGAAGTGGTTTATAATCTTCAAGCTGCAGAACTTTTTGAACGCACGGATTAAAATATTTCTTGTAAGTGGCAAAACTGATTTATGAAATCTCAATTAATGCGTGTGTACAAGAATAGAAAAACAGATTGCTCTGACAGATCCTTACAATGATAAAAGACAGTTTTTAATTTCTGAAATTGATGAAAAAAATCTCAATACATTTAGGCCTATGTGAAAAATCAGAATAAATTATTATGTGTCTAATAACGACATTCGGCCGGTCACGGTAGCCGAGCGGTCTAAGGCATGAACTGTCTTCGCTCGCTCGGAAGCCGGGATCGTGGGTTCGGATCTGTTTCCTGTGAGGTACGAACTGAATTCTTATATATTATTCTTATACACTGCCGGTCACAGTAGCCGAGCGGTCTAATTGAGTAAAATTGACTCTAATATTGATTAAATACACAACAGGATGCAAGAAACAATTAAAAAAGATTTCTGGCCCGAACCTAATCGGATAATTTCTCCCGGAATGGATAAGTGGCACAAGTCCATTTAGGTCTACCCGTCTCGCTGCCTACCTGCTCAACAACTGCGAATTTCAACGAACTAATGATTACGAAGAAAAGTCAAAGAGTTTTAATTGAGACATAAATGACATTTGAAGAGAAAGTGAATTAATGATTGGAGAAATAACTTCCTGGACTGCATGTAAACTTATAAACTACTCATGTAGACTGCAAAATATTAACGACCAATTATGACAAATGGCCGGTCACGGTAGCAGAACGGTCTAACCGACATGCACTTCAAGCAAGGGATTTTCGTATGAAATCTTGATGTGCTTCCCACACACGTCTCTTGCCCGTTGTATACAAGAGCAATACTATAGGGAACATGTGCAGAATTGTTCATGTTGAGTAATCCTTTGTGCGTGGCACCGCCATAGATCAAGCGGTTAGTCGCTGGTTTCCCACTGCGGCGGCCCGCGTTCAAACCCTGGTCTCGTCAAGTGGGAATTGTGGTGGACAAAGTGGCGTTGGAGCGGGTTTTCTCCGAGTACTTCGGTTTCCCCTGCCAATCTTCATTCCACCAAATTTTCCATCATCATAATCACCCGGGGCAGGCACAATAGGCCAATCAGTGGCCGCGGTGCCGAGTAGACCCAGTTGGACTCCACCCCCCACTAAGCGAATTAAAAAAAAATAATCCTTTGTGCAAGCAACAATGTTATATCAACTGCGTAGGTTATATACAGTAGAACTGTAACAACATTGTTGTACTCTACGATGTGGTTCCGCCGTATAGTGTGTTAACATTTTACCCACGTTTCAGCGAAGACCATGAATCAGCATGAGTTTTGAGAAAGATGGTAGAATATGAGGCCCGCTTGCCAGGGTAGAGAGATGTAAGAAACATGGCTCTGAGTGACCAATGAGAATAGGCCCATATGAAACTTGAGAGAGGCAAAGAGAGGAAACAGCAGCCCCTCAAGAAGTGTTTTAACTTCAGATGGATAGCAAGAAAAACAAAATATTAACAGGGACTGAAGAGAAAATATGTGGAAAGAAGCAGAAGAGAAAGGATGCAAAGGCCATAGAACCTAAGGCCATTGAAAGTGATGGTTTTGCCAGTAGGAGGCCCTAACAAGGGCAGTGTTCGAAGAGACTGAGCGTCTAGTTCGAGAACCTCATGGCTCAAGAAATCATATGAAGAAGGCGGAGTTCTTGCAAGGGGTAGATAAAAGATTTTAATTTCTGGCTTTGGCCGAGATCATCTCCAATGTTCATGTTCTTGAAAAGGATATTTTTCTCAGTTGCTTCCTGCATGATGCGGTCTACATGTTTGGTAAATCACAAGGAGAATATGAGTGATGAATTTTTGAGGTACTATCATAACACTAATCTGGTGATACTGAGGAACCGGTTCCAGTCATTTTCTCAACCTTGGGGCCGCGGCCCAGTACTGCGCTCTGGCATCAATTAGACCGGGCCCTCTTCTTATTAAAAAAGTATTTACTGGACCGCAATCTCACAAAGGTTGAGAACAACTGGTTTAGATCACCGTTTCTTGCAGCAAGAAATCACCAGCCCTAAGGGACCCGTAAAGCTTTATGTGGAAGCATCCGAAAAATGGGGGGGGATGATAAAGATGTCATTAATTTTGACACTAAAGGGACACTTCAAATTATAAGCAAGCAATTCATTAAAAAATACTTCACATGCATTATTAGGGTCCATTTGAAACTACATTTCTCAAAATTCTATTTCATACATTGGGCGTTTCTATAGATTTTGGGGTGTTACACTTTTCAGTTCACACCAAGGGGTATCAGACTGAAAGGGACTGGAAGTCATTGTTTTAGAGCTTCAGTATGAAAACACAGTTGAGAACTTTCCAGTTGTTACTGTCAGTTTTTGGAACCAGAACTGGTACTAGCACTGTGTACCCTCCACAACTCAGTTCTCTCAGATGTGAAGATGGTCAGTCACAGCGGTCGCGCAGTCTACGGACCGCTCCATTGTAGCACCGAGCCCCACTCGATGCGTGGGTATACAGTATGGAGGAGGGCACACCAAGGAAACCTGGACGCCACAGGGCAACAGCAATTACCGAGAATTGTTACCAGACTGAGTTGAGCACGTGGAGCGCCGAATTGAGCAGCTCAAACTGATGAAATGGCAACGTGATTGCAAGGCAACTCGAGGAAGAAACGCAAATCTTAGGTAACTGTGCAAACCAGCCTTCTCATAGTTGCGTTGCAGCATAGTTTCCAAGTTCCAGCTGTTCTACGTTGTTTCTGTGATTCACTTGCTTCTTTAGATGGAATGGAAGGTGCTAATTTTGTTTTTGTGCAGTTACTCTAACAGAAATGAGTACCAGGAATTAAATAATTTTCCTGGGGAGTAAAGCGCGGCCGGCGCGTAAGGCTGACAACCTTACCGCCATCTTTGAGCCGATTGTCTAGATAATGTGGGACCCTCAACGTCTCACAACCCTATGGGCCTTCACGGCCTGTTACAGGGATAGCTTTACTTTACTTTTTTTTTTTAATTGGGCAGAGGACTTGTATATATGATAAATGCCGCCCAGATGCAACAAAATATATTTGACTTGGGAAATAATTTCTCATGAGATGGAGGAGTCGGGATCCTGGTTAACTTCTTTCGAAACAATATAAGAACTTGAATTTAAATTGTCACAGCAGAACAGATGCACCCGATGTTTTATTTTCCTCTGGCCTCTCTTCTCACGCCGTCTCAACCTCCGCCATATTGTGACAGGATCAGTCTTATTACGTATATTCTATTGCAGAAGGTTAGTCAGTTAGTTAGTTATTGGAGAGGGTGGGTTTCCCCATGCACTGAGACCTGTATTGGTCCATTGTGCTTCCCTCTATGATTTCTACCAGTCTCTATATCCTACCGGTACTGGTGCTTACCATCAGTCCCGCCCAGCCAGCGAGACCGGCTCTACTAGCTGAGAGGTATCTATAATGCTTCCCCCATCTACCAGAGGTATTAGAGACTGCTGTTGGGTGGGAAACGTCCGTTAATTTGGCTCATTGACCTCCTTTGGAGATATGAGGTTCTTTTACGTGCGCTAAAGTTGCGAAACGGGACCCAAGGCTTAAAGTCCCTCCCGGAGGACTTGTTCCCTGAATTTTTCCGCCCTTAAAAATTCGACGACCTCCGCCGGGTATTTGAACCCGCGTACTACGAGTCATGAGGTGGGAACGTTACCTCTAGACTACGGAGGCCGCTTTGCAGAAGGTAAGTGCACGAAATTAAAAAATCATTTAATAAGCAGGACGAACACAACTAATGAAAGATCAGATTACTTAATGTGAGCCTAATAATCTGGAAATCGTTGACGTTCCTTGGAAGCTGCTGTTGCGTTGTAATTGCCACTTTCTTTGGTGTGTCCTCTCCCTGTACGTCCACTTTCTTTCCCTGCTTGTGTTGTCCTGTGTAAGTAGCGGTCATGCAACACACTCATCCGTGTCCATGGAAAATTACCAACTGTCTGCAAAATTTTTGGTCTTCGGATTAATTCCGAATAGAAAAAAAATGGAAGAGGATAAAGAGGGGACGAGCTTTACAAATAATTTTAAGCCAGACTCGAAGCAGTATACAAAATTATACAATGTCAGATCAATTCGTGTTACCGTACACGGTAATAATACAATCCTAATTTAAGCCGTTAGATTTAGTATGCCTGTCACAACAAAAACAAATTGTAAAAACATTTGGATAATGAAGAGTGAAATGGCTCTGTTTTATCCTCTGAAAACAAACGTATCTTCATATCATACGTAGCGATACAAGGATAACACCCTGGTTACTGACTCACTCCGAGATTGTGGCTTGCCAGACCATGTCATAAATCCCCTTGCATTTCGTCACCCTCTCTTGACGCCATCAACCCCCTGGTAAAAAAACCTGACCCTTCTTCCTACTCCCCTTTGATGATTTACATACCCCTACTGTGGAACTGGGCAGAATATCGCGTGTGAGAGGGTGCAAGAGAGATATGTCTTTACTCAGTAAATATTGGGTCATAACTGAGAAAGGGACTAAGTGTCGTATTTTCTTTTTTCCTTGGCACTACAGCCCCAGTGGGCCTAGGCCTACCTCCATGAACTTCTCCGTTCATTTCGGTTTTTCTAGATCTTACACATTCGGTAGGACTCCTTGGGTGGGTGATCAGCTCGTCGCAAGGCCTCTACCTGTATATCTGTCGTATTAGAACCAGAAAATATCACACAGTCCTCCGCCGGATACGAACTTAAGCCCGTGTCTAGGTAGAAATATGGCAGGGTAAATTTGATACTGCCATGAAATACAAACAGGCTGTGAAATATAACATGAAAAATATTGTTATGTGTATCAGCGACTAAAGACTAGGTTCAGATTGGTAATTGGATCTATTGAACACTTATAGATCGTAACTACAATTAATTATAATACCTCAAAGATTACTGTAATTATAATACATATTTCTATCTGCTTACACTAGTCGTTTTTAGGTAACAGATCTAAACAATGGCTACTCCTCTGAGAATTTCTCACTATCCGTTTCCTGGCAACGGATTTTAACACAGGAACTATACCTCTGATACTCCAGATATCACTGCACTACAGCACACACGTTACGTCTTCACAGCCCGACTTATAATCCTTCTTCAACTACGGACTTCCCGTGGCTATCTCCTACCGAGAACTGAACTTATAGCGCCGATTGCCTTCAAGGTAAATGTTCTGCGCGGACCCCAAAGAAAACACCATCTTCTTTTATTAAGGATGCGTGTTTACAGCATATATATACTTTAGCATGTTTGTTAGGCAACGCGACAAGAAATCGTGTGGGTTCTCGGATTTGAACGAATATTTATTGAACAGTTACTTTTACACCTACACTTACAGTTATCTCCACTTATAACGCCTTTTAGACGTTTCTCCTTCAGTTCCACAACACTTCTGTTCAATTGGATAAGAACTGTTCTGTTCTAGTCGGATAACAACTCTTTCCTGCTAAAGTCGAATACAAACTGAACTAGTCTCTTGTCGACGTTAGACTGTTATAACTTGCCTCTGGGCTTGGTTCTACTAGACTATTCTGTACTTGCAAAGGGTTCTCCAATCTAGCCATCACTATTTCCTCGCTCTATGCGGGTATCACGTGGTCCTTGGCCACTACTAGGCTGGCAGGACGGGTTCCCGCTCCTGGACTCCATATCAATACCTCTTCCTCTGCCGGTCGCAGCGTTTGGCGCGCTATGTCCAAAGATGCCTCACACCTGTAGACGCGGAGTATATCCAGTCCCAAGACGAGCACATCAGTGATATACGCGACGAAAACCCATATTGTTAGCGGTTGGCGCCCCAGGGTGAGAGTTAACAGAACTTCTTTCAAGAATGGTAGGGTCTGCAGCGGGAAACCTGGGTCTGGCAATCCGGCGTCGATGTCCGGTCTTGCACGAGAGAGTTTTCCTGTAATTTCTACTGTGAATATAATCAATTTAATCACGGACGCATGGAACTTATGCCCTAAGCAGCTAGAGGTGTCTCTAATAATAAAAATTATAAACAGAGCCACCGATCAGAGTGGCCGTGTGGTCTAAGGCATGAATTGTTTTCGCCGGCTCGAACAGTAAGATCGTGGGTTCTAATCCCACTAGAGGCACGGATGTTTCCATTTCTTTTGTGTTCGTGCTGTCCTATGTGGAATAAGGACAAGAGCCCTTAAAGACTAAGGCGACATAGGGTGGAGTACAGGGTAACTGCCCTACTTTCAGGTTCTCCCTAATTTCTACCATATATATGGAATTATTGAGTGATACAGTGAGCCTGTGGCTACGGCAGATGTTACTATTAAACCATGAAACTTGCGGTTCTGTTTCATATGACTTAAATTCGTGTACGGTATCTACAGGAACATTACACCGTTAAGTTTGGTACCAGAGTTCTCCAAGAATAAAAGAAAGAAAACTCTAAATTGGAAACCCCACCTCAGAACTTCGGATTGTTCCAATTAAGAAGTTTTTTAAAAGACTGAAAAAATAAATTAACAACGAAGACGAAGACTAAGAAATATGCCTCTGCTCTCCATAATTAAGAAAGTCACCAATTTTTTTTAAGTCCTTTACTTTTTATGCTGTATTTTGAAATTCCAATGACGTTTTCCAACACAAATCTTGTCTTCTTTTTTTTAAATTACACAAAGAGACTCTTAAAAATATTTGAAGCAAATATTGACCGAGGAAACTTTTTTTTTGCACAAATTGCTTCACGTCTTTTCTCCTTTACTCTCCTCCTTCCTTCCTTCCTTCCTTCCTTCCTTCCTTCCTTCCTTCCTTCCTTCCTTCTCAGCGAAAGTATGGCAGTACTACCCATACAACTGACATAGGAACTCCTGTGCTGCAACGCAAGCTTCATTACTTAAGTTCAGTTCATCTCATCCATAAAAACCTTCTTTATTTAAACAAGGGCTGTCCAGCTGGTGGCTGGCACCCAGGCGTCGCAGTTAAAATTTTTTGTGGCCCGCAAGATTATCCGTCTATTTCCGAAAACATTTGTTAACAATTTTTTCATATTTTAAAAATATCAGAAAATAATGCCGAAAATAAAGTTGATAAAATATTTTGAGAATTCCGTGTATTTTCAACTGATTTCAGGCGACACACGATGAATAGCTTAGAGAGGTATAACATGAATGTGACTACAAGATATACAGTATCTATAGTCCATTCGCGGAGACGAAACAGTTAGCGTAAACAAAGCAAGCCCCGCGTCGCCACAGCTGACAGCAAGGAGTGGACAAAGCGCGCAGTTACTTCAGTGTACTCACTGCATTCGGACGCACGTTAACCTGCATTCAGACTGAAGAGTGAACTTTGGAGGCCCCTGCAACGATACACGCATCACGTGACCGCTGCATGATTTCATTCAAAGAGCGAAGGAGATACCGCGTGCATTTGTTTACGAGGACTCTCTCGTCTCCGCGAATGGACTATAGACAATCAGTCGCCAGCAGTTCTGGTTAGACCCAAGATCAAGCCATGTAGGATTTGTGATGGATAAATTTGGCACTAAGACAAGTTTTCTCCCAGTACTTCTGCTTCCCCTGCTAATTCTCATTCCACTCTCCGCTTCACCGTCATCTATCATACTGGGCTGCTACTGTAGGGACAGAACAAGACGGCGTGCCCGGTGGACTCAGCCTCATTCCATCCTAAGAATGGAAAATGGAGCCAGTAAGAAGTTCGAGTCCGTAAGAGAGATGTACTCCATTCTGTCCTGTGTAACAAATGCAATCAACAAGCACACCCAGATCCTACATGTTAGTATTATATCATCATTAATTTTTTTTTAATTCGCTTAGTGGGAGGTGGAGTCCAACTGGGTCCACTCGGCACGGCGGCCACTGATTGGCCTATTGTAGCCTGCCCCGGGTGATTATGATGATGGAGAATTTGGTGGAATGAAGATTGGAAGGGGAAACCGAAGTTCTAGGAGAAAACCCCCCTAAGCGCCAATTTGTCCACAACAAATCCAACTTGAGTAGACACTGGATCGAACACGGGCCGCCGCGGTGGAAAGCCAGAGACTAACCGCTTAAGCTATGGCGCGGCCTATATCATCATTAATTCTGTTTATTTGATTAACTCTTATATTTATCTGAAACAAAAATATTTAAAAGGAGATATTCCCTTTTAGTGTTTCTGCATTTCCTTTTTCTTTCAATTCTGTTTTTGACGGGGAAATTTCTTTCTTCTAATATAAACGGACGCACAATTCAATATTTACACACACTTCGAATGAAATTTGGCTAAAAATATAATGTCTTAGTGGCTTAAAATTGTGTACTTCCAAGTATAGCAGTTTTCTTTACAAAATATTTAAGAAGGTTATCGTCCAGTTACTTCGCATGTAAATTCGATTCATAATTATTGTGTTATCATCGTTGTTGTTGTTGATGTTGTTGTTGTTGTTGTTGTTGATGGTGCTGTTGATGTTGATGATGATGTTGTTGATGTTGTTGTTGTTGATGTTGTTGTTGTTGATGTTGTTGTTGTTGATGATGATGTTGTTGATGTTGTTGTTGATGTTGTTGATGTTGATGTTGTTGTTGTTGATGTTGTTGGTGTTGTTGTTGATGTTGATGTTGTTGTTGATGTTGTTGTTGATGATGATGATGTTGTTGTTGTTAGAACTAGAATATGTACAGAGAAATTGTTCTACTTTATGTCGAAACAGATTATTTAAGCATTATAATTATTGAAGTTGCAATTATATTTATTATCTGTTGGATAATTAAAATTATATAGGTTATTCGAGACACTGTAATTTTGAGGAATATATAAAGTAAAGCTATCCCTGTAACAGGCCGTGGAGGCCCATAGGGTTGTGAGACGTCGAGGCTCCCACATTTTCTAGACAATCGGCTCATAGATGACGGTGAGGTTGTCAACCTTACGCGCCGGCCGTCCTTTACCCCCAGGAATATTCCTGGTACTCATTTTTGTTAGAGACTTAGTCGACCCCAGGCCATAGTGCAGCTGGAAGGGTTATGTAAATTGAAAAATTCCACCTCATCGGGATTAGATCCAGCGACCTTCCGGCTTGTAGCCTAGTGCCTCAACCAACTACGCTACCGCTACGCGGATTTTTATACTCTGAAGATGGAGACGATACGTCCCTCCGAAACGTCGGTTTACACAATATCCTCACGGCGCCACATCCCAGAAGACTATATTTTTCATTACATGTGACCGTCTAAAAATAGATCAATGAAAGGTGTGAAGCTAGGAAATTAGAAAGTATAGTCCATGGAAACGCCGTTGAATTATTTTCAAGGTAGAGAAAAAATATTTAGAGACACTCTAAGAAACCGCACAACTTTGTTTTGCGGAATTCTGCACAAAACCACCGCGAGGTATTGTGGTTATGAATGAGAGCAAGCGAGAGGAAAACCGAAGTACATGGAGGCTGGAAGATTCGACTTTTTTAAAGCGCACAGTACGTGCCTCGTTCGTTAGAGTCTGTTCTCTGCAATTAAATCTGGCGGCAGGAGAAGTGAGTGGGCGCAGAGAATGCTTCATCATGTATTGAGAGAGGGGGCAGCTGAAGGCAAAGAATTGATTGAGAAACTGAGGGGGAAGCCACAAATTAAGAATTCCATTCATTAACTTTGTTTTCTAAAGACGGCAGTGGGCAAAGGGAATAAAGTCTACTGGCATCTCCAGCTGTACCAACAGGAAACAAACTTCAACTAGACTAGGAGAGAAATACTTGTTTGTTGACAAAGTTATTCTTATGTGACTTCGTTGGGTATTTAAGGACACTCCCTTAACAGTAAGATTTTATACGGAATGAAACCAATTACGTCATTACTATATGTGATAAGTAAGCAAATAATATTGATCTACTAAAAGGTAAACGGCCGGTCACGGTAGCCGAGCGGTCTAAGGCATGTACTGTCTTAGTTCGCTCGGAAGCCGGGATCGTGGGTTCGAATCTGTTTCCTGTGAGGTACGAACTGAATTCTTATATATTATTCTTATACACTGCCGGTCACAGTAGCCGAGCGGTCTAAGGCATGTACTGTCTTCGCTCGCTCGGAAGCCGGGATCGTGGGTTCGAATCCCACTCAGAGCATGGATGTTAAGTTTGTGTGTGTGCGTTTTTCTGTGTTTGTGTACAGTTAGAGACCTTGCGACGAGTTGATCACCCGCCCAAGGAGTCCTACCGAATGTGTAAGATCTACAGGGTGATTCATATAGAACCGGCCCGACGAAATGAGCTGTAATATAAAATATACCATACAGATATTAAAGTAATTTACAAGTATCTTATCTTGGATTGTGTGCCATCATCAGAGCAGGTGTTGAAAGTGTCCGCCGTTTTCAAGTAGGCATTAGAAACACTCGCTGTTCAACAGTGAACTCCATGACTGTCGCCTGCGCACTGCAGACACGTTTCGGCATTGTCCTTGACCTTGCAGCATAAGGGCTGCCACTTGCCGGATCATGCGCACACCATTCGACTCAGCACGGCCCTCGGATTATTATGTAGTAATTGTGAGCGGTTATATGCATCACTTGCGGAATTATTAGCAAATTCATCGGGCCGGTTCTATACGATTCACCCTGTAGAAAAACCGAAGTGAACGGAGAAGTTCATGGAGGTAGGCCTAGGCCCACTGGGGCTGTAGTGCAAAGGAAAAAAAAAAAGGTAAACGTTAGGGACTGGACCTGTATGACGTCATTTCCGATTGTACGAAAGCATAAACATGAGAATTAGTGTTCCGGGCAGCAGAAGTGACAGGAATTTTGTCATAGTTTGGCATAGCCAGGCATTGCCCTCATTCCAGTCCAATGCCTGTGGAGTTGGAATGCATTCATCATTCTCATACCTGATAAACATCGCGAATTTGTTTATTAATAGTGTCACGTGATACAGTGTCTACAGACGGGGTTTGGATCGGTAATCAGATTTATTGGAAACTCATACAGCCCGTGACTACACTTCACACATCACTACACACAAATAATAGTATTACTGTTTTCAGTGAGCTGCTTGGTGACATCTCCCAATAGTGGACGTTGCTCTGTTTTTGGACTTAGTCCTCGCAGGCTGGCAGCCATCTCACATCAATCTCCTACACTTCTGACTAACATATCAGGGCTCTTTTGTAAGTCAGTGTCAAAGTCACATTGCGACTGACGGTTAATCTCTCAGTAAGTCTCGGTGTCAAGCCTCATCTGAGGCTCATGACCAGTTATTTATTACTGTTTGACAGTTATGGTATTGTTTTTGTGAGGCGCCCTCTCTGTCGAGAGGACGGGTCTATCTTTTCTATATGCTTCTGGCCCTTGCAAGCGCAGTCTTTCTCGGGTCCAAGTCCCTTGGGACTCGCAACCATATTTTACTGTCTCAGATTTGAGACTTTCCTTTTCGTCGCCTCTTACGACTCGCAGGGTCACGGCGAAGGTATTCGACCCCGCCTCCACACGACTGTTCTTTGCAATAGCAGCTGGTTCTCGTTATATAACCTCGCACGGACCTCAAATAAAACACCTCTCCCGACCGTATCGGCACAGACCACGTACAAAACTCTGCTTCCCACAGTTACTCCATCGTTGCGTATTAGATAGCTGTTATTTAACAATGGCTGTTTCTCTGGCTGCACAATTTTGATTTTCAGCGGGAATGCCACGATAATTATCCATATTTGAACATATTTCATGTAGAAGCTAGGGTACTTAAGATAAATTTCAGTAATTAGGTTATCACAGAAACTGAGACTGTTCACACTGGATTATCTCAGCAATTAATGAAGAAGTTTCAAGATCATTGACTATTCTTTTTATTGTTAGTGGGGTGGGACTAAGTCCCTTGTACTGCGGCCAATTCTGGCCTATTGTACCAGCCCCTGATGATAGGTGAGCGTGATTATGGAGTAATTGGTGGAATGAAGACTGGAAGGGGAAACCGAAGTACTTGGAGAAAACCTGCCTCAGCGCCACTTTGTCCACCACAAATCCCACTTGATCAGACCCGGCATCGAACCCGGGCAGCAGCGATGGGAAGCCAGCAACTAACCGCTTGAGCTATGGCGTGGCCTTCATCATTGACTATAGTATAAGCAATGTAATTTGGGGTAAAACTTCATGCTCTGTTCACTTTATAACTTCGAGGCAAAACTGTTTACTGTGCCCCAGTATATCATTCCTACCTCTGAACCTGAGCTATCACAATGAGTCAAAGTACAAAAGAGAGATTACCCACACGAGCGACGACTGCTAGTTGCTCATCCAACCAGCAAAGCCGTTTTCCAAGCAGACATCGGCGGTCGTTATATTAATCATTTACAGGGGTGTACAGCTTTTATACTGACGCAGATATGTCAGTGCTAATGTCCTGTATGTAGGTCAGAACTCGCAAAGTTCTCTTATTTTGAAGCTATCTGATTGGCTACTTTATGATGTACGATTAGCTGACAGGTTTCCATTCAAGACGCAAAGAGAAATTTTCACAACTAAGTTAAGTCAACTTGCCTAGGAACAAAGGGCCATAATCCAAGTTGGAACTCCAGGTGTATTTCTCATAACTGGCTTTTGCCTTATATGAGGAAATGCAATTTCTTTACAAGTTAAAAGTACTTGAGTCACTTTAACAAGGTAATGCAGTTAGGGGAAAGCAAGTCGTACGTAAAATTCTCTCTCCTAATGTCTTTGTTAATAAGTAGAACCGGATTGAGCAGTGCAGCGGTGAATGCGTCAGACGTGAGGGAGAACAGCTCAGCAGCTGTTCGGGATAGCTGAAATGGCCCGCAGCATCGCCTGCTTCTCTCTGCGCCTGGGAAGTGGGAACACTTTTCAGGAAGTGCCATATTATTATTATGTTCGTTGTGCATTTCTCTTCATCTTTTTTCCAGTTTTCTATTAATGTTCTTTCTTTCTTTCTCAAGTGCTTGCCTTCAATTTATCTCTCAACTGTTCTTAAGCACTTCAATAGATTTACTTAATTATTATAATTACTTTCATATTTTTTTTAGCCCTAGAGCCCAAATTTGGGCCTTGGCCTACCTCCATGAAACTCTCCGTTTCTTTTCGGTTTTCTAGATCTTAGACATACGGTAGGACTCCTTGGGCGAGTGATCAGCTCGTCGCAAGGTCTCTACACGAACACAGAAAAAAGCACATACATACACATACACACACACGCGAACACTAAATATCCATGCCCCCTGAGTGGGATTCGAACCCGTGATCCCGACTTCCGAGCGAGCGAAGCAGTGCATGCCTTAGAGCGCGCGGCTACTGTGACCGGCTTACTTTCACATTACACATTATAAAATAAATTGCATTCTTCTAAATGAATATAATTTACTTTCTAAGTTTTAAATTATTACTTGATTTTTATTATTATTATTATTATTACTATTATCATCATCATCACCACATCCTAAATTATAACTTGAATTTTGTTGTTGTTCTTGTTGTTGTTGTTGCTATTATTATTATTATTATTATTATTATTATTATTATCATTACTAAGATGTGTGTGTTTGTTTCTTTCCTTCACTCGTCTCATTTTGTACTTGGCCCTTAGGCTGTTGAGTTAGCATGCAAAAGAATAAAAATTGAACTTAATGGATTTTTTTTTGTTGTAATGTACGTGTTTTCTTTCTTCTTTACTCGTGCTCACTTCGTAATTGACCTCTGGGCTCTAAAGTTTGCACGCAGATAAAGAAGACTTGAATTGAATTATTGGCCTTAAACTTGTCGACACGGCTATAAATAATAAAGACTTGATCTGATTGATACAGTGGACTCTAGACATACCGCGCCTCTTTTTACAGCGAATTCGAATACATGTCTTCAATACGATTAATTCTGTTTTACGTCGCGAACATTTCTGTGTAGCGTACTGATAATAATGTGACATACAGAACCATTGTTGGGTAACGACTTGGTAAACACATTCCTGCGGCAATGAATACCTAGGCAAGAATCGGATAACTTCCGTTGCTATGCAACGCGGTGTAAATATAACAATAGAAGATGTATTTTCCGTGCTGTTAGCATATATCCATTGCTAGGTAACGGAACAATAAACAAACATTCTTGATTACAGAAGACGGTGTTTCACGTGGGGTCCGTGCTGAGGAATTATAAGAGGGCAACGAAAGAAGTACAGAGAAGTACAAAGGAGTACAACGGGGAACAAGAACGTGAATGGAGCGTGTCCTAGTGATTTGTGAATTGGGTAGATGGGCGATTGCGGTATAATTGGTTGAGACTGAGTGACTGTAAGAGAAGGCGTTAATAAAACCAATCATTCAATCCAGAACCCGTCATTATTAGTCACGAGCCATAAACATGTGAAAATATTGTAAGACCCTATTACGACATTTGTAAGAGAAAACGGTAAAGTTCACAGAAATGAACCGGTATGTATATGTACCTCTAACATGATTATTTCCGTAAAGAAACAAAAGTGTAAGTAATTTAGTGGTCTGTGCCAGTAACATTTGTGAAACGCAACCCCGAAATGTACCCTAAGTTTCACGTATTATAGTAAACTGAATAAATATATTGTAGCGAGTATACCCGTTAACAAGGCCGCGTCATAGCTCAAGCGGTTAGTCGCTGGCTTCCCATAGCGGCGGCCCGGGTTCGATCCCATGTCTGGTCAAGTAGGATTTGTGGTGGACAAATTGGCGCTGGGGCAGGTTTTCTCCGAGTACTTCATTTTCCCCTGCTAATATTCATTTCACCAATTGCTCCACAATCACCCTCACGTATCATCTGGGACTGGTACAATAGGCCAGAAGTGGCCGCAGGACAAGGGACTTAGTCCCACCCCACTAACAATAAAAAAATAAACAATAATACCCGTTACCAGGTAGCTACCTGAAACAAACAGGTTTCCAGGGCAACTACATCGCGCGCAACAATAGACGAACACCTCAAGTTGTGTGGCCTATTGCTGAAGAAAATAGATGGCTCAGAGGCACCAGCAGCTGTTCGTGGCCCTTGAGGAATAACATATCACCCGAACGAGAAAGCCAGCATGATTGCTGATTGTTTACAAAACCAGTTCTCTTCTCATGACCTGTGTGAAGAAAGCCATGAGAGACAGGTGGAGAGTCCAAGTTCTACTCTCATCTGTAGACGACATCCCCTTGGGAAATGTAAGACCTTGCGACATACATACATTAGCAGAGTCACTGAAATTGAAAAACGCTTGTGGACTTGATGGTATTCCAAACGAATATCTCAGGCATCTTCCAAGAAGACCACTGGTCCATCTGTCACATTTAATTAATCACTGCCTTCGGCTGTCCCATTTTCCAAAGCCTTGGAAGGAAACAAAGGTTATAGCGTTACCCAAACCTGGTTATGACTCAAAATTTCCTCAAAATTTACGTCCGATTAGCCTCTTGTCAACAACAGGCAAGCTCGTCGAGAAAGTCATTCTGACAATAGTCCAAAGACACGTTGAAGAAATAGGCCTACCCATTGCAAGCCAGATTGTTTTCCGTGCCCGTCACAGCAGGACACTTCAATGTATGAGGCTTATGGATTACATCACCTTAAATTTCAACAATAACATGTCTACAGCTGCTCTATTCTTGGATATTGAAAAATCCTTTGATAAAATATATGTTACCTAATTTAAAATTTTCGGTAAGTCTAATTAAGTTTATTGACGCTTCGGATATGTCTGAACCCAATGTGTTCATTTTAAATGACTGTCATTTATATTATTCTGCTCTTGAAACAAGAAGTTCTGGGAAAAACTAATCGCCTACTTTCTTTGATAAAACACGGACAGCAGAGAAAACTACGCGTCCAACAAATCTTCTATTGTTGCATGCGTATTCGCTGCCGCGGTAAATTTCTTATCGAGCCGTTGCCTAGCAACGGTTGTTGGATTTTGTCAAGCCGGAACTAGCAATGATAAGGGGATACACATATAGACACACAGACTGATGGGTGGGATTATAACTACGCCTTTGAGATGGTTCAGGTTTTCAAAAGTTGATAGGGGAGGAATACACAGACAGCACAGTGATCGCATAAGCCTTCTTTAATTTCTTACAAATGAGGAAAACAGATTAAATTATCGGGAAATTAGACACAGATGGAAGATAGAGAGAGGTACAGTGCTAATGGATGCTTATATACGCTTCATTTAAATAATGAAAATATAATTATAATGGTTACATATCTAACAACATTAAATAATTTATTTCTGATACAAACAAAAAAATAGCACGTGTCACTTGTACCTTTTTATGGAACAACTGAAAATATTCTTTTACCAACCGGAACTGTAACACAGCAACACACACGCTCCTAGTGGCCAGCTTGAACAACACTTCCAACAATTTTTTTTCAATAATTATACCATTCTTTCTGATCCAGCTGTCGACTTGAATAAATAAAAGCGTCGAAGAAAACCTGTTCTTACTTCTTATATTTGTTTACGTTACGTAAACCCTACTATTAAGGTCAAAGTCAATAATTATAATATGAAAGAGTATATGCTTTGAAACGCCCAAAGAAATGCCCCAAGGAAATTTAACTTACAGTCACAAACATTTCAATTATTCTTAACCTCAAACAAATAAAGAACTCTATACTAAGCGTTATATTACTCTTTTTTCAGATTATTTTAATAGCCTGTAAAGGCTGAATTGAGATGGATTGCAAAGAAAATGGTCATGACTTACTTTAAATCACAATTAAATAATATTACTTGGAGAGACTGAGGAAAACCATATAAGCCTATATAGAGATCTTGCCGGACGAGAAATAAAATCAAGGACTCGCGATAAGGAAGTGGGGGCGTTAACCGCCGATACACATTTCATGTGAAAACTATATCCATGACAAGCTGATAGTCGCTGATATGGTCAACAGATTAACCGTTTTCTATGTAACATTTAGGTCTTTTAACTTCTCCACAAAGGACATCAACTTGATCCTAATTTGGTCCAACTCAGTCCACTCCACAGTATGCCTTTCAGATGCATTTTAATATTATTCCAATTTTAAAGCTTACGTCTCGCAACTAATATTTTCTCTTCAGGGTTCCCTACTACAAATTTTGTAACCTGTATATTATTTCTACATTCCCCGCCCATCTCATGCATTTTGGTTTTATAACCGTAGTAATACTTGGAAGACGATACAAATTATGAAGTTCCTCGCTATGTGATTTTTATATCTGTTTCCTTCCCTTGTTTATGCCCCAGTGCTCTCCTCAACACCCTATTCTTAAGCCCTCTCAACTTATTTTCTTCCTCCTAGGAAAAGAGCCCAATTTCATAGCATCTGGTATTAAGAAGGGCTGTGTTTTGGCAGTTCTTCTACTTTTGCCTATAAGACTATATCGGATATTATTCCAGATATTTTAATATGTATTTCATGTAATCCACACTGGATTCTCCCAAATTCCTTCCCAATATAAACCAAGGATTGGATAATTATTGAATATACTAAACACGCGTCCACACTCGATAGCTGGAGGCTGTTTCATCCATCTGTAACTTGGGGACGGATCATGTCGTGATTACAAGGGGCGCACTGTGGTGAATAAAAGGAATGCATGCACAATTTTGGTGGGCAAGCGTCTTGGAGAACCTCCGCCGAGAAAGGTATTGGAGTACGACATTAATATGGATTTTAGATACATAAATTCTGGCCAGTGAATTGTGCTGAAACCTTGCGTCCGCTAGTTTTCTTTATGCTAGCGGGGTGGGAGTAAGTCCCTTGTACTGCGGCCACTTCTGGCCTATTGTACCAGCCCTAGATGATAGGTGAGGGTGATTGTGGAGCAATGGGTGGAATGAAGATTGGCAGTGAAACCGAAGTACTTGGAGAAAACCTGCCCCAACGCAACTTTGTCCACCACAAATCCCAATTGACCAGACCGGGGATTGAACCCGGGCCGCCGCGGTGGAAAGTTTGCGAATAACCGCTTGAGCAATGGCACGGCCTATAATGCTAGTTAGTTATAGAGAGTGGTGCATGAAATGGTCCAGTATTTGATTTAGTATTAACTATTCAACCATTCAATGAACGATTTTTTGCCACATGGTAACGTAGTACATATTGGAGATTAGTTGTTACTCTTCCTGAGCGCGCTAGTGTCGCGCTTTTCCTGCTCATGCGCCACTTTACACAAGATGGCGGACAGAGAAACAGAGTCTGCAGAACAACTCACAAAAACAATGCTGTTCTTTACTGAAGCCCATTTTCAAACGCAATGGGCGCTTTCATTCAAAACAATTCATAAACTCTATAACCAGTTTAATAATGACGATTCAGTATGGGAGAGGAAACGTTGCTGGCCTTCATTTGTGTCTTCTCCGGAGAATATTAACGCTGTCAGAGTGGCGCTGCAAAGAATCCCCGGTAAATCAACAAGAAAGACTGCAGCACAACTAGGGACATCCAGACGATCTGTATGACATTTTGGACTCGCGTGTCATCTCAAACCGGTTTCCTGATTACTTCGCATGTGGACAGAACTGGCACCCAAGGAGTCCTCATTTAAACCCATGTGACTGCTTTATTTGGGAGTTCATTAAGGAAAAGATTTTTCTGTAAAGCCGCATGTAATCACGGAACTGAGAGCGCTGATCATTTAGGCCTGTAACGAGATAACTGAGGATATATGCCGCGAAGTAATCAAAAAATCACAATTCGTGCTGAAGAAGTTGCAAGTCGTAATGGAGGTCATACTGAACATTCGATTCACAGAGAATGTCTCCATGCAATGGTCTTACTTCTGAGTGTTAGTTTCTTGTGTTTTAATCGAAATAATGATTTTATTAATGTATCGAANTCAAATACTGGATAATTTCGAGCGCCACTCTTTATAATTAGTTATAAAGGAAAATATTAAATATTTGGAATATATAATTAATATACTTTAACGTGGAAAGAAACTGCTTAAAAGTTATAATTATATATTTATTTCTCTATTCTCCTACTGCAGGCCACGCAGTCAATAAAAAGAAGTAAATCTGGGACAAATATAAAGTGCTGCAGATAGATATGCTTCTTATTAGAAACCGAAAGCCGAAACGTCCATGTCCGTCGGCAACAGGTGCGCTTCTATTCAAACAGGCATAACATTTAAAATTATCTTTAAGTCCTTTTAAGTCTGATTTAATGATGATCAGTATCTTGACTGCACAGCGTCGATGGTGATATGATGATGAATATGGAACAGCTGGTGAAATGAGAATTGGCAGGGTAAACCGAAGTATTTGAAGAAACCTGCCATATTGTCACTCTGCCCATTAGAAATCCCACATGATCTGACCTGGGATAAAACTGAAAATTTTCGGTAGAGAAATTATTCTTCCATATTTGAAACTCCATCTGATATCTACAGGTACACGATAACATAAATTGGTATTCATGAAAGAAGTGATAAACATGAAAAGAAGAAGAAGAAGGAGAGGTAAAATGTCAAAACCTTGATTTAAAACAAGAATAAACTTCTCCGACCATACACGCTGCATAAAATACAGGGTTATTATAAACTAATTGAAAACTCATACTGGTTTATTGTAGGGTACATTGGGACTGGCATATGCCTAAACATATTATTAGCCTATATATTCAATTGCTCACTTATTAAACTTAATTTTTAAAGTCGTCGCGAGGAGATCCAAATACAAATTGTCCACAGTGACGAGCTAAGTCTTAAAGACGCAACGTGTTACTTGCCTTGTTGAAAAACAGACTTACTGCCAGACTATGAAAAACTTTATCAAGATGGTGCACTGCAATATTGTTTTGATAAAAATTCTGAAAAAGACAGAGACTGGGATATGAATTTATCATAGCCTAAAGCCTGTGGGCCGGTCACGGTAGCCGAGCGGTCTAAGGCATGCACTGTCTTCGCTCGCTCGGAAGCCGGGATCGTGGGTTCGGATGTTTCCTGTGAGGTACGAACTGAATTCTTATATATTGCCGGTCACGGTAGCTGAGCTCTCTAAGGCAAGAACTGTCTTCGCTCGCTCGGAAGCCGGGATCGTGGGAGCGATTCCCACTCAGGGCATAGATGTTTGGTGTTTGTGTATTTGTGTGTGTGTGTGTGCACGAGGACGCGCTCCTTTTTCTGTGTTTGTGTACGGGTAGAGGCCTTGCGACGAGCTGACCACCCGCCCAAAGAGTCCTACCGAATGTCTAAGATCTAGTAAACCAAAGTGAAGCGGAGAGTTTCATGGAGGTAGGCCAAGGTCCAAATTGGGGCTGTAGCGCCAAAGGAGAAAGAGCGCCTTTGGAGTTCCTCTTCTGGGGGTAAGTTAAAGATAAGGTCGCGCCATAGCTCAAGCGGTTAGTCGCTGACTTCCCACCGCGGCGGCCCGGGTTCGATCCCGGGTCTGGTCAAGTGGGATTTGTGGTGGAGAAAGTTGCGCTGGTGCAGGTTTTCTCCGAATACTTCGGTTTCCCCTGCCAATCTTCATTCCACCAAATTCTCCATCATCATAATCACCCGGGGCAGGCTACAATAGGCCAATCAGTGGCCGCCGTGCCGAGTGGACCCAGTTGGACTCCACCCCTCACTAAGCGAAACTTAAAGATAAAATTCACATCCCAGTTCTGCCAGCAAATATTCAAGGATCCAAACTGGGATTGGTTGCGCTGTAGCATTCTTTGAAGAAGATAAGTGGCACAAGTAAGGGAGAGTTGCATCGCCGCTTGTTTCGTACGGAGCTCACGTCAAACAAACTTAAACCAGGACAACATACTCTGAGTTAGTCTTCGTAGCTGTTGTCCTAATTTTGGTAAAGAAAAAAGAAAAACTATCATGTAAGGGCCATGGAGGCCCGTAACTTTCTGAGACTTCGAGGCTCCCACAGTTTCTAGACAGTCGGCTCGCGGATGTCGGTGAGGTCAGCCTTACGCGCCGGCCGCTCTTTACCCTCCAGGAAGATTCCTGATACTCATTTATATTAGAGGCTGATTCGACCCCAGGGCCATGATGTGGCTGGAAGGATTAGATCTCTTAAAAATATCCAATGACTTCATCGGGACTTGGACCCGCGACATTCCGACTTATAGCGTAGTGCCTCAACAAACTACGCTACCGAGTGCACCCTTCGTTTGGTACCTTATTTAATTTATTCATAATATATTTAATGCTTCTAATTAATTTCCAGTAACCATGCAAGTAACTTAATATTTGATATAATGACGTACCATATTGATTTTATAGAGATAATAAGTATAGGAAGTGTTTCACAGAGGACGAGATTTGTATCCCAGCACTGGGTAAGTCCTCAGGGAAAAGTAGGTCCTACTCTAGTCTTTAATTCATTCACTCATCAATGGCTCTACAGCTCTTTATTCGGCCCTGAGGTTTTCTTCAGTTTCGTAATCTTTTTTTACACAGAAGAAAGGACTCCTTGGACGGGGGATCAGACTGTTTCAAAGCCGCTACCTACACACAGAACAAACGCACACGTGCTTTTGAGTTGGATTCAAACACACGATCCCAGAGTTCGAGCGATCGAAGACAGTTCATGCCGTAGAGGGCCGGCCACCGTGATCGGCCCTTCTCTGGTCTACTGCAGTAAAATCTATCGCTTTTCAGACACTCCCTCTTCTGGTCTTTCTGCAGCACCGCTCAAGAAAAGAAACAGCGGAGGGAGAATTCTTTGCGTTTATTTGAATTTCCTTCTAAGAGTTAATTCCTTGGCGTTCGTTTTCCGTGTAATGCTATTCAGCAGGAGGTGGGTTTGGCTGTGTTACAAGATGACATCACAGGCTTCTCATTCAGAAAGGGTGTTTCCAAAGGAAGGCAAAGACGAACAGACAGACACAACCTCTCCATATTGTGTCTCTTCGTGCAACATACAGAGTCTAAACGCATGGGATAGAACATTTCTAGGGAAACTAGTAGTTCAAATATTATAATTCTGGGCATTATCTATCGTCCTGCTTTTATCTAAAACACCGTTGTCTTTATATTTCAAAACAAAACTGAGTAGATTTTGCCTGAAGACAGAGACAGAATCCAGTCTCCGAAACGTTGTGTTCGAAATATAACCAGATATCAATTTAGATAAAAACAGGAGGATGGATAATGTCCAAAAAAACAAAATATATATATATACTAATGTACCATCGTCATATACTTCTAGATCTTAAGCTGATAGTTCCTCTGATAATGAAGAAATTACTAGCCATTTACGAATAACGAAAAGATTATTGTCATTTTCATAACAACCAGCCAGTATACACTAACTGAACCAGACGAATTCGGACCACATTGTCACACTCTGTTTCTTTGTCGTTCCGTTTAATAGTATCTTCCCATCTTAGATCAGGTCTCCGCGTTGGTTTCTTCCTTTCCGAGTTCTCGACTAAACTTTTGTGTGCTTTTCTTATTTCCCTCGGCCTTCATTATTTGATAGTCCAAAATATTTCTTGAAAATTACAAATAACTAACATTCTCAGTACACAATTTTGTATCTTCAGATTTCTGATTCGTCCTTCCTGTTAGGTCAAAATATTCTCCACAGCGGCTGTTTCCAAGTACTCTAAAATTTATATAATTTCCTTGGTAAGAAAGCTTCACAACAATACAAGAAGCATGTAAAGTTGTAGTTAACTGACTAACTTCACAGGGCTGAGCCCTTCTTGAGAAACCCCCAATTGTGCAGCTACTCAAGAATTTCCCAGAATTTTATGGAACCCGAAAGTTCACAAGAGTCCTACAATGATCCTATGCTAGGCCTGATCCGAGGAACTTTGTAACTTTTCGTAACAAGCTCATTTTTTATGGTGAGGGGTTTTAGCCCCACGCCCAACCCCCAAGCTGAAGGACCACCTTTGTCTGCTGTCCGCGACTGCTTCACAGCTACCCTCCATATCTGGAGGCCGTCTCTTCCAACTGCAACCTGAGCACACGCCACGCCGTAGTGACAAGAGACCCATTTTACAGGGAACGTTACAGTTGTGCATATTTAATATTCAGGTTTGTACATACGAGGAGGAAGAGCAATAAAATCTGAACTAAACATTACACAAGTTAATTTATTCTTGTCATTCTGATGTTAGTTTTGTTCCCAATATTTGAACTTGACCACATTTTCACTGTATTTGTCATGAACTTTTAAACTGGCTTTCTCTTATATTTTGGAGAAGAGAAATGAACATAAAGTAAAAAAAAAAGTAAAGCTATCCCTGTAACAGGCGGTGAAGGCCCATAGGGTTGTGAGACGTTGAGGGTCCCGCATTATCTAGACAAGCGGCTCAAAGATGGCGGTAAGATTGTCAGCCCTTCGCGCCGGCCGCGCTTTACTCCCCATGAAAATTATTTAATTAAATCCTGGTACTCATTTCTGTTTGAGGCTGAGTCGACCCCAGGGCCATAGTGCGGCTGGATTGGTTAGGTCAATTGGAAAAAACCAATGACTTCATCGGAACTTGAACCCGCGACCTTCCGTCTTGTAGCATAGTGCCTCAACCAACTACGCTAACGCGTGCCCCCGAGAAATGGACATAGGCCTATATAGGCTTTTCTTTGCCTTTGTTTTCTTTGCCTTTGTTATAAGGTACTCTGGAAGCACAACAATGCAATAAGTATAATTATAAGGTGCTCTGGAAGCACAACAATGAAATAAGTATAATTATAAGGTGCTCTGGAAGCACAAGAATGCAATAAGTATAATTAAATGGAAGGCAAGAGGAGACGAGAGTAAGGATGCAAAAAACAAAATATCTTTAAAAGGACAAAGGGGGATAATATATATTGTCCTCTAAAACAAATTCCGTTCCTTGTACTTGGCTAAAGACGCTATAAATAAAAGAAAACTCTTCGAATAAAAGAAGAAATACGAGAAAAGCCATTAAAGTAAGTAATCACGTATACACGGTTCCACTAAAATTGAGAAGAAAACGTATGTTTGGAAATTCTCTACATTCCTCCACATAATAGATGGCTCTGAGAAGTGAAAGAATTCAAGTGATAAATTTACAGATTCACCAATTCCCTGATACAAATCAGCCTCAGGTTTTTTCCTAAGATATCATAATTTTTGCTTTAATTTACGTATTTCACACAGCGCTTTCAATCCAAGACTCTCCGATACCTTAGTGCATGTGCAACGGTGAACTGTAAAGTGTGTACATCAGCGATAGGGCTATATTACCTATAGGTAATATTTTTTTCCCCTGTGGCGCTACAGCCACAATTTGGGCCTAGGCCTACATCCATGAAACCCTCCGTTTCACTTCGGTTTACTAGATCTTACACATTCGGTAGGACTCCTTGGGCGAGTGATCAGCTCGTCGCAAGGCCTCTACCTGTACACAAACACAGAAAAACGCACACAAACATCCATGCCCTGAGTGGTATTCGAACCCATGATCCCGGCTTCCGAGCGAGCGAAGACAGTGCATGCCTTAGACCGCTCGGCTACCGTGACCGGCAGTGTATAAGAATAATATATAAGAATTCAGTTCGTACCTCACAGGAAACAGATCCGAACCCACGATCCCGGCTTCCGAGCGAGCGAAGACAGTGCATGCCTTAGACCGCTCGGCTACCGTGACCGGCGCCTATAAGTAATATAGCGGATCGTTATTACATATGTACAAGGTGCAATAAATGAAATCATCTAATCCCCGTCTATAAATCACCCCTACATGTGAAAATAATAATCATAGATATTACGAATGAACAAGTGTTCTTAGGAAGTATGATACAAAATAATTTCTTTTCAGAAAGCATTATCGCGTATAATTTATTGTAATAAAGTGCATGTAATTCCACTGTACATTATGTCACATTTACCTAAGAGTTCATATACATCTTACGCCAAGCCTTTCTGCAGTGAGCCATAAAGAATGCTAAACAATTTTATATTTTGCTATACGTACCCGTTATGCAGTCGGGATAGCTTAGTCTGCATGGAGACAGTTTACGTACTGGATGGCTGGGGTTAGATCCTCTTCAAGGGAAATCAATTTTCCTCTTGTCCACAGCGTTTATACCGAATTTGGGGCCCACGTAACCTTTTCAAGCGGCCTCCGTAGTCTAGAGGTAACGTTCCCACCTTATGACTCGTAGTACGCGGGTTCAAACCCGGCGTAGGTCGTCGAATTTTTAAGGGCGGAAAAATTCAGGGAACAAGTCCTCCGGGAGGGACTTTAAGCCGTGGGTCCCGTGTCGTAGCTTTACGGCAAGTAAAAGAACCTCATATCTCCAAAGGTCACTGAGCCAAATTAACGGACGTTTCCCGCCCAACAGCAGTCTCTAATACCTCTGGTAGATGGGGGAAACATTATAGATACCTCTCAGCTAGTAGAGCCGGTCTCGCTGGCTGGGCGGGACTGATGGTAAGCACCAGTACCGGTAGGATATAGAGACTGGTAGAAATCATAGAGGGAAGCACAATGGACCAATACAGGTCTAAGTGCATGGGGAAACCCACCCTCTCCAATAACTAACTAACTAACCTTCTTTCCAGCGGGTACTGGGGGCTCCTACCCACGGGGGAAAAGCGGCCTCCCAGTAGTGCCTACGTCAAGAATGTTTGAGGTATATTTGCCGTCCTCCGTATGTTTTCATGGCCTGAACCTTAATTAACTATGCACAAGGACAACTTTGCTTTTACCTACATACATCCCTTTCATATTTATTTGAGCGGATATTCAGAGAAACATTTCGCGGGAAAATGGTATTCGACTTAAAGTAATTCAACATAAAATGAAATTTTCATTGAGGCATTCCAACTGTAAGCCGGTAACAGACTCCATTCTACAGAGACTGTAATCTTTTGGGTTGTGATATTGCGTGATATAAGAGGTTTGAGGCACTTCGAAGGAGCGCGCTACTTCTATCTTCAGGGTATAATATTGAGTCAGGAATTTTCTCGGAAAATTTTGTAACTACTTACAAGAATTAACGATTTCACAACTCAGAAAACTATAATATAAATTACACGCCTATTCCCTTGAACATCCGGTCAGTTCATCAGAATATAGGAGAACATACGACATTCCTAATAACTTAAACACTTAATAATTGACTTTTTTGGACCTTAGCCATCAATTTTTTATTTAAAACAATTTTCGGAGACTTAACTCTGTCTCCATGTACAGATAAAAGCGTACTCGATTGGGCCCAATTGACAGGATTAGTCTCCGGACACCAGAGCCTAAACAGGACAGGATATATAAACGAAACACAGCATAAATCATCAGCGAGAGTTAAGAAAATCATTACAAAACTCCACACACGAGGCTTTGCACCTACAATCACGCATAATTTACCGGTGAGAGTCCATAACTTCCTACATATTATAATAGAAGAAAGAAGGAAGAACAAATTCGATGGATTTATACGTACTTATCTGTCTGACACTCTCATGCAGCCTCCCAAACCAACATGGCTTGCTTTTACAGACAGCAGTTCGATGGCTGTAGCCCATGACTATTCAACGGTCCAGAACTAAATGCTTTTAATTTATCTTTCAGTTCAAACAGCGTCTATATATGTAACATAACGAAATTAAGCTTAGGGGAAAAGAAACATTAATTTGTGGTTGATCAATCCATCCCAGAATTAGGGGATATTTTAAGATTATGTGGAGGGTAAAAGAAAGGACTAAAAACGGGAAGAGGGGTAGTTTTATGCTCATATATAAAAGGGATGTGTTATAGGGGATGCAATATAATTCATAATTGGATATGCTTGAGGTACCGTATAGGGGTTGAGGTGTAGGGGAGGCAGAAGAAGTGACCCCTAAAGCCATTCCGTGCTATTAGGAAAACAGCAAATTGGATTAAGTTGCAGTGGCTATGCCATTTGTATATCGCATATGTGAGGTTTTGGCTTGTCAGCTGTCCGCGAAACGTCCGCTGGTTGTATTACAGATCAGTGAACTGGAAGAGCTACACAGTGTAGAAATACGAAGTGAAGATCTCTTCTACCCTCATTTGAAACTACTTTCTGTGGCCAGAGTCTTCATATGTACTAGGGAATCTTAAGTTTTAAGGAAATCTCCCATACAAAAGCTGTTGTTTCTTCACTAAATGTCACAATAGACGTATTTCAACTATTTTACAAACTCTTCGCTATAAAGTAAATGCATACTTATTGATATAAAAATAAACCTAAATTAACACTATGAAACAAAACCGCCATTGACTTATTTGCAGTTTATTAAGAATTCTTAGTATCTTTTTAATGTTAGTGGGGTGGGACTAAGTCCCTTGTACTGCGGCCACTTCTGGCCTATTGTACCAGCCCCAGATGATAGGTGAGGGTGAATGTGGAGCAATAGGAGGAATGAAGATTGGCAGGGGAAACCGAAGTACTTGGAGAAAACCTGCCCCAGCGCCACTTTGTCCACCACAAATCCCACTTGACGAGACCCGGGATCGCCGCCGCAGTGGGAAGCCAGCGACTAACCGCTTGAGCTATGGCGCGGCCAACCTCCTCATTATGCAGTTCTCTCCAACCTCCTGTCACTTCATCTCTCTTCGGTCCAATTATTCTCTTCAGCACCCTGTTCTCAAACACCCTCAGTCTATGTTCCTCCGTTAATATAAGAGACCAAGTTTCACACCCTTACAGAACTACAGGCAAATTTATAGCTCAGCGTGTTTAAATTTTTCCGTTTTTAGACAGAAGGCTAGATGATAGAAGTTCCTGTACTGAAGGGCAGCGAGTTCGAGCATTATCCGAATTCAATCTCCTCTTAATTTCCTCGTGAATCAAATTTTGATTTGTTATAGTCGTTCCCAAATATCTGAACTGTGCCACATTTTCAAAAAGGTTGCATATTTCTATGTCATGACTTTTCCCCGCATTCTGGTGACGAGACAATAACATATACTTAGTTGTCTCTGCGGTTACTTCCAGACCGGCGTCCTGTATTACAATCAAATGGAAGACGAGTGTGAGACAAGTACTCGTTGTACGCATGGGTAGTGTGTAAAAACATATTTAGTTGGAAGTCCTGAAAGGACATCACTTAGGGGCCTAAGTGCAGACGGTGTGGCAACATTAAGTTATATGTTACAGAAATAGATTGTGTGGGCGTGAACTGGATTAATTAGGCTCAGGAATGGGTCCAGTAAATGAATTTGATTTGTTTTAAGTCAAAACACAAAAACAATCAAAACAACACAGCGGGCCACAAACACATACAGGACATCAAAGAACCCTCTTCTCGAGAACGACAAGGAGGCACAGGTTCGAGCCCCGTCAAGAGAAATAATAAGAAAGAAGACACGAACCTACTTGGTTTATAAATTCCAATAAAATTTTAACAAACCAATTACAATTATTTTAATATATTGGAACGGCCGCTGTAGTTGTAAAAGCTTTAGATTTTACAGCCAATTGTATATTATTAATATTATATATATATTTTAACGTTCAGAACATGTATTGTAATAGTAACTTCCTACTGTATTGATGTAAAGGTGTCCCTCTGATGATGATCTCTGAAGACCGAAACATGTAAGGGCATAAATAATTGAAAAAAGGAAAACCTTCACCAGTCACACTAGACAGAACTGTTTAACTTTTCATGATCCAGTAAATGAAATTTTATTTTCCTTAACATTTTCTTTTCAGGTCCAATGAATTAGTTGCATATATTTCAGTCAAATTTTGTAAGACTTTTATGCTGTGAAAGTTATAAGGGTGAGAACGGGAAATATTTTCACGCATTAGGGGTTGTTGTGACTAGCAATAATGTGTTCTGGATTTGATCATTGGATTCATTGGCACTTCTTTACAATTACAATCACTTACAGCTCACAATTAATCTTGACCGCCTTAATCCTACGGCTGACTGAAAATGAACTTCGTTGTCCCCTATAAATTTTCGACACGGACGACGCACGGAAAACACATTCAGAACACCGTATCATAGCAATTCCTCTATTGTTATAGAGGTGTATTTACATTGCCGTTGCGCAGCACTGGATGTCTCTTATTTTTGTCCCGCGCTTAAGCGGGACAGCGTTTACCAAGCTGTTGCCTAACAATAGGTATCAACGTTACAATATCTTTAAACTGTCTTACTAGTCTAATAACTTAAATATTACTGGGGAGGAAAGACAAACATCCTTGACGATACTATAAAACCATCTTTCATTACGGAACAAGGAAAATGTGCAAAAATAACCTTGTAAGAATCGGATCTCGTTAAGACCAGTAACGAGCAGCCTTTATCAGTACAGGCTTTGCAAAGCAGATCATGCCTATCTCCCGTATCTTATTCTATAACGGCAGCTTAGTCATTTGAACGGTCTAAGCTTGACCCCCACTAAGTTTAAGCCTCTTATATTATGATTCTAGCTGGCTTGTAATCCTTGATATTTATCCTCAGGTCCGCACCAAGAGAAAACACAGTTTTCTAACAATTCCTCTATGGTTACAGAAGTGTGTTTAGCTCGCTGTTACATAGAAACGGCAATTCTTCGATTGTTGCCTGTGCATTCGTTGTCGCGGGAATAAGTTTACCGAACCGTTGCCTAGCAATAGGCTCAACTATTCCGGCATTCATGTCACAATATAAACTATTTAAGGCAGGATGACACTAAAGAAACTAGATTAAAAGTTCCAGTTTAAAGTTCAACGTTTACGTGTATTAGACATATATTACGTATAAGTATATGTAAGACAATGTTTAATGTAAATAATATAAATATATAGCTCATGATGTTGTATTTTAGCGTCCCGTTGCACTGATTTTCATCCATGATATGTATACAGTGCACTACAAGACGGCCACTGCATACATATCATGGATAATTATATACAGCCTTTAACGCTTATAATAATGTATTTAATAATTTTAAGAAGTCTAAACGCATAAAGAATTCTAAATCGATACAAACATCTCAGATATCGATAAGAAGCTCCATGTCGACTGACGCCCTTCGTTTCCATGTCACATAGATTATTTTGAGAGCTATTGTTTCAGGACATTAATGGCCGAATGAAGGAACTTGCAATAGCTAATGCCTAGCCCAGAAAAACAGAAAAATCGAGTCCACATCCTCACACTTAATGAAGGCCATAAATTCAGTTTTTAATATATTTCCAAAAGGCAGGAAGTGTTTTAAAGACACTGACAATGATAGTAAAGAAAGGAACTTTTAACAAGTGATTCATATTTCAAGTCTAATGAATGCATATAGAGTTAGAAGACTCTAGCAATGAAGGAAAAGAGACCAAGGAGCAGAAAATGCAGATTCTTAACACAAAAGTTGGAGGCAAAAACACTTTGCCTTTAAAATCCGAGAAAGTTGGTTCGCTAGCAACGTCCCAGATATTTATTCCGTACGTTTCCATATGGAACATGGATTTCGACACCCGCTATCCTAAGATTTTATAAGAGTTTCTTCGGTCTACCTACAGGGCATTCACGGATATTACCTCTAAATTGGCCACGGCTGCGTCTTTCCAAATTCGTATTTAAGGCCGTACCGTAGCTCAGGCGGTTAGTAGCCGGTTTCTCACGGTGGCGACCCGGTTTCGAGCCCGAGTCAGGTCATGTAGGATTTGTGGTGGACAAAGTAGCAATGGGGCAGTTTTTCTCCGAATACTTCGGTTTCCCCTGCCAATTCACATTCTACCGAGTTCTCCACAATCATAATAATTTAGGGCTGGAAGAATAGGCCGAACACTGGCAGCAAGCGAACTCAGTCTCACCCTACGAGAAAAAAGAACCATATCTCCCAGTGTCCACGGCTATGTTCGCATTTGATTTGACATCCGCAGGTGAAGCATCTTGGTGGAACACCCTAAGAATAATTTCTTTACTTTTATGAGGACTGAAGACTGTGTCTGAGTGTAATATAATATATTACTCATGAAAGATTCCGTGTATTTTTCTACTGTTATTTTATAATTTAATTATGTTTAGGGCTAACTTTAATGTTCAAACTTGATGTATTGTTTGTCAGAGGTATTTTTCTTTTGTTTGTCGAGAAATTAAAATAATACTATTATTTGTTTTGTATGGGTGTGAAACTTTGTTTCTCACTCTAAGGATATAACATGATCCGGGGGGCTTGAGACCAGAGAGCTAAAGAAAATATTTGGACCCAACAAAAACAGCGGAGAAACAGCATAAAGATGGAAGAGCCTACAATTTCTAGGCTAAAGCACCAAAATATTATTAGGAAGATAAAATGAAAGAGTATGGGTTTTGAGAACATGTAACACATTTGGCTGAAATATAAACGAATGCTAAATTTTAGTCGGAATAGTTGAATGGAAGGTTCCATATTGCAGATCTACGAGTTGGAGCGATAATATTAAAATAGATTGGTTCTAAATGGTTCTGACGATGGTGTTCGTATAATACACAGAATTACTAGACTTTTTTACTTCTTCCATCATCCGGTATTCTAGAGAATAGAAAATATGACGTGAGGGAAACTTCATCTGTTTCCGTCCTAAGGTGAAAAGGGGAAAAAGCACTTACTCAGTTGGGACCCTTAGAAAGAGGTAGGTCCAGTGATTGAGATTAGCTTTTTTTAAGAGGCACAACTGAGTATGTGTCCTTTCCCCTCTCACTTCAGGACGGAAATAGATTCAGTTTCCGAAAAGTCGCGTTTTCTATTCTCTTGAATACGGGACGATTAATATAGATCTTAATTAAATAAATTATGATGTAGTTTAATGTTAATTATGTGAGTCGGAAAACGTTCCAGCATCGGGCTCATGTCAACATGGTATTAAATATTATTATTTAGAAAGAAGCGGGAATGTTCTGACATGATGAGTAACTCCCAGCTTTTTAAGACGGGCTCTACTCCACGGATTTAGTTTTGTTACAACAGTAGACCTATCATGCAAATAGTAAAGCAGTGTTCCAAAAACCACATTTCCATAATCATGGACATTCCCTAACTAAAAGGCATTTGTCCATTAAAATTCCAAGAACAAATCTTATTTCAAAAGTATAATATTTGCCCCCATATTTAAATATTGTAACGTGGATGGCCAGAGCGTTGCTAGGAAACTGACCGGTAAAAACCTCGCGACCGAATACACGCGAGGCAACAATAGAATAATCACCGTTTCTATGCAACAACATATAAACAAAATTCAGTTTAGAGCGTTACAACTATAGGAGTCAAGAGCTAAAGATGTTTTCTGTGTGGTCCGTGTGAAGCTTATATAAAGGGGCAGTATGGACGGAGTGGGTCCATCAAGAAGGAGGTTAACTCCGCATACTCCAATTGGTAGCGTTCCCGGTTCCCCGGTGGCTGGGGTTCTAGGGAATAAATTTGTAACACTGGGGGATCCGCCATTGCCTACGTCCATTCACACAGTTTAACTACTCGTTTGGGGTTGAACTAAGTTACATAATTGGACCGCGCCATAGCTCAAGCGGTTAGTCGCTGACTTCCCACCACGGCGACCCGGGTTCGATCCCGGGTCTGGTCAAGTGGGATTTGTGGTGGACAAAGTGGTGTTGGGGCAGGTTTTCTCCGAGTACTTCGGTTTCTCCTGCCAATCTTCATTCCACCAAATGCTCCACAATCACCCTCACCTATCATCTGGGGCTGGTACAATAGCGCAGAAATGGCCGCAGTAAAAGGGACTTAGTCCCACCCCACTAGCAAAAATAAAGTTATATAATTTCATATTTCTCTAGCCTCAGGCCGGTGCCCCACAAGCACCCCTCGGGCCGTCAGCAATACGACGTGGATCCACTGCAGACGAATGCGATGACGAAGATACGGTGCATCCTGTGTTGCATGGTCCTCTTGACATGGTTCTCCCTCTGTGGGGCGGTAGGCTACCGGGCATAACCTAACTTAACAATAGGTAAATGTCTGAAATTCGACTGCCAACAGTCACCACCCTAAGTGTTATGCAATGCAACACTTCTGCAAGTCGGAATTTCCTCATACCTCCAATAAACTTTAAGCATTGCAGTTGCCACGCAAGCTGTTTGTTTACCAACTTTACTGCTACAGTTCGACTGGGCGCCTTGGAGCCCCGGAATTTCAAATCTCCCTTCGTTAGGTCATAACGGCATGACAGTAGGCTTACATAATAAATTAAAACTTATAAAATACTCAATTTTCAAACCACTATACTCTTCTTTGTCTTCTTTTACCTCCTTTCATTCTCATCTATCGTCTTCTTTCTCCTTCCTTTCTTCTTGTCTCTCCCTTCTATGAGTCTTCTTTTTCTACTTTAAATGTCGTTTTGAAACTCTAAGCGTATATATCCAAGTTACTTTATATTGCTTCTATTTTTTCTGCCATATTTCTCCTTGCAACAACTTATGGTCTTTTAAAAAAGTTTCCCTACTGCACGGTCGAATTCTTGCTACAGAGTTCTCTTCCACATGGCTTCCACTCCTGCTAGGATATCCTGTGTCCTTCCTGTAGCGTGGGATCATTTTTATACCAAAGGGGAGAAATAACAGAGTCCACAAGCTACTAACATATTACAAACTTTAGAGGAAGAGACAGTAACAGTGAAATAGTATACCGTTCAGAACCATATCTGTGCGAGCAGTATGAAACTTCTGAGCAAGAGAAATTTATGCTATAACAAAGAACAAGTACAGCTTACACTAAGTACGTTGTAGACATGGCGTTTTTATTTATTCCTGTGGCTTCTTCCGTGAGCGGAATAATTCTTTCTGTACAAAAGTTTGAGTCTTTTCTCTTATAAAAGATAAAATAATTCCGTCCAGTGTGACTGGTGAAGTTTTCTTACTTAAATTCTTAATATCCTTACACGTTTTGGTCCTTAGAGANTTTTTATTAGTTATCTTAAAAACCAGGACGATGGATAAAGTCCGAAAACCCAATACATCAGTGTGTTATACACCATCGTCAGAATCCTATAGTAACTACTTGACATTGATACAGTTTGGAAACTACTATTACAATAGGTGTTCTGAGTGTTAAAATATAAATACAATGTTTACAATACACAAATAGATGCAATATGCAAAGTTTTCACAACTACAGCGGCTGTCTTGATATATTAAAAAAAAATTTTAAACTTTTGTTAGTTAAGTTAGAATTTATAAACCAGATGGTTTCGTCTTCTCTCGCTTGTCGTCTCTCTTGAAGGGGGTCGAACTTGTGCCTCCTGTCTTTCTTGAGAATAAGGTTCTTAGATTTCGTTCTGTGGTTGTTCATTTAAAAAAAAATAAAATAAAATATGAAGACATCCGCTATAGTTGTGAAAACTTTGGATTTTGCATCTATTTGAGCATTGTAAACATTGTATGTATATATATTCACACTCAGAACACCTATTGTAATAGTGGTTTCCAAACTGCATCGATGTCCCTCTGATGATGGTCTCTAAGGACCGAAACATGTAAGGGTGTTAATAATTGAAGTAAGAAAAACTTCACTAGTCACACTGGACGGAACTGTTTTTTCTTTTATAATATTGTTAGTGTGACGTATCAGAATGAAACAAATCAAACTTTTCTCTTTAATAATAACTGTTAAAAGAATACGTTCATTCCAAATAAAATTTGGTGCCTCGCAGATTTTTTATTAGCCTTGAGGGAGCAGTTGCGATGTTGACGTGAATTATGATTTGGTTATTGTAAATTCAAGAATTTCGAATTATTAATTTGAAGCCGCTTGGTACAGCTTTTGGTCTCATCTCTAAAATGTTATCTAAATGTATTCCGACTTTTTATTCTTGTATTTATGTTGCTACTACTACTGATTTGACGATAATATTAAAATACATCTTTCTGAAGTAAGGTGACAAGGTGTATATGGGACTTAATTTTGTTAAGGATATTGTTAATTAGCGGCCTCTTTTAAGCCCAATTTTGGGCTTGCGGATTGCATCAGAGCTGGAAGTTTCTTAGCTGCTTGTGTGTTATATACGTACATACAGAAATATATTGCATAGAGACAAATGACAGACCCGACCTCTCGTCAGAGAGGGCGTCCAAAATGGACAGGCCAGCAACTTTCATATAAGAAGAAAACATTTGGTCATGAGCCCCAGCTGGGGCTCGACACCAAGACAGACTGACTGACCGTCGGTCGCAATGTGACTTTGATTTTGACTTGTTGCATAGAGTCACTTGCTAGTCTTTATTTATGCATGCCTACCAAAAGGTTCATGTAGGAATAATGTTCCTGAATTGTTTTCGGGAGATGTTGGGTTCAAATCTCAGCTGAGACATATTGAATCCTGATTGAGGGATCTCATGGTTATCCTCAGTTCCTCAGGAAAATTCCGGGTAGTTCCCAGATTACGACTCGACCGCTTCCTTCCAGATCCTTTCCAAACAATCATTCATCTATCATCCTTCACTTCTGCGCCATATAGTCAAGCTACTGAACGAACCAACAAACAGCCTACAAAAAATAAATACAAATATTTC
Source organism: Cryptotermes secundus (assembly GCF_002891405.2). Classification (NCBI taxonomy): domain Eukaryota; kingdom Metazoa; phylum Arthropoda; class Insecta; order Blattodea; family Kalotermitidae; genus Cryptotermes; species Cryptotermes secundus. Next base: position 855,073 of record NW_019727793.1, on the reverse strand, counting down.
CGGGCCTATTCTCGTTAGGAAGTCACTGCGACACATTCAACATGACAAGGAAGAGGAAATGATACTGAGCCTAGTAAAAGGTAAACATGTCCATGTGCTTAATTAATTAAGCACTGTCATGAAAATATTTGCGGAACTGGAGGTATAGCTCCACCATTTTTGACCGCTGTACTAGATGGGAGTGAGTAGTCAGCTTCAGGCCCCCGCCTCTTTACCACCGGGGGAAGAGCTTATAGTACCCACTGGATGAGAGACTGGATAGGCCCCATATCCGGTCTGGATGCTACTGAGAAGAGAAGAATTTTACCCTCACGAGAATAGAAGCGAGGCCTTCTAGCCCAGCGCTATACCAAGTGAGCTGTCTGGACTCCTGCTTCTGTGGAAGAGATACAGGTTACGAATCTATTCCGCGATGTCTGGTATCCTAACAGATTTTTTCCTCAGTCACACTAAGAAAATTCCAGGATAATACTGTGACGTTACACCTGAGAGCCAGAATAATGAAGCCAGAAGAAATCTTCTGTCTTACAGTTCCTTCACTCATTATATTTTCGACATAAAAAGATCATAATTCACGATCACATCACTCATGTTTTCAGCGTGAAGTGGATAAAAACGCGAATTTCACAGCTGGCTGGATTATCAAGCGCAGGACACATCATAACTCACTCTGTAGAGACAAGAACAAACACTAGGTACCAGTTATGTGATGATTTAGAAGTCAATGAGTCATGTGACGCTACCTCGCATGCGCGAGCTCTCCCCGCTCCTATATTAGTTGTCTAAAATAAACGGAGGTTACTTTCCGAAGAACCCTCGTTTACTGGAAATTAATTTGTTGACAAATTGAAGTGAGGCGTGGACTATTAGGAAAGTATATGAAAGAGAGAGAAAAAATGATTTTACAAAAATTAAACCAATTAACTAATTTACAAAATATAATCAAATTAATTGGTAGAGAATTGTAAGAATAATATAGAACAACAGAATTGCGAAACCGATTAGCCTATAGCACAAGAATATGGAGAAGACAAATCACGAAGAGCATGAGAGGAATGGCATTAAACCGTGACAAATCACATGGCCTAACCATGATAATGTTGTTTTCTATGGAGTTCGACCCCCTTCCTCCCCCGTCTGTTATATTCTTCTTCTGAGAGGGTCCAATAAACAGTGTGGTGATTGGATCCCTGTGTTTCATGGATCCCTGTGTTTCATCATTCGCTTTCCCTTTGATCTCTACCAAACAGATCTACAGCGAGGTTTTATCTTTCGGTATTACAAGCACGGTCCACTTTTTCGTGGCTTTCATGCAGGGCTGTACAAAATGAAAACATTACTGATAATATTGACCAAAGTTAGGACAATATTATTCTTATTATTTAAACACTCCTTTTAAAAATTCCTATAAGTAAAGATATCCCAGAGGCCACGCCATAGATCAAGCGGTTAGTCGCTGGCTTCCCATCGCGGCAGCCCGGGTTCGATCCCGAGTCTATTCAAGTGGGATTTATGGTGGACAAAGTGGCGCTGGGGAAGCTTTTCTCCGAGTACTTCGGTTTCCCCTGCCAATCTTCATTCCACCAGTTGCTCCACAATCACCCTCACCTATCATCTGGGGCTGGTATAATAGGCCAGAAGTGGTCGCAGTGCAAGGGACTTAGTCCCACCCCACTAGCAATAAAAAAAGATCCTAAAAATTTGTGTCTAACGACGTAATAAGCTGGATTCTTATACTTTGTTATATTTGCTATGTAGATCTAAGTCGTTACCAGGGCCTGTGTCTAGAGGGTACAAATTGCGACTTGCATAAATAATTAGACAAGATCTAAATGTATATAAAGATGGTACCAATATATTAATATAATTATCGTGTTTTGGACATCATCCATCATCCTATTTCTTTATTTTTAAAGCAACGTTTCGGAGACTGTAATCTGTCTCCGTCCTCAGGTAAAATCCTACTCATTTGGGTCCAATCCGGAGATAGGGACTAGCTCTACCGATTGCGCCCAAATAATAAAGCTTTTACCTGAGGACTGAGAGAGATTCGTCTCCGCAACGTTGTTTTACGATGGATAGTGTCAAAAACACGATAATTTTAAGAATATTTAGGTCTTAAAATTATGGAATATGATCGGATTAAGCTGGTTTTAGATGTTAACACATTGGCAGGATTTTGTGAATACGACTGATATTTAATGCCAGTACTGTCCTTAGTCATTGCCACTAAATAAAATGTTGCACTATATTGTGGTCTGTCCAAAGCTAGTTCTAAAAATTTCCAGCAACACAGAGTGAGACCGCGCGGCAGCTTTACAACTTGAAGGAATGAAATAATCTACCGACATTATAGGTTAACCGGGGTATGTTTGAAAATCTCTATGAACATCCAAATAGAACTTTCGTGAATTTACAATACCATTCAACACTACCTGTCTGGACACTATGATCATTATACAGAACACATATGTACATAGTCTTGGAAGCTACTGGTACATATTACGTTATTGGCCTACTTTCTTTATTTTGAAAAAAAAAACTAAATAGACTTATGCGATCTCCGTGCTATCTGTGTGTCTATGAATTCCCCTCTTAACTTTGGAATGCCTGAAGTAATTTTTATGATAAATGGAGTATATGTATTGACACGTGAGCCTGTTTCAAAGGCCTACTTCATAAATTCCTCCCACCAGTCTGTGTGTTTGTATGTGTATGCTGCTTTTCATTGCCAGGCAACGACTCGATAAACGCGTTCCCGCTGCAACGAATAAACGCAACAGTAGAAAAATGGTTGGGAGCGTGTGTCTGTGCGTATCCTCATACCAAGCTACGTAACGGCTCGTTAAAGACATTCCCGCGGCAACGAAAAATTGTTGGAGGTGTCTTTTTCTATGCGATCCACTTTAGTCTACTTTCTATATTTTGAAATAATGAAAGTAGGCTTATGCGAACTCCATGCTGGTTTTTTTTTTTGCAGTCTCGTAGTCCTTAATATGTCCTGTTGCACCCTGACACATCCCCATTCTTTTAAGCGGGATCTGTTTCACTAGCTACCACACAACAACGCAACCAAATGGGCCGGTAATTGAATGTGGGGCCTCTAATACGAACTACCAATTCTAACCATCAGCAGAAACTAGTTGTGTGACACCCTGAGGTTGCTCCACACCCCTGGTTTGTTTTATTAAGACATCGATAATACGACGCACTGCACGGGCCCACTGTTTTTCATTGATGTCTGATGAAATATTCAAGTGGAAGTCTCTCACACGTAGAATGTTCTAGAAGTACAAATAATAAAATATATAGGGAAATATGTTTGTGGCACTCATAACGCACTTCGCAAGACAGCAACGTAATCGGGAATTAACTTGTCACACTAAAAGGTAAAAAATATAGAACTATCCCTGTAACAGGCCGTGAAGGCCAATTGAGTTGCGAGAGGTCGAAGCTCCCACATTTTCTAGACAATCGGCTCACAGATGACGGTGAGGTCAGCCTTACGCGTCGGCCGCCCTTTACGCCCAGAAAAATTCCTGGTACTCATTTCTGTTAGAGGCTAAGTCGACCTCAAGGCCAAAGTGCGGCTGGAAGGATTAGGTCAATTGAAAAAAAAAATCCAGTGGCCTAATCGGGGTACCATCCCGCGACCTTTCGTCTTGTAGCATAGTGCTTCAACCAACAATGCTACCGCGTGTCCCAATTTATGTAGTACTAAAGACACAAAGAATGAGCATATAAAATTTCAGTCCTCAACGAATTATTATTATTATTATTATTAGTAGTAGTAGTAGTAGTAGTAGTAGTAGTAGTAGTAGTATGGCTCTACAGACCTTTGTTGAGCCTTGGCTGCCTTCCAGTTTCTTGAACTTATACATAGTTGGTAGGACTCCTTGGCCGGGGGATCAGCCCATTGCAGTGCTTCTACCTATACACAGAACAACACAAACACAAAATAAATTCATACAATACAGGCATCCCTGCCCTGAGTGCGATTCGAACCCATGACCCCAAAGTTCGAGCGGACGAAAACAGTTCAAGCCTGAGACCGCGCGGTCACTGTGATCAGCATTAATGAAATAACCTACAGGAAAGACTACTACAAGTACAATTAGCCGAATGTCATCTGTCATTAACATGTTCTCACACACGACATGAGAAAATTAACCTGAAGTTGTGTACACAAGCTGTCGATGCTGTTAAGAGGAGATGTGTTGCATAACTTAACTGCATGATTCATGATTTTTTAATATACAGTCATCGTGATTTAGTCTCCTGATTTCAGTAAATACAAACTGGACTCGATATTCTGTTCGTTATTAAATTATGAGAAGAAAATAAATAATGTTTAGAACCATTAATAAAACTGAAGGAAGAACTGTCATTTTGTAGGAAGTTGTAACAGATGAGGAGTGTCTGGGATTTCCAATGATCAACATCCAATCCAGAAAAAAATGCCAAAATTTCCAGTGAAAACATCCAAAGTCTATGAGAACACAATAATGAATCTTCGGGTTCCATAAAACACGAGAGACTCTTCCAAAATCACCGCTCATCTTAACTTTACAAAGGCTATGATCCGTGTACGAGTTAATTAATTTTGTGGGAACAAAATGAAATGACTTTGTGACCAATCGTTTTTACTTTTAACATCAGAGACTTTCCCGAAACATTAAGAACATGACATGCGCATTCGCAAGTTCTGAGTCAATGAATAAGTTTAAATTAACTTCAATACAGAAATTATGTTACATGTTAATTAGTGAGAGAATACAGAGTAACAATACTGTGTAAGCTATACACAAAATTAAGTATACATTTATGAAATACTCCTCAGAATTACTGAGTTTTTAGATTTTGTCCATCATCGGGTATTCTATGAAGTAGAGAATACAACATTTCGGAAACCGGATGTTTCCATCCTCAGGTGAGGGCGGGATGCCTACCCTGTAGATTCCTTAGAAAGAGCTAATCACAATCACTGGATCAGAAACCCAGTAACTGTAAGTGTTATACACCATCTCCAGAGCCCCTTAGGATCTACTTATCAAATAACCTATTTTCAGTGACTAAGACGTGGTTTTGGATTGGTAATTGGATTTATTGGATACTTACAGGTCGTAACTACAAATAATTATAACACCACTGCTGATTTACACAATTTACAATCACTCCACACTAATTTTCTCAATCTATCTGAACTAGTCCTCACGGATTTATAACATAGGAAGGCCGCCCCATAGCTCAAACGGTTAGTCGCTGGCTTCCCACCTCGGCGGCCCGGGTTCGATCCCCGGTATGGTCAATTGGGATTTGTGGTGGACAAAGTGGCGCTGGGGTAGGTTTTCTCCGAGTACTTCGGTTTCCCCTGCCAATCTTCATTCCACCAATTGCTCCACAATCACCCTCACCTATCATCTGGGGCTGGTACAATAGGCCAGAAGTGGCTACAGTACAAGGCACTTTGCCCCACCCCACTAGCAATAAAAATATAGTATAACACAGGAACTACAAAAGTCTCACTGAATCACACTCCAATATCACTGTGTTACAGCACACATCAAGTCTTCAAATCACACTTAAATCTCCACAGGCTCTCTTCTTGTACTCTTCTTCAACTACGAACTTCCCGTGGCTATCTCCTACAGAGAACTGACTCGTCCCTGAACCAGTCAAAGTCAAAGTCAAAGTCACATTGCGACTGACGGTCAGTCAGTCAGTAAGTCTTGGTGTCGAGCCCCATCTGGGGCTCATGACCAGATATTAATTTTACCGTTTGACAGTTTCGGTTTTGTTTTCGTGGGGCGCCCTCTCTGACGAGAGGACGGGTCTGTCTTGTGCATATGCTGCTGGCCATTGCCAGAGCGATCTTTCTCGGGTCGGAGTCCCTTGGGACCTGAACCGAAAGAATTCTGTCACTTATGTAGCCAAGGAACGGACAGGCATCACAGGAAACACATGTCACGTGACCACCACCCACCTCTGCGTGACGTCATAGCGGATCTACAGAAAACTCAGTCTCCTCTATCGTTGCGTGTTGGACCGTGTTTAGAGACCTGTTGCCTGGCAACGCGTTGATCAAATCCGTTGCAATATAAAGCGATATTTTTTCAATTTTTTATCTATATGTAGTCCTTACGTAAGCTATATTTTACGTGTATCAGGAAAAGAGAAATTTCCCCTATCTCTACTTCAGGTATGTTAAGTAGGAATATTTGTTACGTGATTCCATGTAAATTTGTCTTATTTTATTTTACTTGAAGGAGCGATACTTTGTTAGAATTATTCATCAGGCAGTTGGCGACATATACAGAATATTCTGATTTTCAGAGAGAGATGATAGAATTCTTTCACACTCCGTAACTTTTTTTTTCCCCCTTTATTCTTTGAAAAATGTATGTGGTATGCCTCAGCAATAAACACGGTATGCTTCCCATTTAGCTCGTACCGCGTTTTCCTGAGTGTGTCCTTATGAAAAATGCATGTGCCGCATTTATACTTATGAAGTATCTTATGAGAACGTTGCTAGGTCGTAATATACTGTAAATGTGTTACGTAACACGCGCGGAAAACCCTCTCTTATCTGCTCCCCCTTAAACAGACCCCTTTCTCACTGGTTATTAATTCGTTTTATAAAACTTTTTATCCAGATTAACGGACTTCATTTCGCACTAAATAAATACGGAAAGAAGAGGAATTATAGAACTTGATATTTTCTTTTTAACACGCTATAAAAATATAGTCGCCATAAACGTACTTCCAGCTTTATATAAGCACTGAAACAGCTTATGGAGGCCAATTATACGGTTTATGGTTACATCATTGTCATTACAACATTATTTAAAGAGTTCCAAGTTGAACATGGACGTAGTGTATAGGTCTGTATAATGTCTGTTTCGGTTTATTCATACATGATTTAAATTATGAGAAAAAATAATGGGAAACGATTTTCGCAGCAGGAGTCTTATATAGGTCAAAGCCTGTTTAAGAAGTAGGGTCCGTTATTTCGACTTTTACCTATATATGCAGAAGAAGCCCTTCGAAACCCCCACTCAGAAAAGCAGGAAGAAAAATTTCCCGAGATTCAAACCGATACCTCTCTCAGTTGAACCAGCTTGCAGCTCATGGATCGCGTTAATCCACTTAACATGTGATTAAAAAATATGAAGAGTAGAATTTAAATGACGTTAACATATTTTTAGTCGGATAATTCGGAACGAAAAATCAATTTGGAGACCTAAATGTAGAAAAGTGGATAATATTAAAATAAATCTTAAGGAAGTGTCGGTTGGATTATCTTGGCTCATAATACGGTCAAGTGATTGACTCTTGTGAAAGGAGTCTTCTGTTTTCATAAAAGGCGGGGAAGTTTTCGTGACTACTTTCAATTATGTAGAAAGTACTCCTATGGGAGCCTCGACGTCTCCCAGCAACAAGGGCTTCCACGACCTGTTAGCGGGATACCTGTACTTTCTTAGCTGAATGACTATCAGCTTTTCAAAAAAAACTCTGGTCCATGGATTTAGTTGTATAGACAATTATTTTCACGGATCTAAGTTACGACACAGCAGATCCGAGATGCCTCTCTATTGACAGTCCGGTACAGTTCCAGCACTGTGGTCTCGTGTTCTAATCCTATTCGGGACATATATTTATATATGACTACGTTTTCCTGTGTTGTATTTTCCTGTGTGGGTAGCAAGCCTGCTGATTCTTTGTTCAAGGATCGCGCTATGCATTAACCACTCCTGTATACCTACTATCTTTTAGCAATCACGAGAGAGAGAGAGAGAGATTTTATGAATAGGGACAATAGTAAATATTCTGGCAAATAGAGGGAGTATAGTGGGAACATAAATACAGAGACTTTGTCCTTCATATTGAGGGTTAGATGCAAGGCTGACAGCCCTGCTCTGTAAAAAATTATTGTTGCGAAACCCAAAGAAGTGGAAACCGGACACAATCTGGCAAAAACTTTTAAAGAAAGTTAAGATTCAAAAAGTCTGTTTTGTCAATGACGGTGGTAAAACAATATAAGTTAAAATTAAAATTAACCACTGTATCATGAAGGAAGTGGAGGTATGTCTCCACCATTTTTAAACTCAACACAAGATGGGCAGTTTCACGCACCTGCCGCGTTACGTCCAGGGATATACACCTTTGTACCTGTTAGATATAAGACTGGGCGAGCCCCAGAACTGGTCTGGACGCTTTGAAGAACAGAAAATTCCGCAGGGAATTTAACTCCTGCTCGTCTAGCCTAGCCGCTGTAACGCCTGAGTTTCCCCGGCTCCTAGAAGGGGGGTTGTAGTTGTAAAGGTGCGTCCACATTACTCGTGCTCGTGCTTGTGCTCATGCTCGCCGGGAGACTCGTCTGGCTTTTACTTGTGCTCGTAAATCTTCATCCACACTACTTCAGTTACTCGCCAGGCTTCGGCGCGTGAGGATCTGTATATTTACTCGTAGTGTGTATAGACTGTAGTCTTATTAAAAATTTTAAATTTGCTTGTTTCGTGACTTGTCACATCGTTCACATTACTCGCGAGCATACAGAGTCACACGAGCACGAGCACGAATAATGTGGACGTGCCTTTATACGATAAAATAGCATTTTCATATCTGGTGTTGTCCACGTCCTCATATTGAATTCTCCTATGCTTCCTTGTCCTCCCTCCGTGTTGCTTTGCACGAACTGCATCATAACAATGCATTAACAGGATCCATTTGCTACCGATCAAGCAAAGCTGTGAATGCCAACACAACTTGCAGTAAACACGAAAAGCTTTCAGCAGGTTTCAGCTGTATACATGAAGCAGAAGACGACCTACTTACATCGACAGAATTGCTGATGCTTTTAAGCAACTTGACTACACTCGCTCTGCAGCAGGACATGTCTACCCGGAGTGAAATATCTAATAATTCCAACGAAAGAAACGATCCTTGCGAATGTTAAAACGTTTGGCACCTACTATTGAATTCTCTGGTATTAAAAACCGAAAATTTTCGTGAACAAGTAACCCTGTTGCTTTCAAGTATTCGACGATCGATTCCTTTCAGTTCCTTGCTAACTCATCGTTTGTGCTCATTTTTCCCTCATATTCGACGTGACATAAACTTAAGCTCTGAAACTGAAACAGCATCATTAAATAATTTAATATTCGTCTATCTCCTACCTTATTCACCACAGTTTTAACAGTGGTTCGTGCCGAGGTGTTATAAGCAGGACAGTTTGCAGCAACGAGTTAGTTGGCCTTGTGGAGGTGAGGTCAAATGCCCTGCGAGTCGTAGGAGTCAAAAGAAAGGAACCCAGTGTCTGGGGGTATAACTGTGCCATTCTGTTCCTGGGGGATTTAAATATGGGGATCTGGCCCTCCATGGTGGGGGAGTCTCGAATCTGAGACAGCAAAATATGACCATGAGTCCCGCAGGACTCGGACCTGAGAATGACTGCGCTGGCGAGGACCATCAGCAATTGTAAACGACAGACCGATCCTCTCGTGAGAGAGGATGTTACATAAGGACTATAACAGCAAATGTTGAGTTAGAAAATAAAATTAATGGTCGTGAGACTGAAGGGGCCTGTCGCCAAGACTAACTGATTTGCGGTACACCGCTAGTCGTAAGGTAACCCTGACTGTAACTCTGACTCTGACAATGAGGCAGTTTTCAGAACTAAAGAAGTCTTTAGAGTCGGCAGTCGAAGACGATTGAGAAGAAACGGCAAGAAAGGAATTAGGCTTTGAAAAGAAGACTTTATATGTGCTGCAGTGACAGTGGGACTTGAGAACACTTGGAGTGTCGTATGATTTGTAAAGTGTGTGGATCCATTAATTCATCAGTAATCTGTCAGACGACAGGTCCACAGTCTCTTCCAAAACAGTTCCTCCATGTATGCCAGATGTTTCCTCTGGAGGCAAAACAAACCGGAGGGGCGGATAGAAGTGACCAGAAGACGAGGAAGAAGATGTAAGAAAATGTGTGGATTAGCGATCACTTATAGTTACTAGTTCAGGGCAATAAATCCAATCATCCAATCTGAAATCTGTTCAATATTCACGCATATTACGTGATAATATTAAAACCTTTTCCTGTTATTTACTCAAAAACACTCAAACCAGGATTCTTAAGTCATTCGGCATTCAGAGCTAAATGCATGAGACATTTTCACATCTTAACAAGATTTGAGAAGACTACAAAACTCTGCAAAACTATACGTGGTTAGTCTACAAGTCACTTATAGTGACCTACATCCGAGGTAACGAAGGAGAAGTTGCCTATATATTGATGAGCATTATATAAGCATATTAGTATGTAATATATGGTGGAATGGATTTCGTAGTTTTAAAAATATGCCCGTGAATTATAATCCATATTCATTTTTGCGATATGAAAATTAATTAGTTACAATTTACACCGAAACGTCATTAAAACAACATAAATGCGGCCCTATCTACAGTGACTGAAACATGCACTGAGAGGGGAGACAGTTTTCATTAAGGGATGCAAATTGTGTGCCAGATATTCCTACATAGCTTAAATTATATTAATATAATAATTATATTTTTTGTTTTTTAATAGTTGTTGAGTATATTTTCTATATTTCATTCATATTGAAACTCGTTAATTACATGGGTTTCATTTTATAAAATAGAAACGTTTCGGCTTCCCGTCGGGTCTACAGTTTTGACTGAATTGCTGTTTGTGCGCTTGGGTCCTTGGTTGGACATTTTGATTCCAGAAAAGGAATTTGAAAAAAAAAACACCGATATTGCAAATATCAGCTGTAAAACTAAGGAGAGAACAAGGCCGCGTCATAGCTCAAGCGGTTAGTCGCTGGCTTCCCATTGCGGCAGCCCGGGTTCGATCCCTGGTCTGGTCAAGTGGGATTTGTGGTGGACAAAGTGGCGCTGGGGCAGGTTTTCTCCGAGTATTTCGGTTTCCCCTGCCAATCTTCATTCCACCAATTGCTCCACAATCACCCTCACCTATCATCTGGGACTGGTACAATAGGCCAGAAGTGGCCGCAGTACAAGGGACTTAGTCCCACCCCGCTAGCAGTAAAAGAGAGGAAAGAACATGATCACTAAACAAATTAAAAATGCGCGTATCTACTTGTACGTCTGGAAGAATAGGGAGAAGTGTTTTCTTTCTTCTCCCCCCCCCAAAAAATATTAATAAACGGGCACAATTTTTTTCTAAAATTAGCTGCAATGTTAACTGCACTGGAGTGATTTGAAGATTTTCGCTCCGGAACAGCCAACTCCTTCATACAATTTTTCATGAATTATGTAAGCCTACAGTCCTAGGTCTATACGTGGTGCACAGAATTACCGTGTTTTCGGACTTTTTCCCTAATCCGGCATTCTAGATAATATAAAACACGACGTTTCGAAAACTGGATCTGTCTCCGTCATCAGGTGAATGGGGGGAGAAGACACGTATTCAGTTGGGCCCCTTAGAAAAAGATAAGTTCGATCACTCGACAAGATCTTTCTAAGGGGCCCAGATGAGTTTTTTCCCACTTTTCACTTGAAGATAGAAACAGATCTAGTTTCCGAAACGTTATGTTTCCTAGTTTCTAGAATAAGTAAGCGATGGGTAAAGTCCGAAATCCCGGTAATTTTGAGTGTTATACACCAAAGTCACAATCACTCAGAGTCTAATCTATACACAGAATTTATCCGATTTCATAATGAAAACTTAAATACCAGTAAAGGGCGCAAATTATAACTTTAAATCTATGTTTATGAATGTGCGTAAGATCTAAAAGTGTATGACTATGGTACATTCACAAATATTGTGTGTCTGGGCACTATCCATTGTCCTGTTTTTATCTAAAACACCGTCGAGTTTATCTTTCAAAACACAGGATTTCGGAGACTGGATTCTGTCTCCGTCCTATGTCCGGAGACAGGGATTAGCTCCATCGATTGGGCCAAACTCAGTAGGTTTTACCTGAAGATGGAGACAGAATCCAGTTCCCGAAATGTTCTGTTTTAAAACATTAACATGACGGCGTTTTAGATACAAAGAGGACGATGGATAATGTTCAGAAACATAATATTTGTGTTGTGTTTATAAATATAATTAAAATTTCTTGGTAGTGTGTTCCTATGTTGAGCAAACACTGTAGAATGGATAGGTTAAATATGAAAAATTCTATAAAAACTTCAAGATTTCATGGTAACTGAAAGTGATTAAATCTCGAAACATCAGCAGCGTCAATTCGGAATAGAAATCCAGTGTTTCGGAGATTTTCTGTGTCTCCATCATCAGGAAAATTTTATCATCAATACCCACATAATATCCCGATGAGAGTGAATCATGAAAATGTATGTTGGCAATAATCGATAATTCACAATTTCAAAATATATATATTACAAAACTACATGGTGTCATAATCGATAAGACAACAAACTGCATTTTCATAGAAGTGAAAATCTCAAATCTGACTTGTAGACGTGATGAAGTGTTAACTCCCTGCCTAGAAATCTGTGCTTGTTAACCGTAAGGACACGCAGAGGACGGGCAAGTCGAAGAACTGGCCAGTTCCATCAGCTACGAGGAGTGTGGAGACAATAAGTGCTTCTTCATGAGAGGAAGTTGTGATATGTGGATAAACCTTAAAAATATATCATTGTGAAAATTATAAAATATCAATAAATAATTTATTTATGAACTTGTGGGAATATTTCACACTTTGACTGACAAATGAGTTCTACCTTTCGGTATAGGCCTATAACGCTGTGTAGTCCATTTAAAGTCAACCGAAATTTCGAAGGAACATATAGCTTCCATCTTCAGGGATGAATAATAAGCCGAGCTAGAGAGCAGCGTGAAAACAGGTGGCAAGGAGTGTAATCGGAAATATTCAACTTTTCCACTTCCCATCTCTTCAAAATATAATCCCATATTCTGGCTAGACGATTTCTCTACTTGCCACTTGAGCTCACGCTGGTAGCTTGCTCGGCTTATTAATCGACCCTGAAAATGGAGGCGTATGTCCCTGCGAAACGTCTGTTGACTTTCAACGGACGACACGGCGTTATATCCTCATAATCCCTGCTATGAGATCATCAAATACTAATTTAACTGATAGTTTTTTGTTTACGTGTGTGCATCTAATGGCGACCATTGTGGTACTGTACTTCAATCGCATATCGCGAGATCTTCAGTTCGATATCTCGATACGTCTACGCTTATCTAAAGTAGATGGTTTAGATCGACATCTAATATCGAGAGCCTTCTTTGGGCGACTGGCAACAAGCCTGTGAGTTATAGCTGTTACTGTGTGAATCTGCGGGAATAAAAAGAAATAATAAGCTAATTTACATAATTAGGGTACGCACAGTTCAACAAATTGTTTTGCACATTAAGGCATTTTCACAAAAATGCGTAATGAATATCTCTTTCTCCCTCAGAAAAGTCACTTGCCATTATCTACTGACGGACTTCTCAATTAATATGGTATTTGGAAACAAAAATACTTAGAAGTCCTCGAAATAGGCCAGAGATTCGGTTCGTAGGTCGAATATCTTCACATGTTCTGCGATCATCAGCGAATGATTAACAAACAGTTACTAATATTTTAAAATTGGCGCCAGCACACAGACAAGGACACACGAGATATTCCTTGTCCTACAATATCATCCGTGGCAGGCTACCGGTAATTACAAACCGCGAGATAATTCTCCAGGCGAACTGAAAACTATGTAGAAGGCTGTGTAACAAATATTCTGCATTTAAAAAGGGAGTTTTGTAAAGTGTTCGTGCTTCCAAAGCCATAGTACGCAGACAAGGGAAACACAGAAACTCATTACAATAACCAATCATTTGAAACCTGAAGAAAGAAGCAATGGACTGGATCCCAATATCATTCCGTTTCAACTGAAGAAGTTAATGGGGTGTCACAGAGCACGGGCGCCATCATTAACCTCATTCTCGCGTCTCTGAGAGATCCAGGGAGAGTAATAAAAGGCAGACGTCCTCACTGGAGACTAAGATAAAAAGACACAAAAAGTCCATGGAAAGAGGACTGGAGAAGGGAAGATAAGAAAGTACAGATAAACCACGCCCACCTTTCCTCCCACTGGAGCCTCCAGTATGTTACACGTCTTGGGGAGGCGGGGTCAGGCGTAATCCGGATTGAACTCACTGCCCACACGCAGGCCGGCCGTCTACACCCGCTTGCACCTAACTGCTTAACATAGGTACAGATATTCAATTGTTTACTAATTTATTTCGTTTAATGCTTAATTCATTTACTCTCTTAGGCCTACTTATTTAATCTATTTAAGCACGCCTTTATTCCGTAAGTTATTAATTTATTTTATATATGTCCTAATGCAAAGTTGTTCCTTTGCGTAATTAAGCACTAATCCATGAAGACGTATGGAGGAGTGAACGTATAGATCCACATTTTCTTGTCCACGGCATTAGTTCGAAGTGAGTGATCAGTTTCACCCCCGGGGAAAGAGCCCTCAGAACTAATTGTACAGGAGGCTGGGTGGACCCCACAGCCGGTCTGTACGACGTGGATAGGAGAAAGTTCTTGACCCTACAGGAACTCGAACTCCGACCGCTAGGTCGTTAATCTCGTAGCCACTCGCTATACCGGCTGCGCTATCCCTGACCTCTACAGTTTTCCAAGTCGAACTATGTTTTCACTTCTCATCTCTCCCATGCGTTCTACAAGTCCTGGCCATGTTTTTCATTCGATTTCTTTATAACGTTTGACAAAGATTATAAATTATTAATCTACTCGTTATGCAGTTTTTACAGTCTCCTGTTGTTTCCTTCGTCGTTATGTCCTCAGGATCATCTTCTCAAATAACCTCAGTATATATCCTTCCGTTAGGTTAAAAACACCTAAATTTTCCATTGGGTTCCTTCATAAAACAATGTAATTATATCTCCAAACCCAAAAGAAAATTTGTGCCGGTCACGGTAGCCTAGCGATCTAAGGCATTTACTGTCTTCGCTCGCTTGGAAACCTGGGATCGTGAGTTCGAATCCCACTCAGGGCATGGATGTTTAGCTTGTGTATGTGCGTTTTTCTGTGATTGTGTACAGGTAGAGGCCTTGCGACGAGCTGATCACCCGCCTAAGGAGTCCTACCGAATGTGTAAGATCTAGAAAAAACCTAAGTGAACGGAAAAGTTCATGGAGGTAGGCCTAGGCCCACTGGGGCTGTAGTGCCAAGGAAAAAAAAAATAGAAAATTAGTATTTTCCAGAATTGGCGTTGAACAAAATTTGATCTGTTAACCTTTTCTGATTGCATTTCTATCAAGTTCACCTCAGTAACATATTTATATAGACAAAGGGCGTGACGTTAACAAAATTAACAGAAGCAGGACTGCAGTAGACGCAGTGGGATCGAACCGAAACCCAAATACTGAGGTTTCTGTGTACATAGTATAATGCATAGCAACGATGTTTATCCGTGTACAGTGCACTAGTGCAGTAATTAAGCTGGATGCAGTCTCCGCTCTCTTTACGCCCCGGTAATTACAGAGAGAAACATTCTCATGCACGCGGACACGGTACGTACACAAACATTCTCATCAATTGTCGGCCTTCCAGCCCGGAACAAATATCAAACCACTGACAGTGCAAAACTGCACTAACTGACTCGTTAGTGTCATCTGTTGTAACCCGAATCACAATGAACCAATACCGAACATTTCAGTGTGCTTGTTCCTGTTCGTGCATTGTATTCACAAGAAATTATATGGTGTATTGTATTGTCAGACTGGAGACCAAATGTGATTCGTTTATGGTTTTCCTCCGTATAGTCCTACGTGCTACCAAATTCATCAACATAGAAGTAACCCCGTTCGAGAATGTATGCCCATATTCAACCCAGAAGCTACTTGAATCATCTCTACAGTAGCTGAAACATGACTCGCAATCCACATTGAAACACTGCAGTGGGATGCGCTACGTAAACCCTCGCAAGATCGCAGAAATGAGAGAATTCGCTAAAAGTTTTAAGTTAACTCCACAAAGAGAATCATTCCTGAGAAACTAACAGTGATGCGCCTGGACAAGAAATTTCCTGCCTGGTGTGGAACCCGATATTTCATTATACTTTTCATAACAGCCTGACATGACACCTTATCCTGAATCAGACATGTCAGATTCATATCCTTATATCTTATTTTTTTTAACGACAACTTTAATATTATCTGCTTCTAAATCTTTTAATTTTCCGCTTCCCGTCAAATTTCTGTATGAATTTCTTGTCTCTTCCATGCGTGTTGCATGCTTCACCAATCTTATCCTCCTACATTGGGTCACACTGATAATATCCGGATGAATTACGAAGTTTTTCTTCAGGCCCATGCATTTTTTCCACACTCCCGTTACTGCGTCTCTCTTAGGTCTACATATTTTCCTCACCAACCCTTACTCACACACACACACACACGGAGTCTATATGCTTCCAGCAGATCCAGGAACAAAATTTAGCACCAGTACTAAATAAGGAGCAAAATTATAGAGCGGATAATTTTCAGTACAGTTTGACACACAAGTTTACAACACTTCAGTCTTTTTTCACCTTACATGTTTCGATTCAAAAGAATCATCCTCAGAGGCGCACCACTACGATCAGGAAACGCTGTCACATAAGATGTTTTAACAATATGTATTTAAGCTATGAATAATGCTCACTATATAAATTTTGTTATTATCACAGTTGGTTTCGGTGTTTGTCCCAGGCATTCACGATGGCGCTTCTTGAAGAGTAGACTTACGTATGATGCTGTTTCTTTTAGGCGTACTTGCTGGGAATTCTGATTGGGATTTTCCACTGCACGCGATGTGATGTTCACTTTTCATACATTAGCCTCCCAATGTATTTAAAATTATATTAAAATTTTCTTTTGCATGTAAAAAATTAGTTATTATGTTAAAATATCGTGAGCCGACATTGGGTCTTGTTGTTTTCCTCCTGCTGGTGGGAGATGTTGCCTCTGAGGATGATTCTTTTGAACCGAAACATGTAAGGTAAAAGAGACCCAAGTGTTGTAAACTTGTATGTCACACTGGACTGAAAATTATCCACTCTGTAATAATATTGTGACGGATCAAAATGAGACAAATCAAATTAGCAAAATTATAGTTTTATATATGGTTCTTTAAATATTTACGTTTTTAGATAGGAGACTCTGAATTTAAGGGCAACAAGCACTCCCCAAATTCAATATCAGAAAAATGCTAAATTTGCAATAAATGTGCCCTTCGACTTATTCCAGAAATTGTAAATATAGTTTGTCCCCCCTCCCCCGCCAGATGCGGTAATATTATTTCATAAAAAAGTCACTACAATTTTCTCCATATCTCTCAGCTTAGCAACCATAATCATATCACTTAAAACAGTTCTACCTCTTCTGACTTAGAAGCAGTGCTGTTTTGTGAATGCTAACAGTACGGCAAGTCTGCGAAACAAATAAGCATTTTTTCTTCCTACTCTCGCTCACATTTTGGAGCACAGGGCTGATTTCTCAGTTTTACAGACGGTAGGACTCCACACTTAGGAGCTCCTTACCGCTTCAGGGAAACGCTCCCTGACGGCTTTTGCAGACATTATAATGTTACAGGGTGTTCTGCCAATAACTGGGTTCTAGAATTATATCAGGTACGGTTGCTGTGCAAAATTCAACGGCAGAAGCTTAAATAATTCTACCGACCTGTATTATCTTGATTGTACTAAAGAATTTAACGTTATCAATATCCTAGTTTCTCACATCGAAACTTGAGATTATGAGCCCATTTCATTTTGTACTGCACATGCATAGAACAGGGTTTTGAGGAGAATATTTGGACCCAAGAGGGACGAAACAATAGGAGGCTGCAGAAAACTACACAATGAGGAGCTTTATAAATTTCACTCTTCGCCAAATATAGTAATTAGAAAGATAAAGTCTGGGAAAATGTGATGAGTAGGGGATGTAGCAAGCATGGGACAGAAGACGAATGATTGTAGAATTTTAGTGTGAAAGCCGAAAAGAAAACTATTATTTGGAAGATGTAGACGTAGCTGGGGCCGGTCACGGTAGCCGAGCGGTCTAAGGCATGCACTGCCTTCGTTCGCTCGGAAGCCGGGATCGTGGGTTCGGATCTGTTTCCTGTGAGGTACGAACTGAATTCTTATATATTATTCTTATACACTGCCGGTCACGGTAGCCGAGCGGTCTAAGGCATGAACTGTCTTCGCTCGCTCGGAAGCCGGGATCGTGGGTTCGGATCTGTTTCCTGTGAGGTACGAACTGAATTCTTATATATTATTCTTATACACTGCCGGTCACGATAGCCGAGCGGTCTAAGGCATGAACTGTCTTCGCTCGCTTGGAAGCCGGGATCGTGGGTTCGGATCTGTTTCCTGTGAGGTACGAACTGAATTCTTATATATTATTCTTATACACTGCCGGTCACGGTAGCCGAGCGGTCTAAGGCATATATTGTCTTCGCTCGCTTGGAAGCCGGGATCGTGGGTTCGAATCCCACTCAGGGCATGGATGTTTTTATGCGTTTTTCTGTGTGTGTGTACAGGTAGAGGCCTTGCGACGAGCTGATCACCCGCCCAAGGAGTCCTACCGAATGTGTAAGATCTAGTAAACCGAAGTGAAACGGTGATTTTCATGGAGGTAGGCCTAGGCCCAAATTGGGGCTGTAGCGCCACAGAAAAAAAAAGACGTAGATGGGAGGATAATGGAAATAGAACTGATATTGACTGGATTCATCTGGCTCAAAACATGGACCAATGGCGGGCTGTTGCGGAAAAGATAATGAACCTTCGGATTCCATAAAATTTTAAGAAATTCTTGAATAGCTGAGCGACTGGCGGCTTCTCAAGAAGGAATCAGCTCTATGGAGTCATCTGGGCTCGTCTTAGTCCGTAATCTTTGGTTCTTTGCTCAATATCCGTGTGCAACAACAATACGTATAGCCTAATATCAAAGTGTATGAGTTTTGTATTTACGTTACAGGCAACTACAACCTCTATCAGAAACAATAAAAAGGCAATGTTTCTGCATAAGGATAATTTTTTGGACATTGACCGCTAGAGAATTGCTGCTTCCACCCCCCCTCGCCATTTTGGAAATCTAGCTTTCACAGACCTAATCATGTATAATGTTGGCTTGTATAAGCCAACAACAGGACACTAACCTGAGCCAGCCGAATTCAATCCACATCCTACCACCATATTCCTTCAACACCGTGCTCTTCGCCCAAACCACAGCCAACTTCTACAGAAGAATTTCACCTCCGTGTTTTTTCAGATACAATTTTACGTACATTTTTCATCTTTCGCGTGAGAACTGCAGGCTCTGCCCTCTTAACCTCTATGATTTAATCACAATAATAAAATTTAATGACAAATTCATATTATGACGATCTACTTATGCAATTTCGGGGCAAGCGGGAGCGTAGTTGGTTGAGGCACTATGCTACAAGCCGGAAAGTCACAGGTTCGAGTCCCGATGAGGTGGATTTCTTTTCAATTGACCTAATCCTTCCAGCCGCGGTATGGACCTAGGGTCGACTCAGTCTCTAAAAGATTTCTTTTTCCTTGGCACTACAGCCTTAGTGGGTCTAGGCCTACCTCCATGAACTTCTCCGTTCACTTCGGTTTTTCCAGATCTTACACATTCGGTAGGACTCCTTGGGCGGGTGATCACCTCGTCGCAAGGCCTCTACCTGTACATAAACACAGAAAAACGCATACAACATCCATGCCCTGAGCGGGATTCGAACCCATGATCCCGGTTTCCAAGCGAGCGAAGACAGTACTTGCCTGAGACCGCTCGGCTACCGTGACGGGCAGTTTATAAGAATAATATATAAGAATTCAGTTCGTACCTCACAGGAAACAGATTCGAACCCACGATCCCGGCTTCCGAGCGAGCGAAGACAGTACATGCCTTAGACCGCTCGGCTACTGTGACCGGCCTAAAAGAAATTAGTACCAGGAATTTTCCTAGGGATAAAGGCGGCCGGCACGTAAGGCTGACTTTACCGACATCTGTGAGCCGAGTGTCTAGATAATGTGGGAGCCTCAACGTCTCACAACTCTATAGACCTCCATGGCCTATTACAGGGATAGCTTTACTTTTACTTATGCAATCTGGTGAACACTGTATAAAACATTATCATTGCTAGAGGAAACCATTCTGACAGACATGAAGAATTACCCACAACTAACAAGTTAATTCCACGCAGCCAAATCCTTCTTGAGAAGTTGATAGACTCTCAGCTCGTAAATAAATGTTCTTGTTACATCAAACGATAATAAACTTAAAAATAATTTTACAAAAATAGCTTAATTAAACAATTAAGAGCAAATCATTGTATTTAGTATACACATATACTTTTGCGGGGAGCCGGGATAGCTCGGTCGGTATAGCGGCTGGCTACGTGATGTACTTCCGGGGTTCGATTCCATATCGGCTATGAGGCTCACCTCCCCAAGAGACACGGAGTAAAATGATCGGAGCTTGAAGCTGACCACTAACCTCTAGCCACTGCCAAAGTCAAGATAATGTGGATCTATACCTCCACTCCCCCATAAGCTTTCATGGTTTCGTGCTTAATTAGTTAAGCACACGGACAACTTTACCTTACATATCTTAAGCACAATGAACATGTTCTCAAGTACACCTCTCTCCCAGACAACATGGCGGTGCTACAAATGTCCCATCAATTTTGCACCAAAAATATTCTGCAACCAGTGAACATGTATTTCGTATTAATTTCGATGTGTCTAGTTGAAATGTTGCAACACCGCCGCTCGTCACGGTCAGTGTGATGACACATTTGCAGTAATTATTTTATCTTGTTTCACTGGTATATGTTATAATTTTTACGTGATTTCTCCATTACAAGGTTGAACTCATGAAATGTTTACATTGTAGAAATGGATTGTATACATTATTTGTTTGGGGATTATTTTGTGGTATCTATATTTTTTGATTGATGCCCCAAAAGACAGAGAAGGGGTGAGAGGTCTGCGTAATATTTGGTGTACCAAATAAATATCCCTTAGGGAAAATGAAATGTAATTGGCAATGAGTACATAGTTTTGCACAGTTCAGTGTCATGTTTTACATGCTTTCTGTATGAACGTACATTTTCGCTTCACTTCATTTCATTTTGGGTTCATTTGAGTGCGCAATGGTCCCACTGCAGTTACGAATGCAACATGCAAGCTCGGACGTTTTGCTTTTTTTTTACGCTACTTTGTTTTGTTTGCATTGCTCTGCTCAGGGGAAGGGGCTTGCATTTACCATGACACTTCAGTTAATATTCAGTCTATCACATGAATACTCAAATTGATTTTAAAATGCCATAATAGGTCGTTTCTTCTAAAAACATATCTAAGCTTAGCAGGCAACAGTGGAGTGTGGTTTGTGTATCCGCGCGCATTTTAGCTTGAGAACTACTTGCGATGGGGTGACTGACAAAGTAAAATTACTCCTTGCTTATTAAAATATAATGAAACAGCTCTTCATAAAGTCATTTTACATTGACTGAGACTCTAATGCACGTGCGATGAAAAAAATCGTATATTTGAACCCTTCAACTATTCACAGAATTACTGGTCCCCCCCCCCCATCGACCGGTATTCTAGAAAATAGAAAGCATGACGTGTCGGAAATTAGATCTGTTTCCGTCCTCACTGTGAGGTTAGCTCTTTCTAAGGAGCCCAACTGCGTACATGTCTTCCCCCTTCACCTGAGGACTGAAAAAGATCCAGTTTCCTAAACTTCGTGTTTTCTATTTTCTAGAATACTGGACGTTGGAAGAAGTCCAAAATCCCAGTAATTTTGTGAGTTATACATCATTGTCAGAACCCTTCAGAATCTTCAACTATTGACTGACTGCTCAGTTGCAGCTGACTAAGGTTCAGGATCCTGGCGATGGTGGGACCCCAAGAGAGGACCATTATTGAGGCCCAACCGTCTTCACATCCAATGAGCTTAAGACATTTTCTCTTGGTGATAAAATGCAGTAGCCTGAATCTCGCCAATACCCGGGGTTACAAATACATTATAGCATGTACAGCCGTTGCTATGAAACGACCACCAGATAAGACGAATCAACAGCGACCGTTTCTAGGCAATGGTTCTCTAAATAGATTCCAGCGGCAACGAATACGCACGCAACTATAAAAAAACGTGTTTTCTATGTATTCCGTGCCGAGAAGTTATAACCTATAGATGGAGCAAAGAGTCAGTTGAGTTCCGAAAGGAAGTCTTAGATGGGATGTCGCTATAATTAAGTGGACAGTTCGGTTGTGGGATATTCGACGGACAGTAACGACGTGAGCACAGAAGCTGAAGAATTTCTACTGCTGAGAGCTGTTACAAAGCAGCGACTAGTGAAGACATTGCAGGCTCGAAAAGCCTTAGCGTGAAGTGATGTTTAAATGTGGAGATAAGAGATAGCGCTGTAGTTACAATAAATCCATTCACCACTCCAAACCCCGTCTATAGTCACACTCTATTCTAAGTGGCAACGTAGAGTTTTTCAACTACCGTCCTTAACGCCTTCATGCCATTTTGCTTGCTGCAGAAAGTGGGAACTTTAATATCGTATTTTAAAATAATTTATTATCAGTTCATGGACCTTTGGAGGACGTTAAAATATTTAGACTTCTTCAAAATAAATATATATCCTTAAATAACAAAGAATGGAATTGAAAATGTGTGTTGGGCAGAATTGTTCCTTGTTCTGCTTGTGGCCTATACCACATGACAGGAATATATACCGTGACATGTATGCAACCAGGCAAGCACATCGCGCTCCTACAAGTCACAGGTCTGAGGGTCTCTGCCAGAAGAGTGGGTCCCAAAGGGTGTCCCGGCCACGAAAGGATTTGCTTATTTATTTGTGGTGCATTCACAGATGTTGTCAGTACCTCATGCTGTAATTATTTTTTATTGCTAGTGGGGTGGGACTAAGTCCCTTGTACTGCGGCCACTTCTGGCCTATTGTACCAGCCCCAGATGATAGGTGAGGGTGATTGTGGAGTAATTGGTGGAATGAAGATTGGCAGGGGAAACCGAAGTACTCGGAGAAAACCTACCCCAGCGCCACTTTATTCACCACAAATCCCACTTGACCAGACCCAGGATCGAACTCGGGCAGCCGCGGTGGGAAGCCAGAGACTATGGCGTGGCCTTTATTTTTCAAAATATGTAGAATTATATCAGAAAGGTATGGACTCGGGAGAGAGTATACACATTAAAACGGGGCCTTTCTCTCTCGCTCTGTGACCGTGTACCTACTGATGTATCCTTATATATACCATGACGTCGGGCTTTACTTTTCGCCCAACACTGGCCGTTTGATGAACTTTTTCATTTCGCCATGCTCGGGTATCAGACCCAATATGAAGACTCCGGCGCCATTAGACTTTAAGATGAGTCGCTGCCTGCTACTTCAGCGGATCGTGTCAAACTCCACATAGAACTCACGAAACACTTCTACGGCAGAATTTTACCTCGCAGGAATTCACAATCTCAAGCCTGAAACTTTCATTAATATAAAAAAAAAAACTCGCCTTTTATAATTTTACTTATATTGAAATATTTGTAAAATCATAGATGTTTTTATATGTGTGAGAAATATGAAGGCTGCTTCAGTTTTCGTAACCGGATCATTTTGGGCCTACTCAACTCGTTTTAGGTCATATAATGTTATCAAAAGTTCATTTGAGTGTAGTATATACCTGAATTTGCCGGTCACGGTAGTAGAGCGGCATGGGTGTTTGGTGTCTGTATGTGTTTATTCTGTGTTTGTGTTGTCCTGTGTTTAGGTAGAAGTCTTGCGACGAGCTGATAACCCGTCCAAGGAGTCGTACCTTCTGTAAAATGACAAAGAAAATATAATCAGAGGCCCTAGGGGCTGTATAGCCAGTGCAAAAATATATACGTGAATTTGAGTATGAGTATAAGGGGTGAGCTGCTCCTAGCACTGTGACCTTCAATGGTCTATTGCGCTTTATACATGAATTTACTTTTCTCCATAAAAATTATATGGAAAATTCCTGCATGAAACGGCGCAGTGAGAAAGAATATAGTTTGAATGTAAATTTGAAACCTTAGAAATCAAATGTTTTGGAGATTACGGCGTGAAACGAATGCCGGAATTAATATCTGATAAATAAAACAAGGAAAACTTTAAAAAAATTTTAAGAAACATACTCTGGTACACCAATAGAAGTACACCAAAATAATGTGATTTCGGATTGTACAAATTCTTTAATATTCTAAATTAAATAATTCTATTTATTTTTTGGTTAAGTTTTCCAAAAACTGACAAATCCAGGGAAATACAATAATCTGATCATTCGTGATTAAGAACAAGTCAGAGAAATTTGAAACAGAGCCTAAACTACGTGAAATCTGAGGATCTCATGGCACGGACTATGAAGCATATTAGCCTCTAAGGTGTAATCACACACAACATCCCAGAAAGAGTCCAAGCGACAACACAGGAATTATCCATATACCACATTATAACAAAGTCTTGACAATAGACCCACTACAGTTAAAATTGCAACTCGATGAACTGGAAGATAAGACATGTGAACATACAAGGTTCCATAACATCATATCCACCTAGGAAGGAACCAGACCAGAGTGACCAATATACCAGCGAAATATACACATGACGAAAATATTGTGTTCTAGTTCGGATGACTGGATTTAATAGCACCTGGTAACAAGTTCTCTTAATTTCCATTAATACAGCGATACCGCTGATTTAAACACTTTACAGCTCACTGTTGCACACGCACTAGGATTCTCAGTTTCCTCCAGCCGTCTCCTAGCAACGGATCTAAACATAGAAGCATGAAAACATGAAGTCTCTTTGCTATTTCGTTTTCAATTACTCTGAAACCTCTGAACTAAAAACTCTTCTTGACTCACTCCTCCAGCTTACGGCTGACTCGTAACTGCCCTTGAACTAACTCCGTCACTCTCTCACTTCAAGTCAAAGTCAAAGTCATATTACGACGGACGGTCAGTCAGTCAGTAAGTCTTGGTGTCGAGCCCCTATCTGGGGCTCATGACCAGATATTAATTATTACCGTTTGACAATTACGGTCTTATTTTTGTGGGGCGCCCTTTCTGACGAGAGGACGGGTCTGTTTTTGCATATGCTGTTGGCCCTTGCCAGCGCGGTCATTCTAGGGTCCAAGTCCCTTGAAAATCGCGGCCATATTTTACTGTCTCAGATTTGAGACTTCCCTTTTCGTCGCCTCCTACAACTCGCAGGGTCACGGTGGAGGTATTTGACCCCGCCTCCACACGGGGACTCTCCCACTTATTCTGGGAATCTCGTTATATAGCCGCGGCACGGACCAAACAGAAAAAAGTCACGTGGTCTCTGTCCACTGTTGCGTGATGTAACTGCTTACGTGGAAGTGTGTTTAGTGAGCCGTTGCTTAGAAACGGGTTGCATAACCCCGTTATTCTATTGTTGCTTGAAGCAGACCGCATAGAAATCACAGCCTCATCTACTGTTGCGTAACCTAGCATCGGAGTGTTTACCAAGAATCTGCCTTCGCGGGAACTTGTTTACTAACATGTTGCCTAGCAATATGTGTACATGTAACAATATATTTTGATATTAATTTCGATTTTAATTTAACCTTCAACTATATAAACTAACTAGGCCGCGCCATAGCTCAAGCGGTTAGTAACTGGTTTCCCACCTNCCGCAGCGGCCCGAGTTCGATCCCAGGTCTGGTCAAGTGGGATTTGTGGTGGACAAAGTGGCACTGGGGAAGGTTTTCTCAGAGTACTTCGGTTTCCCCTGCCAATCTTAATTCCAGCAATTGCTCCACAATCACCCTCACCTATCGTCTGGGGCCGATACAATAGGCCAGAAGTGGCCGCAGTACAAAGGACTTAGTCCCACACCGCTAGAATAAAAAAAAATCTAACTAATTTCATCTAATACCGACATAACTGGAATAAAAAGTAAATAATATCAAGAGTTCCCCCCCCTTTGGCGCTACAGCCCTCATTTGGGCCTAGGCCTACCTCCATGAAACTCTCCGTTTCACTTCGGTTTACTAGATCTTACACATTCGGTAGGACTCCTTGGGCGAGTGATCAGCTCGTCGCAAGGCCTCTACCTGTATACAAACACAAAAAAACGCACACACACATCCATGCCCTGAGTGGGATTCGAACCCACGATCCCGGTTTCCAAGCGAGCGAAGACAGCGCATGCCTTAGACCGCTCGGCTACCGTGACCGGCAAGAGGTTTGTTACCAAGCATAATATTGCATGTATATAATCATAATCAGATTATGGGTTCATATTAAAAAATAAGTTGAGTAACTGCTCCCTACTTACTCTTCGGCCATGAACATATAAGCAGTACTCACCTTTAAAACATCAGTAAACTTCCACCAAACGTGACGGCGTCACAGTCCCAAAGACAGTATTGTTAAAAGCCGAACCACATTAACCGACACGCTTCTTGATATTTCTTCCACAAGAGATGAGACAAGCAAGTCATTACAGTGTGCTTACCTCTCCTCTGTCAAGTCTTAGAGTCACAATGTTTACACGGTCGTCAGAGCCCCGTTCTTATAACCACGGTCCCATACAAGAGAGTAAGGTCTGCATATACTGCAGCGGACTGATATCCCGTTAAGATGGTACGAACAGCCAAAAGAACATTAGAAGTGAATGTAAGCTACATTTATTCATGAATTTAATTCATTAAGCAACACGCTATGAAGACGTATAGAGGAATGAAGGCACGGTGCCATAATTCTTCACCTCATCATTAGATTGGGGTGAGCTGTTAGATTCACGCACCGGCCGGCTTAGCCCAGGGCAGAGAGCCTCCGATGCCTATTGGAGAGGAGGCTGAGTGGGGCCCACAGCCGATCTGGATACTGTGGAAAAGAGAAAAATTTCTTGTACCTGCCGGGAATCAAATCCAAATTCATGGGCCGTACAAACCTTACCCCAGTCGCTACTTGGACTGAGCTAAATACACAGATTTTGTGTATTAACATTTATGAAAATTGCATAAAGCAAAAGCAACTATTATTATTATCATCGGGAGTCGGGCTCGCTCAGTCGGTAAAGCAACAGTCTACAGGCTGCACAGCCGGAGTTCGATTCCTGGCAGGGGTAAGTATTTTCTCTTCCCCACAACGTCCAGAGCGGCTCTGAAGCCCACCCAGCCTCCTATAGAAGGGGTAGCGGCCGAGGCGTGAAGCTGAGTACACCTGCATCTAGAGCTGAGGTCAAGAATGGTCGAGCTATATATCCATTCCCCTATAACTATCATGGCGTAGTGCGTAGGGACATATTCAACTTTTATTATCATTATCATTACTATTTTTTCCCCTTGGCACTACAGCCCCAGTGGGCCTAGGCCTACCTCCATGAACTTCTGCGTTCACTTGGGTTTTTCTAGATCTTAAGACATATAGTAGGACTCCTTGGGCGGTTGATTAGCTCGTCGCAAGGCCTCTGCCTGTACACAAACACCGGAAAACGCACACACACAAACTAAACATCCATGCCCTGAGTGAGATTCGAACCCACGATCCCGGTTTCCTAGTGAGCGAAGACAGTGCATGCCTTAGACCGCTCGGCTACCGTGACCGGCAGTGTATAAGAATAATATATAAGAACTCAGTCCGTACCTCACAGGAAACAGATCCGAACCCACGATCCCTGCTTCCGAGCGAGCGAAGACAGTGCATGCCTTAGACCGCTCGGCTACCGTGACCGACGGAGAAATATATTAGCACTTGGAAGAGTTTGGTTCATGATACGATCAGCCGATGCCTGTACTCCAGATGGTAATAAACCTCCTCATTATACAAATATAGGTAAAGTTGTGTCTGTGTTTAACTAATTAAGCACTACGCCATGAAGGCGTATGGGGGGAGGGTGGATGCATAGATTCACATTTTCATTACCTCAGCACTATTTCGAGGTGAGTGGTCAGCTTCACGTCCAGGCCGCTTTACCCCCAGTACCCATTGGATAGGAGATTTGGTGGATCTCAAAGCCGACCGGGACGATTTGGAGAAGAGAAAATTCTTGCACCCACCGAGACTCGAAACCCGACCCTTCGGTTGACCAGCCCGTAGCCAGTTGCTATACCGATTGCGCCATCCCGGCTCCTCATATAAACGTAGATAACTTTTTATAAATGTAGGTAATTTCTTAAACAACCGGTAACAAGAATTTTTTACGAAAAATGTTAAGCTTGGAGTATGAACTCGAGAAACTAACAGAACGCTCGCCAAAAAGAATGTCCTAATACAATTAGGCTACTTATGACTCTAACTTTCCTTCAGACGTTTCACTCTAATGTTGAGTTTATCAAGAATTATGAACTGGTGATAATATTTATAGATCCATTTAATTTATCCCTGTGTTTAATTAACCACCATATCATGAATTATGCGTACTTAAGCATCCTAAGTGTGGAGAAGTCTGACGGGGTGGGTACAACCTCCACGTATTCTTAACTTCGGCAACAGATAGGAATTATCTGTCATTTATACGCTCCCACCGCTTTATCCTCAGAGAGAAATCCCCGAGTACTCGTAAAACAGGCTTGGTGGGCCACAGAGGCGGTCTGGAGGCATTAGCGAGAAGAGAAACCTGTGTCTCCTGTTGGGAATCGAAACCAGATCACCCACTCCACGGTCGAGTCACTACACTGACGGACCTACCCCTGATTCTTACATTAATTAGCTCTCATGCACGGGTTTCGTTGTCAGGAACCAGATTCTGAGTAAGCTAAGCCAAGGGCCACGCCATAGCTCAGGCAGTTAGTCTCTGGCTTCCCATCGCGGCGGCCCGGGTTCGATCTCGGCTCTAGTCAAGTGGGATTTGTGGTGGACAAAGTGGCGCTGGGGCAGGTTTTCTCCGAGTATTTCGGTTCCCCTGCCAATCTTCATCCCACCAATTGCTCCACAATCACCCTCACCTATCATCTGGGGCTGGTACAATAGGCCAGAAGTGGCCGCAGTACAAGGGACTTATTCCCACCCCATTAGAAATAAAAAAACTACCTGAAACTGATGAGTCATAAACTCATTGTTTAAATGCCAGTGTATTTCAGATGTAACCCAGGTTACACAGTTGATGACCACATTAAGAACTGTTGATTGGTTAGAAATAAAATATACCCATAAATCTTCCGAAAAAATGATTTTATAACATTCGAATTTCTTATCTGAAACCCAGTAAACCGAAAGACCCTACAGTCGGAACATCTCCTTGCTTTACTTAATCCGTAGTACCAAGATTCCACTGTATTTCAATTCGCACATTCTCCTATGTCAGTTTCGTAGAGTGTGCCCTATAATTCATAAACTTCTCCTAGTTTCCCGTCGTCCAGAAATTTTGGCCACCCTGCGTTAGGTAATGAGGCAAGTCTTGATTTCATTTACAGTCCACTGCTCTCCGAATATTCGACACTTTTATTTTCTGATGGAGGATTCATATTAAAAACTGTCGAGCTTTTGTGTGGGCGATCAATGATCACTGAACGTTACTGGAGCGAAACGCAGTTACATGTGCTGGGAGATGTAATTCAGAGACACGGAGAAATCCATAATAGAAAAGAATAATATGTAAAAGTAAAGTAAAGCTATCCCTGTAACAGGCTGTGGAGGCCCGTAGGGTTGTGAGATGTTGAGGTTCCAACATTTTCTAGACAATCGGCTCATTGATTGCGGTAAGGTTGTCAGCCTTACGCCTCGACCGCCCTTTACCCCCAAGAATATTCCTGGTACACATTTCTGTTAAAGGCTGAGTCGACCCCAGGGCCATAGTGTGGCTGGAAGGATTAGTTCAATTGAAGAATCCAGTGACCTGTTGGGATATGTTATTAGCTATGAGTTTGATAATTGTACGCCTATAAAATAAGTACATTGAAGAAGTATAAAGAAATATTAATAAAACCCTGAAATAAAGAAACCAGAAAGAACAAACATTTTTGTTAGCCCATGTACGCTTTTCCCTACTACTAGACGCCGCTACGGTGGAACGCCTGTGGAGACTTCTGGCGGACAAGAGTAGGAACTTAACCAACACAGTATGTAAGATTTGAGGCTTTCACGGCGGTGACTATGAAGAAAGCAGTCTTCTGGGATTTGGCACCGTGTATATGTGGTGTTAAGCGACGTTTCGGAAGAACGTATCGCCTCCATCTTCAGGGTAGAAGAAAAAATATAAGAAATCTGCAAGCGAAGAGACCGTGAGAACCGGTAAAAGCAGTTCACGGTCTCTTCACTTGCAGATTTCTTATATTTTTTCTTCTACCCTGAAGATGGAGGCGATACGTTCCTCCGAAACGTCGGTTAACGCCACATATACACGGTGCCAAATCCCAGAAGACTGCTTTCTTCAACACAGCATGACTGGAAAACTGGATAACGTAACACGGCCAAGTTATGTCCGAATAGAGAATATGTCACAATACGCCAACGAGTTGAGGTTAGAATCACAAATGACTTAATCACCAAGTACGGAATTAAAAATCCACAAGTCACCAGTTGTATGGTGCTGTGGTTACATATGTGAAAACATGATCACTAAACAAAAAGACATGATCTGGAAGCAAGTAACTTAGATGAAGATCTGCATCAAGTGACATGTCATACGAAGCCGGATACTATACGTAACAAAGAAATAAGAACTGAATTATAAATATTGGACTTACATGAAGAGATACGGATTAGAGCAGCCCTGTCCAACGGNTTCCCGAGTACATAAGAACGTTGGACACAGCACTGCATTAGAGCTACAATTGGCTAGAATACGTACATATGAAGGGTGGATAGTTAAAGCGCCACTATTTTAAAAAAGTAAAGAGCGAAGTAGTTTAAAACGCCCAAGAAAGTGACGAATCAGTGAAGACAGATCAGGCTGTGTTGTCCATGACATCAAAGCAAGAATTATCATTGAAATTAGTAATCTATTTGTGATGAAACCCTCTGAAGGTCTCAGCCACGACATTTCGGAGTAGTAAAACGTTTCGGAGATCGACTGTGTCTCTATCAGAGGGTTACTCACCGGTGTACATAGGCTACGATTCCAGAAACATGGTGGCCACACTTTCAAGGACACCTTTGTGAAAGAACATCGGACCTAGTCAAAAGCACACAACCCTAGCTTAGCCCATTGTTATTGCATCTTGTAAAGTTCAATAACGTGAATAATCCGCCGATGTATGGTTGAATTCTTCTTAATTTCTGTTATGAACATAATTTTACTCTGATGACGGAGACAGAGACAGTCTCCGAAACACTTGGCTTGTTTGTGTCGACACGGTTGCTCACCATAGACTTTAGACTTGCTTTCCTCTTGGGGTACCGAGTTTGTCACTGCCGGAAGCAGTTATCATTTCTGCAGTGTAGCCTCGACGTCAGGCCGTGTCATACGCAATATTGCATTTCCTGTGGCGCATCCCTTTTTCTTCCCGTAACCCTGTTGCCGCGGCGGGAGGGAGCCTGGTATATTCGGCTCGTAATAAAGGAACAAACACCTCACACATAACGGAGCTGTTTCAAATTAAACTGCAACTGCACGTGTGTGTGTGTGTGTGCGTGTAAGAGAGTGATTGTGCTTCTTTTCGTAATATATGCATTTGTAGTCCTTACAATTTTACATTTCTCATTGGACTTGATGATCATTTATCGCCTATATAAACCTGTTGTTGCAGACACAAATCTACTTTCCTGCCCTTGTGACAACACAGCTTCTGTCTCTGTTGTGTCGGAAGTCAACTGAATTACCTAAGGGGAAATTTCTAAAAGCCTGAGATGTTATGAACGGAATTAGTGTAGGAACTGAGGTTCTCGCCGTGCTGGTTATGTGAAGTTCTATCTTCTGGGGTATAGCGCCGTGTAGGAACTGAGGTTCTCGCCGTGCTGGTTATGTGAAGTTCTATCTTCTGGGATATAGCGCCGTGTAGGAACTGAGGTTCTCGCCGTGCTGGTTATGTGAAGTTCTATCTTCTGGGATATAGCGCCGTGTAGGAACTGAGGTTCTCGCCGTGCTGGTTATGTGAAGTTCTATCTTCTGGGATATAGCGCCGTGTAGGAACTGAGGTTCTCGCCGTGCTGGTTATGTGAAGTTC
Source organism: Cryptotermes secundus (assembly GCF_002891405.2). Classification (NCBI taxonomy): domain Eukaryota; kingdom Metazoa; phylum Arthropoda; class Insecta; order Blattodea; family Kalotermitidae; genus Cryptotermes; species Cryptotermes secundus. The sequence goes on along the minus strand of NW_019727793.1, from coordinate 822,917 downwards.
TATCTTCTGGGATATAGCGCCGTGTAGGAACTGAGGTTCTCGCCGTGCTGGTTATGTGAAGTTCTATCTTCTGGGATATAGCGCCGTGTAGGAACTGAGGTTCTCGCCGTGCTGGTTATGTGAAGTTCTATCTTCTGGGATATAGCGCCGTGTAGGAACTGAGGTTCTCGCCGTGCTGGTTATGTGAAGTTCTATCTTCTGGGATATAGCGCCGTGTAGGAACTGAGGTTCTCGCCGTGCTGGTTATGTGAAGTTCTATCTTCTGGGATATAGCGCCGTGTAGGAACTGAGGTTCTCGCCGTGCTGGTTATGTGAAGTTCTATCTTCTGGGATATAGCGCCGTGTAGGAACTGAGGTTCTCGCCGTGCTGGTTATGTGAAGTTCTATCTTCTGGGATATAGCGCCGTGTAGGAACTGAGGTTCTCGCCGTGCTGGTTATGTGAAGTTCTACCTTCTGGGATATAGCGCCGTTTAGTCCGTTGAAAATTATCTGACGTTTCGAAAAATAATATCGCCACCATCTTTATGGCAGTTGGAGACTGTTTGTTCCTCCGAAACGTCGGTTTCCTTTCAGCGAACTATATTACGTTACATCCCAGACGACAGAACTCTTTGATAAAATTAGTGATAAAATTCAATTCAGTTTGTAAAGATAATTTGACCTCTTTGTCGCCCGAATGTGGTAGTCGATTATCGAAATATTTAGTTACGTAAGAAGTAAAATTCTATGTCTTGCACGCTACTTTTAGAGCGAAAATTGTCCTGCTCGGTACTTTGTGTGCTACTGCCAAGGATGTTTAGACCTGAGAAGGAGGAATTGTCGTGAGGCTGGAGGAAACTGCGTAATGAAAAGCTTCACAATTCGTATTTCTCCACATATATAAATAATTACGGGTGATTACATCAAGGAAAATTTAATGGGTGGAGTACGTATGACACGATATTCATGGGAAATGCATCATTCACAATTATGCCCGGAAAACCTGGAAGGAAAATTCCGCTTGGGAGATGCAGGCAAAATTAAAATGGATCCTAAAAAGCAGGATATGAAAATGTAAACTGAATTTCTCTGTCTCGAGATAGGAACCAGTAGAGGCATCTTGTGAATATAATATGAAATTATTGGTTGAATAAAGGACTAGAAATTACTTAAGTAGCTGAGCTACTACTAGCTTTGCCCCGTTGAGTGTGTTCAAGAGAGACAGATGTACATGGTATCCTACACTGAGTTCTCTGCTGTAGGTGGCGGGGCACGCGTTGTGCCACGACATGGATCAGAATTTAATGAAACCCCAACCATCCGCTACCATCCCCCGGCAACCAAACCACCCCAACAGCAGCCACAACAGCACCGAGATCAGGGCGCAATAAATCACCGCTCCGCTTTCCGTCACAACTCACCCCCCTACTCCCTTCCCCATCGTCGGAACCTTCAATATATAACTTCATTCCCGTTCTACTTAACTTTTTCTGACATCTTGTTTATTATATGTCAATATGGGAAACATAATCGCTGTAACACTGTTGTGATATGGTAATCGCAGCAGATTTACAAAATATTAATACACGTTTATTTAAAAAAACTCGGCAACCACTAAAGAACGCGAAGTTAAAGAAACTAAGAATCTTGTAATACAAACTGAAATAAATATGTAGCACGAATGGAGGATAAGAGGAATATATATAGGATACTTGTGGGAAAGTCAGAAGGAAGGAGACCACTGGAAAGACCAAGACGTAGGTGGGTGGACAATATTATAATCGATCTTAGAGAGATAGAATTGGATTGTAGGGATTGAATCGATCTGACTCAGGATAGGGACTAGTGGAGGGCTCTTGTGAACACGGTAATGAACTTCCGGATTCCATAAAATGCTGGGAAGTTCTTGAGTAGCTGCACAGCTGCTGGCTTGTCAAGAAGGGTCAAACTCCATGAGTGAAATTAATGGAAATATTAACCCCAGTTATCTCCCTTCGTGGGATTTCAAATGAGAACATCTGCGTATTTCCTGTTTCCCTTCCATTTTATCTTTTTCATTTAACCCTAAACCGAATTATTTTTTTCTGAACAACGTACAAAAATTCAGTCCGGATCTTATTCATTCATCAGTAATCTGTCAGAAGACAGGTCCACAGTCTCTTCCAAAACAGTTCCTCCACTTAATTCAATCTAGAGCTTTCTCCTTCAAATAAAAATATCCTCTTCTGTCTCCAAGGTCATCCAGCATCTTCTTACGTCTTCTTCCTCGTCTTCTGGTCACTTCTATCCGCCCTTCCGGTTTGTTTTGTCTCCAGGGGAAACATCTCGTACACAAGGTATCTCCGTTTTTGGAAAGAGACTATCCAGGAAAAGTGATAATGTGGTAGTTTTTCCATACGAAACAATTTATGTCCCTTCACAAAGACCAGCCAGTTAATGTTGTTAAGGAAACGTTCGTTGTTTAATGTGAGACCCACACGAAACACACAGACTCTAACGGCAGGACTCCAGAGTTCCATCATGTTAAATCACGTGGTTATATAGAACCACTGGGCGTAAATAGTTAATTTTGTGAAATAAAAAGTGGAATACCAAACACTTAAGAGAATTAGAAAACCACACTAATGCACTAGCAATGAACCTACTGGACAATAGCGAAACTACACATAGACTGAAAAGATACACCGTCCCTACTCTACCAGACAGACCTGAGTAAAACCCCGATACAAGAATTAAAATTATAACAAAGTGAAGAAAAAAAAGAGTATATGAGTTACGCCAGTGGGCATAACTCATTCACGAGCCAGTACTTATTGAACGTATGAATTTATTTGAGATTCAGTGTTAAAAAAAAAAGGAAAAAAACTTGACTCTCATTAAAGAGCCACCGACTCTCCTAATTCCTTAACGAGGAGAAACGTTCCTCCGACACGTCGGTTGACTTTCAAGGACTAACATCTTTATTCGCCAGAAGATATACTTGGGAATTTTATTTCCAAACCATGCATCTGAAAATATGTCAATAGAGAACAGTACGATCATCCTGGTTAGGTTGTTTTCACGCTGTGGTCTATCGATGTTAATCCCGAAAACTTAAGGTAAATTTAAAAGTCTCCTGTGCTTCTCTCACCGAGAATTTTCATGGGTGAAATTGTCATTAGCCGGTCACAGTGTTCGCGCGGTCTAAGGCATGAACTGGCTTCCNGCATGAATTGTCTTCGTTCGAACGCTGGGATCATGGGTTCGAATCCCACTCAAGGAATGGATGTTTGATGTGTGTATGCGTTTATTCTATTTGTGTTGTCCTGCGCTTAGGTAGCGGCCTTGTGACGGGCTGATCACTCGTACAAGGAGTCCTACTGTCTGTGAAAAATAATTACGGAGCTGAATGAGACGTCTGGGCCCCGAAAGGGTCTGGAAGAGCCATTGTAAAAAGAAGAAAATGTTATAAGAATAAAAATTAATCTGATATGTAGGACAACCCAGAATAATATGGGAAGGTGTTTATAATTTTACAAGGAAATGTAGTAGATTTGAATAGGTCCTGTATACCTATTCCTACATTTACAATTATGAGGTCTGTGGGACACCAGTTAATTAGGCCTTGATAACTGCAGAATAGTATGATGGTAGAATTCACAAAAGATTCAACCTTCTTCGTGAATGAAACGCGTCGCTGAAGCAAATAATTAACTCTCTTCTCAGTCTTTCCTCCAATAGACATACGAGTTTAGCATTAACGTCTTAATTCTAGTTTAATTTCCCCCAAATAGACACTGTTTGTGCCAATTATGGAAGCCTTGTGGTCTTCCTTCACAGCTGGACACATAACGGGATGGTTCCATCCTGTTATCCCGGAATTGAGCCATTCAGGACGTCATAATGACGTTCCGTCCACGTGACAACAGCACAAACAACAGAAGATCATTGCGCATTAGGGGAAGCTTTGGGGGAGGGATGGGAAGTAGGGCCTATTGAACAATCCCTCTATGTCGTAAATATATGTAGAGAGAAGCAATATATCACTGTACGGTTTCGAAATGTGTACCCACTGAAAGTCAGAATGTCGATAAAATAGCATGCTGAAACATCATGAATTGTTACAAAACAAAATTAAGCTGAATATGGAGAACTTCAATTTAAATATTCTGCCTCTAGCTTCTGATCTGTCAGTGGTTCAAATTAGGGCCATACGATTGGTGATATTTGTTAATTACAAAGTATGGCTCGGCTCTACTGTGTTACCGTTGCCTGAAATGGGCCGACAGCATATTATTTCTGAATAATGAATCCCAGTTCCGAATTATGCCCTTAATTCCATCGTTATTTTTTACAAAACGCTTTCTGAAGCATATTTAAAGGTCCAAAACAGCGACACAGCCCAAACGTGACTCTTAAGGATTTATCATTTTTGTATTACTTACTTACTTACTCATGGAACTGAGCCCTTCTGGAGGAGCCGCCAATTCTGCAGCTACTCAAGAATTTCCCAGCATTTTATGGAACCCGAAGGTTCATTACCGTGTTCACAAGAGCCCTTCACTGGTCCCTATCCTGAGCCAGATCAATCCAATCTTATCTCTCTAAAATCCATTTGATATTGTCCACCCACCTTCCCAGTGGTCTCTTTCCTTCTGGCTTTCCCACCAATATCCTATACGCATTCCTCGTCTCCCCCATTCGTGCTACATGCCCTGCCCACCTCTTCCTCCTTCACTTGGTCATTCTAATTATACTTGGAGAAGAGTACAAGTTATGAAGCTCCTCATTATGCAGTTTTCTCCAACCTCCTGTCACTTTATCTCTCTTCGGTCCAAATATTCTCAGCACCCTCAGACTTTGTTCCTCCCTTAATATCAGAGATAAAGTTTCACAGCCATATAGAACCACAGGCAAAAATTGTGCTTAAAATATATTCACAATGGGGAAGTCGTGTCTGTCTGTTCGCACGTTCCATTTCCAAAATATCCCAGTAATTGTAAATTAAATTCAACGTTATGAGAAACTCTGGGATATTTGCGGCGAGTTTATTTTCATTTTCGTCGGTCAATTATAACCACAATTTCACATGAAACAAAATTCGAACTCTAAAAGAAAAATTGAGAAATCTACGTAATGTGTACTTACTTACTTACTTACTTACTTACTCATGGAGCTGAGCCCTTCTTGATGAGCCGCCAATTCTGCAGCTAATCAAGAATTTCCCAGCATTTTATGGAACCCGAAGTTTCATTACTGTGTTCACAAGAGCCCTCCACTGGTCCCTATCCTGAACCAGATCAATCCAATCCATGATATCCCATCCTATCTCTCTAAGATTCATTTTAATATTAACCACCCACCTATGTCTTTGTCTTACCAGTGGTCTTTTTCATCCGTCCAGGTCCGAAGGTTTGTTCATTGTACCTTGTAGCTTCATAATTTATAACCTTCGCGAAATATACGTACAGTATAAAGTCAAGCACAGTTAGGACGAGACGTGTAGCGCGCATTGCGGACAGATGGGAAGCATACAAAAATTCAATCACAAAAACTTTAGGGGAGATCTGGGTGTGTGCAGGAGGAAAATACGAAAATATGTGAGTGAGGCCCGGGTTCTTCTGGTTGGGGACAGAGTCCATCCCGCGATCGGGCTGTTGTTAACATTGCAATGAAATTTCGGACTGCATAAAAGGCAGGGAATTTGATGATTAGTTGAGATTCCCAAAATGTCTCCTCCACGGTGTTAACGAAATACAGGGACAAACATGTCATGCCTGTGTGGGGCGCAACTCTGTTAACTTTACCTGTATATTTTGCGAGTCGATACAATGTCGCGTCTGTTGCGCATCAAATCTGCCAACAACACATTTGCACATGCAATAAATGGACATCGATAGTAATGGCGGATTTAAAATTACAAAACTAAGTGCCTGTAAACTAATTCTGCTCATCCACACACCTCTCCAGGCTTGTAAATCGCGCTACCTACATTGTTTAATTTACGTTTCGCGTAACAGCTTAACCTGTTGCCTAGGTTGCCTCATCCTCTACGGATGAAGGGATTCTGATTCGATAAAATGTTTGGACATCGTTTAATTCTGATCCAGCAAAGAGTAACATTTTCAGGCCACTTATCAAGGGTTAACAATACTGTAGGGAGGTAAACATTGTTGTAACATTGTTGTAACTAACATTTCCTGCACATCATTTGTTCTTTGAAGTAGTGGCCATTTTAGACTGATTATGATTCAAAACTCGTCATGATGTATGTGTAGAATCATGATAAAATCATTTTTAACATGAAGTTTTCTAGATATTTTTTTTAGAAATAATTGCAGTAACATGAGTAAAGATTACACTGTCATGGAGCAGAGTACATGAGAAATTAATTATAGCTCGGCTAATAAACAAATCCCACTTAACCAGATCCGGGATCGAACCCGGGCTCCCACAGTGGGAAGCCAGCGACTTATGCGTAATTAATTACGCACTTATCCACGAGGACGCGTCGGGGAGTGGAATTATAGCTACATCATTCTTGACCTCGGCACTAGATGAAGGTGAGTGGTCAGTTTCACAACCCGGCCGCTGTACCCCTACAATATAGACCCCGTAACAATTTGATAGAAGGCTTATTGAGCCCCAGTACCGGTCTGAACACTGTGGAAGAGAAGGAATCGCTTGACCCTGACAGGATTCGAACCTTGTCCGTCCAGTCCATGGCCTATCGCCATACCGACTGAGCTATTCAGACTCATAGGAACAAATGATAAATTATTTTAGTAAATACAGTATTCGATAGTCCACAGAATGTAATTTAATATTAAAATTTACTTCCATATCGGTCTACTGCACAAACTTTCCTGTACACGCCCAGGAAATCCTAATCCAGGGGATTTCCCCGCCAATTGCTTCCCCTTTCATTAACTTAATATCTCTAAAGATCATAGACAGGGACACGCGCTAGCGTAGTTAGTTAAGGCACTGCGTTACAAGTCGGAATGTCGTGGATTCGATTCCCGAATAGGTCATTATATTTTTCAATTGACCTAATCCTTCCAGCCACATTATGGCCCTGGGGTTGACTCAGCCTCTAACAGAAATGAGTAGCAGCAATCTTCCTGGGAGGTAAAAGGCGGCCGGCGCGTAAGGCCGACAACCCAACCGTCACTGTGAACCAGTTATATAGGAAACATGAAGCCCCTACATCTCATAACTCTATGGTACTCCATGAGCTGCCGTTTTTAAAGATCACAGATAATTAAGTTTCTAATTATAACTCGTAACACTTAAAAAAAAAATGAATGAAATTTCCGTTAAAATCAAATTATAAATACAGTTAGTAGACTATAAAGTATTTGTTAGTCTGCCATATATGTACAGGAAGTTGGTAGTAAAATTTAACTCCATCAAGCACCTCGGTCCTGCGCTCAAAGTTTCCAGGATATCTCCAGTTAGATGATTTGCAGCACACAAAGTATGCGCTCCTTGTCAATAGGATTTGTGCATAATTAACCAACAGCCTGGGTTTTCCTGCCGCGCTCCGAGAGTGTAGGGAGGAGGGCTGTTAACAAGGTTGTATGAGCCCAGGCAGGCGCCTTCATGAATATACATCGTCACTTCTCTCCTGGGTTATTTCTGCTGTTTGTCAACTGATTAAAGCTTCCTGTGATGTAGCAGGACCCGCGCCTCTGGACTTTCAGAGAGAGACACAGTTCAGTTTTGAGTGTTTGGAAATGGATGTGAGAAACGTGGAGTTTACCATTGCGAATTGTTTTTTTAATGTAAAAATGAGAGTTGGTTGCATAGTTTAAACATTATATAATAACTAAGCGCTCGGAAATATATACAATGCGAGTCTGATATAAAAAAAATGCTCAGGGAAAGTTAGCGAGGTGTGGGTTGATAAATGTTACTTAACAGAATTATTTCAAGCAGTGGACCATGTTGCTCTTGCAATTTAAAACATCAGCTAGAAGAGCCAAGCTACATTACAACGTCAGGTTTTATAAATTTGATAACTCAGATATATTTCGAGTGTAAAAACAGAAATGAAATCATAAAATAAAACATGTAAGATTTGAGGTTTTTACGGCAGTGACTATGAAGAATGGTGTCTTCTAGGATGTGACGCCGTGTAGATGTTGTATAAACAAACGTTTCGGGGGAAAGTATCGCCTCCATCTTCAGGGTAGAAAAAAATAAAATCCGCCGGCCCCTGTTCCCCCAAAATGTCTGTTTATACAACATCTACACGGTGTCACGTCCCAGAAGACAGCATTTTTCATAAAATCCAACAATTGGTCATAATGCTAACGTTCCTTTCCTGTATTTTTGATGTACGGTGTTCGAATCTCAGCTGGAATATTTCTATTCTGGCTTAATATTTTCGTGGTTTTCTTTAGTTTCTCTGGTCGAATACCGGGGCAGTGACTTTATAAATAGACCGCAGTCGATTCCTCTCTAATCTCTTCAACTTCACAGAAATCATTTGACTTAAAATAGTCGCTGCAATTGATACAGCATCGTTAAGTACCGTATTTACGCATGTATAGGCCGCGTGCGTGTATAGGCCGCAGCACAATTTTCAGACGGAAATTATAGAAAAAATAATTTTCTTGGAATATTATTTCAGGAGTAGAAATTATTCCGAAATTTGGCAACGTTTAACTTCTTTTTTAAATGAAGTGTGATTTCGAATATTTCGAATATAAGCCGCACCCCAGTTTTCCTCTTGAATTTTTGGCAAAAAATGTGCGGCCTATACATGCGTAAATACGGTAATGTATATAATATGTTTAAATGATATGTAAATATTTACCAAAGACATGGAGGTTTTACTAAGCTGGACTGAGTCTGTCTTTTATATTGTGTATGTGTCGCTATCTCGTGTTGAATTCTTACAACGTTTCGAATATTGTGTTACGGACAGAAATATGGGCTTCATTCATTTGTAATCTGTCTCTAATAATCTTACACACATATGTATATATACAGGGTGTTTCTCCTATGCATTGACATTATTTCCCCTATTTCTCTCTTTCCATAATTTTGTTAACACGTGATTGTAACGTATCTGTCCTGCTAAATCCACTCAAAAAGCTTCATTTTTATTTTAATTAAGTGAAATTTTAAAAGAAACGTAGAACACTCACAAGAAAATGCCTGGTTCACACTATCGAAGAGCAGAACATTCTAGCTCGCCTGTACAGATTAAGTGAAATGTAATTAATTGCGTACTATGAAATTCAAATAATAACCGACTCCCGCACTAAGGGACATACTTGGCGCCCTTAGACAACATATAACTTTAAAGAGTTTTTACCACCCTCAGCTCGTTTTCAGGTTATAATGTATTCCACTGTTCCACCCCCGGATCTGCACGTATGTGTTCTGTAAAACAAAGTACCCTAGGCCTACTTGACTCAAAAAGAAAATTGTGGGGGAGGGGGTTGAAAAGAGGAAGAAACTAACAAATTCCGAGTAAACCTGATGAGAAAAATTGGGATGGGAAAGAAGGTTAAAAAGAATAAAAACACACAGACCTTACTTTTTTTTTTGTCTCCAAACAGAAAACCAAATGAAGATTTCAAACCGTAGCCTCTTCATTAAGGATAAAGTTAGAACCCTCCTCAGCTTTAATGAACGTCTTTCGTTTGCTTCCAAATTTGAATTCTCAAGAGTCGTTTCTTTCTTTCTTCCTTCCTTCCTATTTTTTTTTTGCAGTGCTTCCTCATTTTCCACGATTCCTTTATATTTAACGAGAAAGTTTTCTTTACCTTTTGCTTGGTTTCTAATTCCTATTCATCAAGCACTTTGTGTATTCTGAAGATGATCTCTGGTTAATGTCTGACTTCTGCGTTTTCTAAACGAAACAAAATTCAAGTCATACAAGTAATAATTCAGCATTCTTTCCCTTCAGATGACAAAGTAGTTTGTTAGCGAGATCTCAAATTATATTTCACGAACACAGGGGAGGGGGTTGTTAATTGTTCCTACTTCACGTCACATATCATTTATTTACTTACTCAGGTTTCTCTTTTACATATTAATTTCACTAATAGCACGTATGGTAAAGTTGTCCCCGTGCTTAACAAATTAAGCACTACGCCATGAAGGCGTATGTGAGAGTGGATGCATAGATCCACATTTTCTTGAACCCCGTACTGGTTAGAGGTGAGTAGTCAGCTTCACGCCTCTGTCGCTTTACCGCCAAGGAAGGAGCCCCCGTTACCCATTGGCTAGGAGGCTGGGTGGACCCCAGAGCCGGTCTGGAAGACGTTGAGAAAAGAAAATTCTTGGCCATACAGTGACCCGAACTCCAACCCCTCGGACCGTCTTCGCTCTCTCGGAAGCCGGGATCGTGGGTTCGGATCTCTTTCCTGTGAGGTACGATCTGAGTTCTTATATATCATTCTTATACACTGCCAGTCACGGTAGCCGAGCGGTCTAAGGCATGCACTGTCTTCGCCCGCTCAAACACTGGGATCTTGTGTCAGGATCACACTCGAGGCATGGATGTCCGTGTGTCTTTATTCTGTGTTTGTGTTGTTCTGTGTGTAGGTAGCGGCCTTGCGAGGGGCTGAACCCCCGTGTAAGGAGTCCTATCGACCTTGTACAGGATTACAAATTGAAAAAAGTGGCCAGGGCCAATAATGATTGAAGGTATTTATTTGGGGAAAAATAAATATCAGTAAAAAAATATGTCGTAATTAGTCACGAATAAAGGAAGTGTGGTGCGGCCTCAAATATTTAATTACTCTTCCCTTTGAGTACAACATCGCCAGAAGAATGAGGCAGAGGGGTGGGGGGCCACAATCATTTTGAAACAGACCAACGTCACTCCTCTCCTTCCGCCGTTTTATTTTGAAAACGAATGAATGTTGCATAAAGTCATGAGTTTTCTTGATTGAAATCCTCTTTTTTATTCTTTTCTTATTCTTTTACGTCTTCCTACCCATCCCAGCTTCTCTTCCACCTACTCCTTTGTTTTAAAATTCACCCTCTTCCCCTCTCATACCCATCCAACTGCTGTACACACACAAAACTCCTTTTATCCTACAATAGGAAAACCTTCAATTTCCTTCCTTTCGATACCTCGAAAGAGACTTGAGTTTTCGATTACATTCGATTCCTCGCAACCGAATCCGCTTTCTTCCGTGTCCTACTGCAGCGTGGGCATCCACGCGTTATTTATTACAAGTAAAAACATGGCGGTTCTGCGGATTAAAGCTATGTATAAGAATACGGAATGATTTACATAGACACACGTGATGCACAGGCTGCTTAAAAAAGTAGACAGTGGCAGCTCATATAGAAATATCTGCAGTAAACTTGAGGTCAACCTTAACCTCACTTTTTGCCCATAATACAAAGTATCGTTTGTGAGTTATTTAACAGCGCTCTTTATATCGAACTTATGTAGCTCTGGATAAGAGGATGAGTGATGAATGATAAACTGGAAAAGGATTTGGAAGGAAGCGGTCCTGGATTGGTTGAGTTAATATACTGGTCTTTGCCTGGAGGGACAAAGTAGCAGAAATCTGTGAAAAATTAATTTACAAAATGAAATGAACACCAAGCAAGATACGAACACAGGCGACTCTGCTTCTGCAGATTCTCTATAGGTGAGTAACAGTTGCCGATTCACTGTACCAATATTAGGGCCATAAGATTGTGAGACGTCGAGGCTCCCACAGTATCTAGGCAATCGGCTCAAAGATGGCGGTAAGGTTGCCAGCCGCGCTTTACCCCCAGGAAAAATATTTAATTAATTCCTGGTACTCATTTCTGTTAGAGGCTGAGTCGACACCCAGGGCCATAGTGTTGCCGAAAGGATTAGGTCAATTGAAAGAAATCCAATGACCTCATCGGGACTTGAACCCGTGACATTCCGGCTTGTAGCATAGTACCTCAACCAACTACGCTACCGTGTGATGAATATTTAAGAAGGGATTTGAGGTTCTCACAGAGATGGTTATGAAGAATTGCATCTCCCGGGATATAAAACCGAGCAGGCCTCTTAAATTCAACACACTTTTTGAAAGAATGCCTCGCCTCCATCTTCAGGGTTGAAGAGTGAACCAAGCAAGGAGCCAGCACACAAACGCTTCTGCTTCTTGCTTGGTTTATGCTGCAATTGTGAATATTGAGTCGAGACATTCTTCTGACTCACAGGTTGGTTTTCAAGGGATTACACGGTGTTATGTTCCAGAAGACAGAAATCTTCAATTCATAAAATTGTTGTTGTCGTCTTTAATATTAAAATGAAAATGTAGTGACAAATATGTCAGTATAATGACAACCTAAAGATGACAGTAGTGTTAACCCCTGTTACTGTATCTGCAGCAAATCCATCATACTTCAGGCAAAGGAGAATGTTGCAAATAATAACAGTATAATTAAGTTTGAAGAAAGCAGTCTTCTGGGATTTGGCACCGTGTATATGTGGTGTTAACCGACGTTTCGGAGGAACGTATCGCCTCCATCTTCAGGGTAGAAGAAAAAATATAAGAAATCTGCAAGCGAAGAGACCGTGAGAACCGGTAAAAGCAGACCGCCGTGAAAGCCTCAAATCTTACATAATTAACTTTGATTGCCTAAAAGTTCTCATATTAATATATTTCTCTTTCAAACGCATAAAAACAGTTTAATTTAAAATATGTGGACCAGCAGTATAACATGGTACAGCTCAGAACTTCCAATGAAACAAAAAAATGTGGACCCCCCGCGGCTTTTGATTTCTTTGGAAAGATACATTTGATATCCCGTCCTTGGAGTTTGGAACAGAGAATTATTCTGTATTGGGTTCACAAAGCAATTAAAGTTTTAACCACACAAAATTGCACAAAAATTTACAAACACGCCTGAAATATTGTCATGAAATGAAAAAAGTTACTTGTTTTCGCTGTTGCCGTTGCTTGTTATAGACGAAAATATCTGAACCAACGAGAATCTTTTTTTAAGTTTGTGAGCGTACGAAATTTAAAAATTGCTGTATTATATATTGAATTGGTCAATATTTTCCTTCTTTAAAACATTATCTCAACCATTATATCATATATTATGACTTAATTATTCCATTTTACTGAAAACGTTGCGAAAAATCGAAATCACTCCCATGACTGAACATGCCTCTTACTGTTTTAGTACGTAAAAGCTGTAACATGCCGTAAAGGCCCATAGGGATGTGTGACGTCGAGGCTGCCACATTTTCTACACAATCGGCTCACAGATAGCGGTAAGGTTGTCAGCCCTACGTGCCGAAAGATCTCTACTCCCAGGAAGATTCCAGGTACTCATTTCTGTTAGAGGCTGAGTCGACACCAGGGCCATAGTGCGGCTGGAAGAATTAGGTCAATTGAAAAATCCAATGACCTGATTAGGAATCGAACCCGCAACCTTCCAGTTCCTAGTATAGTGCCTCAACCAAGTACGCTACCGCATGGCCACACTGTTCTTAGTATAATAAATATTATTCACCGATTCTGTGAACCAAAAGAACTCAGGATAACCACGTTAGATTATACCTTACGCCTTATTCTTCTTAATTTCTGAACATTAACAAGAATTAATTCGTGCAAAAGTAATTTTGGCTGTTGTGACATCATAGAGCGCTCTCTGATGTATCAAAGCACTGTGCCAGGGCACGGTTTTGAAATTTTCTTGTCTTCAAGATATTAAAGTCTCCAGTTCCATTGCATTCCTGTGCCAAGTTTCATGTCATGAACTTTTCTTTTTCAGAAAACCGCTGTTAGGTTTAAATACTGACAGATACAATTACTCTAAGACATAGGATATATATATTTCTTTTCTTTAAGTTCTGGACATGACCAGGCTGGCAAATAAGACACATTTCAAGGGAAATGTTGTGTATTGATACAGTTCATATTATGAGTATAATACAAATATAATATATATATGTTGTATTTTAAACAAAACAAGACATTCTGGGACCAACTAATCGCCTAATTTACTTTGATAGACATGGACCTAATAGAAAACGACGCCTCTAGCATTTCTTCCTTTCCGCGAGAACGTGTTTAAAGAGTCGTTTCCTAGCAATGACAGGGGGATACAAAGACAGGCCCACAGACTCTATACGACGCAGACAGGAGAGAAACCGGCGCGTTCAACAATTCTTCTATTGTTCTGTGTATTCGTTGCCGCGGGAACGTGTTTACCGAGCTGTCGCTAGCAACGATAGGGGATATACATACAGACACACAGAGAGGTGAGAGGGATCTATGAAGTACGCCGCTGAGATGGGCTCAGGTGCCATGATGTACATACCAAGTTTCATAAAGACTGGTTCAGGCATCCTAAAGTTGGTGGGGGTACACATACGTATAGACACACAGACATGAAAGTAACCTCATAAGCATACGTTTTTGTTTTCCAAAATAAGGAAAGTAGGATAACAAAAAGACTGCAGAATTTAGGATTTTTAGGGAAATACAACAGTGAGTCAAACGTAGAGATACGATATGCAGGCTGGTAAACTTTGCAACCCTTCCCATACCACACAATGTCAGTAGGAACTTTGGCATTATGGAAACCGATTGTAGAAATGGTAAGCCTAAATGGAAAACGCTGGAAAATGTAGAATTTGTGGTTTTAAGGAGGTGGGAAGGGGGGGGGGGTTGTGTAGAGGCGAAATCTTAATGAATTCAGCAGCTGCTCGCATTAAATCCAACCGAAGGGGATAGAGATATTGAGGGGGGGGGTTCGGTGCCCTTTGATATGGAACAGCCAACAAGTCCGGTAGCTCTGAATATGATATCTGCACTGCTGTAACTACATTCATTTACTTCCATTTCTATATTTCTATGTTTCTTATTCTTTGTTTTGTTTCGACACTATTTATTATCTATTCTTTAATTTCATATTTTATATTTAAAAGCCCATACAATGGATAATTCACAAATAAAATTAAAATAGAATTTTAAATACATTATGACATGACACCCGGAAGCCGGAATAATGAAGTCAGAATAGATGTTCATTGCTAAGCAACGACTCGGTAAACAAATCCCCGCGGCAACGAATATATAAGCAACAATCGAATAACTTCCGTTGCTAAGCAACGGCACTATAAACACGCCTTCTCAACAATAGAGAGACTGTGTTTTCTGCGTTGTCCGTGGAAAATATTTTTAAAGAAAATTTCACTTGACAAGAATGGAGTTGATTTTCGAGACGCCAGCCTACCAGGATCTGAGCTTGGGAGCAGAGGAATTGATTAGGTCGGATCTTCGGAATTGAAAGCTGCAGAGCAGTGACAAGAAAGGACTCAGGCTGTGAAAAGAAGACTTCATGTGTGATATAAGTGAGAGTGAGACTGTGATAAATCCGTTGCCAGGATACGACCAGTGAAGACTGAGAACCGTAGTGCGTATGCAGCGGTGCACTGTACAGTGTGTAGATCAGCGGTAGCGCTGTAGCTCCGAGTTGTGTGTATAAGGTGTCAAATTGTCATCCAATTCAAAAGTCACTCACAAACCCTTACACATGAAACAACATCATTGTCATCAAATATTAGAACCATATTCGGCATTCTGTTTCAAAGTTTCAAGAAAATGCGTTTTACGTATAACTTAATATACGCTATACAAATCTATTTTCCTGGCATTACATTTTCCTTGAAATTATTTTTTATAAAACATAACAAAATATTTCATTTGGGAATAAACTAAAACTTTAAATTTAAGGTCCTAATTTATTTATTTCAGTTTCAGTCAAATGGACTTTAATTGTGTATAGAACGTAAAGGAAAAACTTTATTTTAGCCACAAATAAATAAAAGCACTCATTTCCTGAAGAAAGTAGCTCCAGGTTAGGCCGTCACGGAACATTTATATTTATGAATCCGACTACAATTTTGGAAAAAATGGAGTTAGATATAAAACCCACGTGTCTGCTGCCCACTACTGGTTATGCAACATGTTCGCCTTCACGTCTGGTGCCATTTTCCCCCCACCAGGATCCGAAGACGCGTCATTCTGTAGCGACAAGACATCAGCTCAACATACTGTCACATGTAGGGGACTGTGCGTGATTTATAAGTCGGGTTCTTGATTGGATGATTGGATTTATTGACATCCTATACAGACAACTCAGGACTACAGGCAGTAGAGCGCTCTCACTGGTATACACACTTTATATGTCACCGTTACTCACGCACTAGGGCTCTTAGTCTTCAGTAGTCGTATCCTGAAAACGGATTTATAACAGTTCCACTGTAACTTCAAATCATCCATGAATCCTTCTTTTCACAGCGTAGTTCCTTTCTTGCTATTTCTTCTCAATCACTTTAGAGTTCCATCTCCAGAATTCGACCAAATTCTCGACAACTACCTCAAACGTCCAAGTCACATAGCGACTGACGGCCTGTCAGTCAGTAAGTCTTGGTGTCGAGCACCCTCCTGGGGCTCATGACCAGATATTTATTACTGTGTGACAGTTACGGTCTTATTTCTGTGGGGCGCCCTCTCTGACGAGAGAACGGGTCTGTCCTTTGTATATACCTTCTTTGTCCCTTTATAACTCCTCGGTATGGACCACGCAGGAAACACATTCACTCTATCGTTGAGAAGGTTTGTTTACTGATCCGTTGCCTAGCAATAGACGCCCTATTGTTACGGGAGTACGTTTCCGCGGGAATGTGTTTACCGAGTCATTGCCTAGCAATGGTTCTATACGTCACAATATTAAATCATACTTAACACTATAAACTTAACCTGTCTCGTTTAAACGTGTGTATCTAGTGTCATATTGAGAGCAAACCGACTCTAGGTCTGTTTCTACGTAAACAAACAACGTTGCTAGATCCCACTGTCCTTCTCTTTGTGGGAAATATGCAAGTGGTCTCCGGATCTTGCTCGCGTGTTTAGTTTGCTTGGTTTGCCAGCAAGGAACAGAATGACTCCAGGCGCAGTTGTCTGCTGGATAGAGAAGCAGCATTGTTACCATTAGCAATGTAGACAGGAGGAAACTTCACGTGCTTTAGACATCACATTAGTGGGCCTGGACATTTAGAATGTTGCTCACACCACATTTGCCTATCCTTAGGAAATTCTTTTTTTATCAAGGCACTACAGCCCCAGTGGGCCTAGGCCTACCTCCATGAACTCCGTTCACTTCGGTTTTCTAAATCTTACACATTCGGTAGGACTCCTTGGGCGAGTGATCAGCTCGTCGCAAGGCCTCTACCTGTAGACAAACACAGAAAAACGCACAGAAACATCCATGCCTTGAGTGGGATTCGAACTCACGATCCCGGCTTCCGAGCGAGCGAAGACAGTGCATGCCTTAGACCGCTCGGCTACTGTGACCGGCAGTGTATAAGAATAATATATAAGAATTCAGTTCGTACCTCACAGGAAACAGATCCGAACCCACGTTCCCAGCTTCCGAGCGAGCGAAGACAGTGCATGCCTTAGACCGCTTGGCTACCGTGACCGGCCCTTAGGAAATTATTATTCGAAATAACAAACACACGTTCCTTCACATTTCGATATGGAGTGACCAAACGTCAAATTCCAGTTGTTAGCACTCCTCCGTATTTAAGGGGTTCCTAAGCTTATTCCCGTCCTAACGGAAGTCATATTTCTGGTATATATCTTTATTCTCCAAGCAAACAGTGCAATATTAGCCATGAATTGTCACGACAACTTCCTTTCATGTCATTTCCAACTCATTACTGTTATTTGATATTATCTGATCTACGTGGTTAGATGAAATAAAATAAGAAATAATATATCAAAGAGTTCTACATTCTGGGATACAACACTGTATAGCCCACTTAAAGTAAACCGACGTTTCGGAGGAACATGTCACCTCCATACTAAAGAGTCGAAGAAATCAAGCAAGAAACCAGCACGAAGCATGTAAGAAGCAAAGCCTGGATTATTCTTTAACCCTGAAGAAGGAGGCGAAATATTCCTCCGGAACTTCGGTTGATTTACAAAGAGTTACATGGCTTTATATTCTATAAGACAGAACACTTCATAACCACCGCTGTGAGGACCTCAAATCCTACAAGATATATTTCCATGGCGACTTCAAGTCCTATTTCACATGAAGATTCTATCAAACCCTACCCAGTGGAGGAGCCAAAATTAGAGCTCATGAAGTTGGAGTCGTCTCAATTGTATGCATACCGATTGTGGGCCATGAAGGGTTCTGTCTTCTGGACTACAAGGCAGAAGACTTCATAGTCAACGCTGCGAGAGCCTCGGACCCAATATTCTTAGGCTTCTTTCCTACCTCAAGGAGAGGGAGTAAGCTGTGAGGCCGCCTCTTATATACACGTATATATATATATATATCCGTTTCCAGTTTCTGGCCCTATAAATTAGGAGTCGATAGACCCTAAGAATATTATTCAATTGAAGGTAACTCAAATTTATATTTTAAATTAGGCACACGGTAGCGTAGTCGGTTGAGGCACTATGCTACAAGCCGGAAGGATGCAGATTCGGTTCCCGATGAGGTCACTGGATTTTTCAATTGACCTAATCCTTCCAGCAGTACTATGGCCCTGGGGTCGACTCAGCCTCTAACAGAAATGAGTACCAGGAATATTCTTGGGAGTAAAGGGCGGCCGGCCGGTCACGGTAGCCGAGCGGTCTAAGGCATGCACTGTCTTCGCTCGCTCGGAAGCCGGGATCGTGGGTTCGAATCCCACTCAGGGCATGGATGTTTAGTTTGTTTGTGCGTTTTTTCTGTGTTTGTGTGCAGGTAGAGGCCTTGCGACGAGCTGATCACCCGCCCAAGGAGTCCTACCGAATGTGTAAGATCTAGAAAAACCGAAGTGAACGGAGAAGTTCATGGAGGTAGGCCTAGGCCTACTGGGGCTGTAGTGCCAAGGAAAAAAAAAAAAGGCGGCCGGCGAGTAGGGCTGACAACCTTGCCGCCATCTGATCCGGTTGTCTAGAAAATGTGGGAACCTCAACATCTCACAACCCTATGGGTCTCCACGGCCTGTTGCAGGGATAGCTTTACTTCACTTACTTTTTTACTCCACAATCACCATCACCTATCATCTGAGGCTGGTACAATAGGCCACTAGTAGCCGCAGTACAAGAGACTCAGTCTCACCCCACACGGAATAATAAAGGCAGATAATCTCTTGGCCAAGCAGAAATCTGCTCCATGGAGATGTAATTGCAGAATTTCGGACATGCAAACGTTCGTCTGGTTCGGGACAAGCGCGCGAGCGGCGGAGCAGCGTCGAGACGTCGAGACGAGCCCCTCTCAATGCTGATGCTATACACAATGTACGATACATTACTTGTCTCTCTGGACTGGGAAAAACGCGGAGTGTTGGAGCCAGCCATGTGGAATTATAAAAATATCGGGCCGAATTACACACGGTTCGGCTGTTGTTATTTTTCCGACAGGCTTTTGTTTACAGAAAGAAGAGCATCGGCATAGAGTGGTGGTTGGGGGAGCCTCTATAGCCCTGGGGTACAGGGCTTCATATAGCAAAGCAACGGAGGAATTTTTATGCTCAATCATCCATGTTGATTGGAGATAGCCAACTGTACTGTGTTTTTATTATTGAAATAATATATTTTAAATTTTAATATATTTAAATAAACCGTTTTTACAAAATATCGAAATGAATTAGATATGAGTGTAGTTAATATGTATGCGAAGTGAAATAATTGCTGTAATATTCCGTGATGGTAACAAATTATTATATTTCTGTTGGAAGATGTACACAGTACATTCCTACACTATGTATTTAACCTAATTTCTCTGGATTCAATTGAAACGACTGAGTAACTGTTCAAACTGATACGCTGACTTCGTACTCGATCTGAATATTTCCAAAGAAATAATGAATGACCTTCTTGTGTGTTTCTACGTATCAGTGGCCTGGCTTCGATTTCCCACGTCATAAGTCAAATAAAGAAGGAACAAGAGAGAAGTCCATGGCCTGTAATCCGCAAGCGAACTATACCGAACGAGCGACCGCCGCTTGTCGGCGAAGTTAGTGCCAACTCTAGCTGATAGAGGGTGTCGCGTGGTCAGCGCAACGTTTTCGGAGCACTAGATCCAGACTCTACACTCTGAAATATCTGAAAATTTATTAAGTAACATGGCTTTCAATTGACCTAATCTTTCCAGCCGCACTACGGCCCTGGGATCGACTCAGCCTCTAAGAAAAATGAGTACCATGAATCTTTCTTGGGTGTAAAAGGCGACCGGTGAGTAAGGCTGACAACTTTACTGCCATCTGTGAGCCGATTGCCTAGAAAAAATGTGGGAGCCTCGATGTCTCACAACCCGATGGGCCTTCACGGCCTGTTACAAGAATAAATTTATCTTTTTAGACAGAATTGTTTTGAAATCGTTCTAATAATGTGACACGTTTATAAAATACAGACCATGATTTCTTTACTCAGTCAGTACAGCAACAGGCTGGACGGATGGGGTTCGATTCCCAGTAGTGTCGATAGATTTGTTTCTTCTCCACTGCGCCCAAAATAGCTCTGGAGCCCACCCAGTCTCCTGCCCGACTGGTACCGGGGGCTGTCTCGCAGGGGGTTAAGCAACCTGTCCAAGAAACTGACCACTCACCTCCATCCACTGCCGAGGTAGAGAGCGGTAGAGCTGTAAGCCCACTCTCCCATACATCTTCACGGCGTCGGACAAATTTACCTTCACTTTTACATTTTTCCCCCTAAGCTGACATTGGGTGTTACCGTACACGAAGTATAACGAATAGTTCTCTGAAGTGTTCGGTGTTACTACTGTCAGTTGAGAGGGAGAGAGTTACTGTACGACTGGCGGTTTACAGTCAATCAGTTCGTCTTGGCGCCAAGACCCTTTAGAACCACGACTAGTATTTCTTCAACTAAACACTTCCTGTTATAGTCATTATGTAACATCCTGTCTGACGAGAGGATGGGTCTCTCGTTTACAATTGCTGTTGGTCTCCGCCAGCGCAGTCATTCTAGTCTCCGAGTTCCGCGGGACTCATGACTATATTTTACTGTCTCACATTTGAGACTCCCCCAGGAACAGGGTGGCCCATTTATACCCCCAGGCACTGGGTTCCCTTTTCGTCGCCTCTTACAGCCCACAGGACAACGATGGAGGTATTCGAACCCGCCTCCACACGGGGTTATTGTCAGTGGAGTGACAGCCAGCCAACTACTATTTCTAGCACCTTTATTTCGTTCGTTAGAAACGTGTTTCATTTATATTATTTCTTATGAGGCTATATTGACCGCCTCTGTTGTCTAGTGGTCTGAGTTCCTGCCTACAGATCCAAAGGTCCGTTTTCGATTCCCGGCGCTACCAGATTTTCTGAGAAGAAGTGGGACGGGGTCCACTCAGCCTCGTCAGGATAATTAAGGAGCTATTTCATGTAAATAGCGGCTCCGGTCTAAAAAACCGAAATTAAAGGCCGTGGGGATTCGTTGCGCTGACCACGCGACACCCTCTATCCGCTAAAGTTGGCATTAACTTCGTCGACGAGCGGCAGTCGCTCGGTCGGTATAGTTCGCTTGCGGACTCAAGCTACGGAGTTTGTTTTATTTGTTTTTATGAGGCTATATAGTTCGATTCGAAGAGAAGATTAAATATATTCTAATGATTTAATTTCCTCTCTTGTAGGATACACTTATAGATAAATGTCGAATTTCATTCCAGTTGACGGGATCTTCAGTAAAAAAAATGGTTGAAAGTAAAAGTATACAAAGAGACAGCGCTGTATGCATGAAACTGGGAATGATGGTCAGAATATACTGACCACTGAGAAGGTTCGATTTTATGAGTCAGTTCACAGTATTGGCTACTTGATTACCTAAGGTAATATCATCATACAGACGCAAACTGGACTCGGGGGACATATTCACAACCCGCAGTGGCAGTAAAAAGATAGACGGAAAGGTACGTGTAAAGCAGTACATTATGTAAAGCACCGCTATATTTCTCCAGAAAAAAAAACACTCAACTCTCTTTGCATTTCTTGAGCCAACCAATTCACTTGCATCCCACAAAGAACCTTTTTTTTTTTCTATTATAACATAAGGAACACCCTCACAGTCCCTATGTCATCCAACAAGTGCACAGAATTTTAAGGAGGAAATAGAACTACAGACTCCAACGCAATCCAAAGAAGATGGCAGTTTTTATTTTTATCTTTATGGTTTATTTAATGATCCCGCCAGGTGATTGTTATGTTAATTACTAAATGTCCGGGAACATCAAATGTACTGATGGTACTAAACAGGTGATAATCAACCTCCAGTCCCAACTCCAGCCAATGAACAGACTCCATATTCCCAAATACTCCCACAAAACCTGCAGTCACCCAATCAGAGCGGCCCTCAACGAATTTTACTCCGGAATGTCATCGGGCTGTCAAACCACAAACTACAACTGCAAAACTTTCCATAAATACACAAAATAGATATTGCATTAATATCAGAGACTGGAACAATGTTTAAAATGCCATACTACAAAGTCTACCATATTCCTCACCCAGATGACACTGCACATGGGGGTGCAGCTAATTCGAAGTACAATCACTCACCATGAACTACTACACCACCAGTCAGACAAAATATAAGCTGCCAGTATTCAAGTTGATGCTAACCCATGGCCTTTAACAATCTTTGCGATCTACTGTCCTCCCAGGCACGCTATATCTGCAGAAGAGTAGATAGCGCTCTTCCGGTCACTGGGCTCTACTGTCTTCCCAGACACGCTACATCTGCAGAAGAGTACATAGCGCTCTTCCGGTCACTGGGATCTACTGTCCTCCCAGACACGCTACATCTGCAGAAGAGTACATAGCGCTCTTCCGGTCACTGGGATCTACTGTCCTCCCAGACACGCTACATCTGCAGAAGAGTACATAGCGCTCTTCCGGTCACTGCGATCTACTGTCCTCCCAGACACGCTATATCTGCAGAAGAGTACATAGCGCTCTTCCGGTCACTGGGCTCTACTGTCCTCCCAGACACGCTACATCTGCAGAAGAGTACATAGCGCTCTTCCGGTCACTGGGATCTACTGTCCTCCCAGACACGCTACATCTGCAGAAGAGTACATAGGCTCTTCCGGTCACTGGGATCTGATTCCTGATAGGTAGAGACCGGAACGCTAAACATAAGGAACGGGGAATGAGACTTATAAAAGGAAGAAATCTCTTACACGCCATAAACAGACAAAACTGTAAATATCTCAGCACCGGCGAACCGACGTACTGGCCAACAGACCCAAATAAGTTGCCAGATCTGTAGGCTTTTTTGTACTCCAAGACATAGCGTCACACTACATGAAAGTTGGATCCGGCTTCGATCGTCGCACCATTCTGAGAGCATATGCAATAAGTAAATCAACTACTCCAACACTTATCACAAAACAAACAAATTGGACCAGTTTCCGTACATACATAGAAGAACATACAAATCTGAACTTGAGAATGAAAGAACAGAACAAACTGAAGGAGGTGGCTCAGTATTTTACCGCCTTAGTACAGGAAGCTGCGTGGTATTCAGTACCCACCCGAAAGGAAGGAAAAAAGAAAATTAGATAATATCCCTTTCCATATAAGTTTGCTGGTAACCGAAAATCGCAGAACACGAAGCTGATGGGAGATACCAAGATATAATGATGAGAGGCTTATTTATAGCAGACTAAGGCGAAAACTACATAACGCATTAAACGAGAAAACATTCGAACACTACATCGCGTCTCTCTCTCTGAAGATGACCACACAATCAGGAAGACAACAGAGAAGTTCAAACGACCCCAAATATTGATATCGCCGATAAGAACATCGGATAGAAGCTGGGAAAAAGGCGATAGTGAAAAGCCACAAAGTTCGCGGGACGTCTTGCACAGGTCCTTACAACACATTCTAACATAAATCATAATGACAGTGAAACTGAAGACTTCCTGGAAATATCATGTCAAATTCCGTTACCTATCAACGCCTTCTAACCTAGAGAAGTAGTACAAGAAATTAAGAATATAACTCCGCACAAAGCACCCGGTTATGACCCACTACAGTGGGCCTAGGCCTACCTCCATGAACTTCACCGTTCAATTCGGCTTTTCTAGATCTTACACATTCGTTAGGACTCCTTGGGCGGGTGATCAGCTCGCCGCAAGGCCTCTACCTGTACACAAACACAGAAAAACGCACACACACAAACTAAACATCCATGCCCTAAGTGGGAATGGAACCCACGATCCCCGGTTCCAAGCGAGCGAAGACACTGCATGCCTTAGACCGCTCGGTTACCGTGACCGGCGGTTATGACTTTATCACAGGAAAAATACTCAGACGATTACAAGAAAAGAAATAGTATTTCTAATAACCATCTCTAACAGCATGCACAGAATGTCGTACTACCCGATTATGTGGAAATTCGCCCAGATCATAATGATACCTAAACCTGGGAAACCAGCCAAGGAAGAAAATTCTTATCGGCCGATTAGTTTGCTGCCGGTCACATCAAAGCTTTTTGAAAATTTACTATTGGAGAGAATTACAAACGTCCTAGACTTGTTAGCTGTTACTCCCGATTACCAATTTGGACTGAGGGAACAACACGCCACAATGAAAATCGTAAACAAGATCGTAACAGGCCTCGAAGAAAAAATATTGTGTACTGCAGTTTTCCTTGATGCAGCTCAGGCGTTTGACAAGGTCTCGCAAAGTGGACTACTGTATAAAATCAGAAATACATTCCCCAGCCCATACTTCATACTTTTAAAGTCACACATCACTGAAATACACTTTAAAATGAAATACAATAATTCAAATTCAGGTTGCTACGAGGTGAAATCAGGTGTACCGCAAGGAAGCGTGATGGGGCCTCTGCTATACTTAATCTATACTGCAGGCTTGTCCATAACAAGCAATACCCCAATGGCAACCTTCGGGGTGACACAGCCCCGCTAGCAGCCAACAATTATCCAGTGGTAGCATCACTTAAACCTCCTCCAGCAATGGTACAGAAAATGGAAAATCAAAATAAACCAGACAAAATCAGTGCAAGTTACATTCACCACGAAACGCATAACTTGCCCGCAGGTTACCGTCAATAATATGCAAATACCGGTCCAAACCGAAGTAAAATACTTGGAATTATACCTTGGCCAAAAGCTGATATGGCAGAAACACATCAGAAGAAAGCGGCAGAAGTTAAATTTAAAACTATGAGAAATGTTTTATTTGTAAGATTTGAGGCTTTCACGGCGGTGATTATGAAGAAAGCAGTCTTCTGGGATNGAAGATGGAGGCGATACGTTCCTCCGAAACGTCGGTTAACACCACATATACACGGTGCCAAATCCCAGAAGACTGCTTTCTTCAATGTTTTATTTATTTCATTCTGGTCCGTCACACTAACAATATTATAAAGAGATAAAACAGTTCCGTCCAGTGTGACTGGTTAAGATTTTTCTTATTTCAATTCTTCATGCCCTTACATGTTTCGGTCCTTAGAGACCATCATCAGAGGGACTTCAATACAGTTTGGAAACTACTATTACAATAGAAGTTCTGAACGTTAAATATACATACAATGTTGATAATATACAAACGGATACAAAATCCAAAGTTTATACAACTACAGCTGCTGTCTTGATATATTAATTTGTTGTTGTTAGTTAAGTTAGAATTTATAAACCAAATGGGTTCGTGTCCTCTTTCTTATGACTTCTCTTGACGGGTGCCGAACGTGTGCCGCCTGTCTTTCTTGAGGAGAAGGTTCTGCAAATATATTATGGGTATTGCATTATTTCAGCAAACCTATTATGTTTTTTAAAGAGTTTTTTGTTGTTTCGTCCTACCTTTGATGTCGTCGTGTGGTTGTTCGTAGCGCGCTGTGTTGTTTTTTATTGTTCTAGGGTGTGTTGTGTCGGGTAGTTATGCTTCTTGTGTCTGTGACGTTAGTGTGGGCGTGTACTAGTGTATTATCAGGTCGAACACGTTATGGTAGTTATTACTTTCCTTTTTGTGTTTTTGTTCTTCTATCAATTTATTGTCCATTGTTAATAATTTATGATTCGGATTTAGTTTTAGTTTTCTTATATTTTCTGCAAACTGTTTTGCGTTAATGATGTTGTATTCGTGTTTTAATTTTAGACAGTTGTTTAGTCTCTGATGTATGTACTCGTATTTAGCTAGTTTATGTGTGGGTGCATTGGTGTTGCTTATTACCGGTCTGACTGGGGCCTCCAGTTTGCGGATTTTAATTTTTGCTTCCAGTTTGGGTGCTTGTGGGTTCATTTGGAGTACCTATTTTCGTCTTATTGGGTCTATTATATTTTACGTTGTTTTTACTATTCTTTGAAATTTCTGGGTAGGATATGCTTTTAGCTGGGTGATGTTATTATGTCGATAACAGAGTTGACTTTATCATTCAAGTCACACTGGACGGAACTGTTTTATCTTTTTACAATACGAGAAATTTTCTGGCTTTTGGGCCGTAAATCCAAGCTATCCATAGAAAGCAAACTTCTACTATACAAGTGCATAATAAAACCCATATGGACATATGGTATACAGCTATGGGGCTGTACAAAACCAAACACAAAAATAATTCCAAGACTTCAATCAAAATTCTTCCGCTCAGTAAATAAAGCACCTTGGTATGTCTCCAACTTTACCATCGACAATGATCTGCAAATATCTGTCATAAAAGAAATACATAGATTGTCAACTCTCTACCATCAAAGCATACTCGGACACAATAACAGACCAGATGTAGAAATTAGCAACCCATCAAATGTAAGAAGAAAATTGAGGAGCCAGTGGCCATCTGACCTACCACAACCCGCAGATGACAAAGATTAAAACCATCATCATCCCTCTACAGGCCCTGTCATAATATCATCAATGGATGACTTCTCTACTCAAGACACGTACTTGGAACAAATTTACTTATTATTCCATATTATTGGGAGTAGATTGTAAATACGCTATTAAGTAAATACAAAAAAAAATATATTTGTAGAAGATAATGAAAGGGAAATTAGACTCAGAGAAAAGTTCTGGATTTTTTAAGCTTCTAAATAAAGTAGGAAACAACGCTTTACAATAATAAGTAAACAATTTCAGTAACGCAAATTATTTTTAGCCTACTTTCCTTCTTTGGAAAAAAAAATAAGTAAGCTTATGATATCACCATTTTGTCTGTGTTACTATGAATCCCCCCTATGAACTATTGAATACCTCAACCAATCTTTACGAAACTTGGTATATATTTCAAGACACCTGAGCTCATCTCAACGGCGTACTTCGTCAACCTCTCCCCAATCAGTCTCTGTATCTGTATTTGTAGCCCCTCATCGTTGCTAGGCAACGGCTCAGCAAAACATTACCGCTTCAACGAATACACACTCAACAACAGAAGAATTGTTGAGCGCGTCGTTTCATATGAGGTCCGTGTCGTATCAAAGGGAAATAGTTTATAAGTTCTACCCACAACTTCTTGTTGTAAAAGATAAACCTGCTCAAGTCATTGCTACATAATGTAAATGACTCTATGAAATAGAAACTCATAGTAATTCACTTAGTCAAGTAGTGCTCCTCCACTGACAGAACCCGATGATCTATTACAGTATACACAAAAGGTCTCCGCTGGACCACCGAGTTGGTTCAGACACTATGCTACAAGCCGGAAGGTCGCGGGTTCAAGTCCCAGTGAGGTCATTGGATTTTTTCAATTGACTTAATCCTTCCAGCCGCACTATGGCCCTGTGGTCGACTGAGCCTCTAACAGAAATGAGTACCAGGAATTAATTAAATAATTTTCCTGGGAAGTAAAGCGCGGCCTTACCGCCATCTTTGTCTAGAAAATGTGGGAACCTCAACGTCTCACAACCCTATGGGCCTTCACGGCCTCCTACAGGGATAGCTTTACTTTACTTACTTACTTGCTGGACCACCGAGCCAAGTTGGTCCAAGCGGTAACGCTTCTCGTTCATATTCGTGAGGGGCCCGGTTCAAATCTCGGCTGGGTTCTAAACTATCGTAATTGAGGTGTTTCATGGTTTTCCTTACTCCCTCAAGACAAATGCCAGAAATGTACCTTAAATTAGGCCACAGGTGTTACATTCCACATCCTTCGTAATTCGTGAAATCATTTTATGCTTACAATAGAGTTGTTCATATTGTTGTTAAACAGACTACGAATAAATTAATACAAATCCACCACTAGGCCAAATTCTGAGGCACTTGAATCCAATCCACACTCACACCCTCTCTCTTTGAAATCTTAAAATTATTATTCCATTTACTCTTCCCCCCCCCCCAAAGAGGTCTCTTCCCTTCAGGTTTTCCGAAAAATATTTGTATACGTTTCTCGTCTTCCCTATGCGAGCTACATGTCCTTCCCATCTCATTCTTCTTAATCTGATTCTAGTATTTTGAAGAGGAAAATATAAAGAATCTCCTCGTTATGCAACATTCACTTCAATTTTAACTGAATCTGTGCTTTGGCTCGAGCAAGGTTTCACATAAAAACAAAAGAACAGGAAAAATAATAGTTTTGTGCCTTTAAATTTTTAGATAGAAAATAAAAAGATTCCGAAATGAATAATCGTTGTCATTTCCAACATTCAATGTATTTCTCACGGTAATAAAGAAAGGAATTAATATAATTTCTATAGCTTGGAGATCCGAGATCCTAATGGCGATCATTACACAAAACATTGTTGTAGGAAAATTCCAAGATTTAGCACCATTAAAACCGAAATCCGCCATTGGATGCGATTGTGGGCCAGTCCAATACGCCTCCGTCCCTAAAAACCACGACGCCTTGTATTCCAAAGAACGTATTGCACTCACCTTTAGAGACAAAAAGCAAGTTTTGTGCGTTGTGTTTTGTTTGAATGTGGTGTGTTATTTTGTGTGTTGTGTTTTGTTTGAACGTGGTGTGTTATTTTGTGTGTTGTGTTTTGTTTGAACGTGGTGTGTTATTTTGTGTGTTGTGTTTTGTTTGAACGTGGTGTGTTATTTTGTGTGTTGTGTTTTGTTTGAACGTGGTGTGTTATTTTGTGTGTTGTGTTTTGTTTGAACGTGGTGTGTTATTTTGTGTGTTGTGTTTTGTTTGAACGTGGTGTGTTATTTTGTGTGTTGTGTTTTGTTTGAACGTGGTGTGTTATTTTGTGTGTTGTGTTTTGTTTGAACGTGGTGTGTTATTTTGTGTGTTGTGTTTTGTTTGAATGTGGTGTGTTATTTTGTGTGTTGTGTTTTGTTTGAACGTGGTGTGTTATTTTGTGTGTTGTGTTTTGTTTGAACGTGGTGTGTTATTTTGTGTGTTGTGTTTTGTTTGAACGTGGTGTGTTATTTTGTGTGTTGTGTTTTGTTTGAACGTGGTGTGTTATTTTGTGTGTTGTGTTTTGTTTGAACGTGGTGTGTTATTTTGTGTGTTGTGTTTTGTTTGAACGTGGTGTGTTATTTTGTGTGTTGTGTTTTGTTTGAACGTGGTGTGTTATTTTGTGTGTTGTGTTTTGTTTGAACGTGGTGTGTTATTTTGTGTGTTGTGTTTTGTTTGAACGTGGTGTGTTATTTTGTGTGTTGTGTTTTGTTTGAACGTGGTGTGTTATTTTGTGTGTTGTGTTTTGTTTGAACGTGGTGTGTTATTTTGTGTGTTGTGTTTTGTTTGAACGTGGTGTGTTATTTTGTGTGTTGTGTTTTGTTTGAACGTGGTGTGTTATTTTGTGTGTTGTGTTTTGTTTGAACGTGGTGTGTTATTTTGTGTGTTGTGTTTTGTTTGAACGTGGTGTGTTATTTTGTGTGTTGTGTTTTGTTTGAACGTGGTGTGTTATTTTGTGTGTTGTGTTTCGTTTGAACATGGTGTGTTATTTTGTATGTTGCATTTTGTTTGAATGTGGTGTGTTATTTTGTGTGTTGTGTTTTGTTTGAATGTGGTGTGTTATTTTGTGTGATGCGTGTTATGTCTTATTGTAGTACCACTGCCACCGGATAAAAACCCATTTGTAGTTTAAATAAATAACAATAACCAGCAACAATCAAGCGGGCTAGTTGCCTGCTTGGCTTAATCTTCCACACTAAATATGGAGGCAGTATGTTCCTCCGAAACGACGGTGAACATCTACCGGACTGTACGGCATCACATTCCAGAAAACAGTATTGTTTACAGTCAACGATGTGAGAACCATAAATCCGATTGAATTTCTCGATCATTAAACGCTGGAGAAATATCTGCATTAAAAAAATTGTTACTCTCGTTAGTTTTGAATTAACGAATGCTTCTTAAACAGTAGGGGCTGAAGGCGAACACAGATGGAGGCCTACAGTAAGTTTCTTTAGTCTCCCAGACTGAAAACTTCAACCTAAATACACTCGAATCTAGTAGAAATCCAGGGACAAGGGAAGGGATTGGGGGNGGGGGGGGGGGGGAACCGTAGAAAATAAGATCGCAACTTATCACCATATAGAACATCAATGATCTGTCCCAGAGAAGCATCAAGGAGAGCAATAAAGGAAACTGGACCCTCCCCTGCCAACGAACCAGCTAAAGAATCATCCATAATGCATAAGGAAATAAAGAGTAGCCAACAGTATAAAAAAATCCACCGTTGAACCAGCAATGTAATTTCTCCTATGTGTACTGGCTCGGAAGAAACTGCAGTAGCAATGGCGGATGCAATACTTGAGAGTGGTCTCCTTGTAGGCCGTGCAACAAAAACGAGAAGGCTGAAGGAAAAATAACGTCCTACGAAAATGTTTTACGACTACAGGTAAAATAACAGCGAACGACGGTATTTGTATTACCCTTAACTTTAAAGGTAAATATGAGCGGAAAAATATATGTGAACTGAATGTATTTACATACGAGAAAATACAAGCTAGAAACAGTGACAAAGATACGTAATACAGAAAATATGGCGAAATGGCGTCTGTGAACATAAACATGAATCTTAAGCTTGCATTAAAGTTGTGACTTTTCTCGGCCAAGTGAACGACGAATCAGCTTTTCAAAGACTCTTTTTTTTCCTCCTTGGCACTACAGCCCCAGTGGGCCTAGGGTTACCTCCATGAACTTCTCCGTTCACTTCGGTTTTTCTAGATTTTACACATTCGGTAGGACTCCTTGGGCCGGGTGATCAGCACGTCGCAAAGCCTCTACCTGTATACAAACACAGAAAAACGCACACACACACAAACTAAACATCCA
The DNA here is from genome assembly GCF_002891405.2 of Cryptotermes secundus. Lineage (NCBI taxonomy): Eukaryota > Metazoa > Arthropoda > Insecta > Blattodea > Kalotermitidae > Cryptotermes > Cryptotermes secundus. The sequence goes on along the minus strand of NW_019727793.1, from coordinate 791,771 downwards.
TGTCCTGAGTGGGATTCGAACCCACGATCCCGGTTTCCAAGCGAGCGAAGACAGTACATGCCTTAGACCGCTCGGCTACCGTGAGCGGCCAACGACTCTTCTAGTGGAGTTAATTTCAGCCATTAAATATATGGCAAAAGGATAAAATTATCCCCAATTAGTTACAAAGTGAGGAAGACATATGAGGGAGTGGAGTATTGTTCAACGCATTCTTGATTTCTGTAGTAAATGAAGGTGAGTGATCAGAATCAAGTTCCGACCGTTCTAATTCAGGATACAACCCGGTACACACTGAAGGAGGCTGAATAGGCCCCAGAGCCATTCTAAACTTGGCGGTGAAGAGAAAAATCCTCATCGTTTCCCGGAATCGGACCCTGTGTCCCAGACCCAGTCAACGTCTACACGAAGTTACGCCTTTCTTTAAGGGCCGCGCCANTAATAATAATAATAATAATATGCCTTTCTTTACATCAGTAGTGCAATAGTGATTTATGATTTATTTATTTATGATTTAAAGACGCTGTTTATATATCATACTATGTAGCGTCGAAATATAAGACGAATTGGGATGAGGAAAAAAAAAAAGCAGTAACCTAATCGAGGTGCTATCCCAGCATCTGCCTGGAAGAGCTGAGGAAAAACATTAAAAATGTCATTATATCAGGTGACTCAGTTGAGATTCTAACCGGTCACTTCCAGAAGCGTTACCACTTGAAATACATCAATAACAAATACACCAGTGACCTCTGACGTATTCCAGCTTCCCTGCTTCTAGTGCTAATATGAATTCAAGAAGCTGTGCGAGGAATGGAAGAGTGCAGAGAGATGGGGTTGGGAGAGCACTGGAGTAAATCATATGACATGGAATTCCCATCGCGACCAAGTGTTGATACTGGTGAGGTACTGTCAAGTGTGCAGATAAACAGAGAGAACCGCACGCTACAGCAAGCCGTGGTTATCGTGCTCCAAAACCATAAATCGATCACTGATCACATCATTACATGGTAAGAGAAAGTAATTTGTTCCTTGCCCAGTTAATTATGCACTACACCTTTGAGAAATATAGGGGAGTGGAGGTATAGCTCCACCATTCCTGATCTCGACATTAGATGGAGGTAAGTGGTTAGCTTCACGCTCCGGCCGATTGAAAGAGCCCCGGTACCCATTGTATAGGAGACTGGGTGGGTCCTTGAACGCTGTGCATGCCGAAAATCGAACCCCGGCCATCCAGCCCGTGGCCTGTCTCTGTACTGAGTTATCATTATGAATATTATTACATTATAATTTTCATAATTTTTAGTCTACTTTTCACCAACTATAATTACGGCGCTCAACTAAAGGGCAGCACCCATAAGGAAGACTAAATATGCATACAAAATTTTAGTTGGAAAATCTTTGGGGAAAGCACAATTTATGAGATTTTGGTATAGGTGGGAGAATAATATTAAAATGGGCTTTCAAAGAAATATAATGCAGATTAGATATACGTGTAAGAGGCCTTGGATAACATTCATTGGCTGGCTCTTGTGAATATGACATTGGACGTTTGGGGTTCATAAAAGGCATAGAATTTCTTAACCTTCAGGATAACTATTTAGAAAACCGAAATTAACGGCCGTGGGGATTCTTTGCGCTGACCACACGACTCACTCTATCTGCTAAAGTTGGCACTAACTTCGCCGACAAGCGGCGGTCGCACGGTCGGTATAGTTCGCTTGCGGACTAAAACCACGGAGTTAAGGTAACTATTAACTTCTTAAGGAGTCTTTAAATATTCTTCTTATCATGTGGTAAGTGCACCAAACTTTGCCATGTTATGCAACTTCATACCTGCAGCAATGGTCATATTTTGTATATAATCTGTGAAACTCATCTACTTCAAAATGTAGTAATGTATATGGTAGCATATTTTAAGGCCGAGTTGCGTACTGTTATTGCCATTTATCATATACCACCAATTATAACACGTTTAGTTTGGCTCACATGTTTCAACATCTACCCCTGAATATGACATTGTCGATGTTGAAACATGTCAAGTAAACAAAACAAACTCCGTGGCCTGTAGTCCGCAAGCGAACTATACCGACCAAGCGATCGCCACTTGTCGGCGAAGTTAGTTCCACTTTGTGGTCTAGTGGTCACAGTTCCCGGCTACAGATCCAGAGGTCCCGGGTTCGATTCCTGGCGCTATCAGATTTTCTGAGAAGTTGTGGGTCTGGAATGGGGTCCACTCAGCATCGTGAGGATAACTGGGGCGATATTTCAAGGAAACAGAGGCCCCGGTCTAGAAACCCGAGATTAAGAGACGTGGGGATTCGTTGCGCTGACCACGCGACTCCTCTATCAGCTAAAGTCGTCAGGTAAACAGCCAACCTAAATATGTTGTAATTGACAGCACATGATAAATGATAATAAATAACTTTATGGCAACATATTTGTCAAAAAATACCAAATCTATGGACTGGAAAAGTAGATTTTGCAAGAACGCTAAAAAAAAATTGCCAGAACATTCACTGTACTCGACTGACATAGCCCCGTACAACCTTTCTATATCTTTAATTATAGTACATTTTAAATTAATTAGAAAGAATGTTATACACATTTTCTAACAGCTGTTAGTGAATTTGAGCTCATGCTTAATAATAAGCATTTTCACCTTCCATTAAAAAGCTATCCCTCTAACAGGCTGTGGAGACCCACAGGGTTCTGAGATGTTGAGGCTCCCACATTTTTTTCTAAACAATTGGCTCACAGATGGCAGTAAGGATGTCAGCCTAATGCGTCGGCCACCCTTTACCCCCAGGAAGATTCCTGGTACTCATTTCTGTTAGAGGCTCAGTCGACCCCAGGGCCATAGTGCGGCTGGAAGGATTTGGTAAATTGAATAATCCAATGACGTTGTTGGGAATGAAACTTGTGACCTTCCAGCTTGCAGCATAGTGCCTCAACCAACTAAAATACCACGTACTCCAATCCTTCATTAAAGAAACATTTTTTGGCCATTCCCAGAATTTTCTAATCAGACAGACAAAAATAATTTTTAAGCAAAAGTATATGTAACTGGAAAAACATTTTCTGAGGGGAAAAAATTCAAATAACATGAAACATGCTTAATTAGGCTCAAGAAGAAATTCTTGTGTGGACAAAATAAAACACACATAATGATGACCATTTTCAAATTTACATTTGTCCCCATGATTGCATGAAGGAGTCAACTTTTGGTAACATTCAGTAAATGTTACTGTACCCAAATGGAAGGAAACTTATAATGGATAAAATTAAAGATTTGTTAGATACATACTGATGTATTCCATCATTTCATCATTCACTTCACAGACACCTTGAGGACATTAAAGACATAGGATGTATTCTTCTTGCGGACTGACAAAAATGATGACCACTACCTAACGATTATGTTGTGTGTATCTGTAATGCCGCTTTATTACAGCTTTATTTCTATTATCATTATCCCTTCTTATAGAGGAATAATATTTAATTATGCTTTAGATCAGTGCTGTGTCCAACGTTCTTATGTACTCGGGCACAATTCACTGATGCCTATGGAGGTGCGGGCGCCACCACACACTACTACTACTTCTACTTCTACTACTACTACTACTACTACTACTACTACTACTACTACTACTACTACTACTACTACTACTACTACTACTACCACCACCACCACCACCACCACTGCTACTACTACTACTACTACTACTAATAATAAAATTTTTCAAAAATATTTAACAGTACTCAGACGTTCAAAAATGTCTCTCGTCTTACAATTTGAATTAATATTAAAAATCGGCTCAATTATATGTGGTTACAGAGGGCGCCAGAAAAATATACCACAGGCGCCGCGTTGGACAGGACTGCTTTAGACGTATATAATATGAATGTTACTGATTTTATTAAAAGAGTAATTACTATGATTTCCTCAATGTGATCAACTCCTTGACAACACAGAGCAAATATTGATAAATACCAGTTGGAGTTCCATCCAAGTAAAACAACAATAAATCAGATATTTACTGTTAAGTCGGATAATAGAGAAGACAGTTGAATTCCTAATAGGCATACATCATATATTCATAGATTTCAAACCAATATAAATCGTAAAAGACTATTTAGTGCAATGGAGGAATTTTGTATCCCAAGGAAGCTCATAAAAAAGATTCAAATGACAATGGCAAAAATTGAATGCTCAGAATACAATCTTATCTGTTGGAGTCATTAAATGTTAAAAATTGATTGAGATTAGGTGATGCTCTAACATGTCTCCTGTTTAATATTGCCCTTGAAAAAGTAGTCTGTGAATCAAATATACACACTAGAGAGACTATTCATTCATTCATTCATTCATCAGTAATCTGTCAGACGACAGCTCCACAGTCTCTTCCAAAACAGTTCTTCCACTTAATGAGATCTTCTGTTTTCGGAAAGAGACTATCCAGGAAAAGTGATAATGTGGTAGTTTTTCCATTTGCTTTCCACATCGCAGTGCAACAGCCGTTCAAACCACTCTGGTCACGCCTGTTGCTATACGAACTTGAACCATCTC
>NW_019727793.1:617418-787133 GCF_002891405.2 Cryptotermes secundus | reverse complement strand
CCTACCCTTTGACCTGTCCAGCAAGGGAGGCCCTGCCGGTAGCTACGCTACCGCTGGTATAGCTCTCAGGGTCCTTGGCATACTCAAACCCCCTCACCACTATATGCTCAGAAAAATATTCAGATACTGGCCTACACAGATGATACTAACATCATGTCTTGCATTATGACAGGTCTTAAAGATTTATTTTACATCCCTTGAAAAATCAGATCACAAAATGGGACTGGTGCTTAACCAAGAGAAGATGGTATATATGTATACCAGAAGGAAAGAAAACTTCCCCAAATCATTTGTCTTTGGGCGAATATGTCTTCCATAGAGTTGATAATTTCAGGTATCTGGGTTCTAAGATCAACTGAGAAAATAACAGAATAGTGGAAATGAAAACACATTTAACTATCGCTAAACAGAGGTTATATTGGACTTATGAAACATTTGAAATCTAGGACCCTTCCTAGAAATCTGAAAGTGACAATATATAAAACCTTGATAAGGCCAGTACTGACATATGGAGCAGAGGCTTTGGTCCTTGATGAACAGGATGAAATGCAATTAGGGCACTTCAAAAGGAAAAATTGCGTAAAATTTGCAGACCCTCTCATTTTCGAGGAAAGAGGCGAAGAAGAACCAATTATGAACTTTATCAGTTATATCATGATCATGACATAGTTAAATTTGTGAAATTATGCAGGCTGCAATGGGATGGTCATGTGATGCATATGAGTGACAAGGACCCTGCAAAGTGCCAATGCTGGAACCAGGAGGCAGACCTAGAGGAAGACCCAAATTAAGATTGGATGAGTAACTTGAAGAGGAGGCTGCAAGCGTAGGAGGTAGGGGATGGAAGGTGATGGCCGCTTGACGAGACGAATGGAAGATTCTCTTGAAGAAGGCTAATGCCCACCCAGGGCTGTAATGTCAAAGGGGGAGGGAGGACGACGACTAAATAACATTTAATCAGTTTTTAATCAGCCTGATAATGATGCTGTATCCACCTCTCAGATATTGCTGACGCAGTCAGATGTTGCTAGCTGGTTGAGCCATCTTGGCATGTGTTACAGATGGAATGTAGCTGCTGTTCTGCTTGGCGGATGGCCGGGTTTAGGGTGCGTGACTGACGGAATTTATCTGACATCAGCATATCGGGTTAATGACTTTGGGACTGGCTTGAACTGAAGGAAAGAAACAATGATTAAAAATAATTGCTTCAAGCTCATTCACCTCATCATCAGAATCTTTAGGCAGCAGAAATATGGGTTAACAGCAAGCTTCATTAAAATTATACTAAGACCGTTTAATGCACTTGTTACAACAAACATACTGTCACATGTATGAGTGACTATAGATGGGGTTTGGACTGCCGACTCGATTTAGTGAGCACTTAAACACAGAACTCGTAAGTGCACATAACTATAACACTATCACTAATCTCCACACTTTACAAATCACCAGAGCACATGCTAAGTCTTCTCAGTCTGCGTTCCTTAGTCGTTTCCTGGTAATGGATCTCAACAGTGGAGATTACTCAGCTTCTGTGCTCATGTCTTTATTGTCCAACGAACATCACACAACTGCACTGCTGCTCCAACTGACTAACTCCCAGCCTGGCAGCCATCTCACGCCAACCTCCACATCTTTTTTTTTTTTTGCATCCTGTTGTGTTATTATATACAATTCTTTATTAGAGTCCACCACAACACAACAATACAATGGTCAAGGCTAAAATTAGCTTAGCTACATGTTTCGGCTATTAAAGCCATCATCAAAGCACTGACGATGGTTTTAATAGCCATAAGAGTAGCTTAGCTACATGTCTCCGCTATTAAAGCCATCACCAAAGCCCTGATGATGGCTTTAATAGGAGAAACATGTAGCTAAGCTAATTTTAGCCTTGACCATTGTACTGCTGTGTTGCGATGGACACTAATAAAGAACTGTACTCCATGTTTTCGCTTCACAGAATGATTTATAACTGACTACTTCCTAAACTTTTCTTAGTTATAACATCTCAGCATGGACCAACAGAAAACACAGCTCTTCTATTGTTACATGAAAGTCTGTCAATGGGTCTATACGTCACATTACACTGCCACACAGCCTCCTATACAATCTTATACAGAAAAAGAAAAATATAGAATATTCCAATTTGTCCATGGGAACGTACGAAATTACAAAACCAACGATTGATTTGATGTTATAAAACATCAATTAAAGTTTTATTCTTGTTTTACAATATAACTTCTGTTTTATATAAACTGATTATTTGTAATTTTTACATCCAGTGTTTTATATGATTAATAGTATTGCATCCAGTTTAACAGTACTGCAATTCAGTGGTGCATATGTTAACCATGTATTTGCCTGATGATGGCTATTGATAACTGAAACATGTAGCACAGCCGTAGCTGGGCACTAACCTTGATATTTGTTGTGTTGTGATGGTTAATAAAGAGGTTGCATACTCCCATCTATCATCACTTGTCTTAACAACCACTGACATCAGTTTTCCTTGGAAGCAAGGACAATGACCCCATTCAGCAACAGGGTAATTCTACCCTCTCACTTCTAGCCTGAGTGCCACCTGTGTTTACTGACAATGGCCATCTCTTTGGCAGGTTTGTCTTTCATCTCAACCGTAAAGAGTTACAACAAATTTAGGTAGAAGGTTCAAGTAAAATATTGTCATGCATAGGGGTGACTTATAAGACGGATTCTGTATTGGATGATTAGATTTATTGCACCTTATACATTCACACAGTTTGGGACTACAGGTAATACAGCAGTATCGCTATTCTACACACTTTCCAGTTCATCGTTATAAGTGCAATAGGATTCTCAGTCTTCATCAGTCGTATCCTGGCAACAAATTTATCAAAGTCTCACAGTAACTTCAACTCACACATGAAGTCTTCTTGGCACAGTCTAATTTCTTTCTTGCCATTTCCTGCAGCTGTCAACTCTGACGACTCTTGATTACTGTTCTATATTCCTACAACTGCCGGCTTCGGATCTTGTCTCTCTTATAACCACTCTGCACGGATCCCACAGAACCATAGCCTTCTGTTTTCAAGAGTGCGTGTTTACTGGTCCGTTACTTAGCGACAGCTGTCCCATTCTTGAGCATGTTGCTTTCAAGGAAATGTGTTTACCAACCCACTGCCTAGAAATGGGTATACACGCCACATTATCTTACTTATGCTTAACAATATTGTTTTCAAAGTGTGGTACTTGTCTGCTTTCAGGAATTTGACCAGTGGGCTCCGGGTGAAATGCATGTCAACCAGGTTTAATTTCAAGCCAGACATTATTAATATCTTTTTGGCATGATAATTAGTTTGGTGTCATTCCTCCTCTTTATGCAGTGCAATGTCTGTGTCTTCTAACTTTCTTAAATAACTGAGAGAAAAATAAAATACTGCTCTCAGAATTTTCAGTTGTTCTATGACTTAACATGCCTGTTTCTTAGTCACCTCTTGGTTGCAATCCTTCACATAACAGCTTTTTGAAACAAAGACATTTCTGAAACAGCAACCTAACATTGTGATTAGTTCTGATACATGTAAACTGTTGTTCATGCAAAGTATCTGCGATTTCATTAAGTAAAATTTAAACGCTTGTAATAGAAACACATGTTCACACATTTTATTTAAAAAAATTATGTTTATACTGTATTGTTACATCATTACTTCTGCAGGAAAAGTCCAAAGTGAAAAACTGGATAATTCAAAATTAGGCAATTTGAAGTTCATATATTCGTCATCAAACACATTAAAAATATTGTTCCAGTTATCATTTTGTAAAAAGAGTAGACTAATTATTAAATCTCAGGATAAAAAAAAAGTAAAGCTATCCCCGTAACGTTGAGGGTCCCACATTATACAGGAAATCGGCTCAAAGATGGCGGTAAGGTTGTCAGCCTTATGCACCGGCCACACTTTACTCCCCAGGAAAATTAATTAATTAATTCCTGGTACTCATTTCTGTTAGAGGCTGAGTAGACCCCAGGGCCATAGCGCAACTGGAAGGATTAGGTCAAATGAAAAAATCCAATGACCTCACTGGGACCTGAACCTGCGACCTTCCGGCTTGTAGCATAATGCCTAAACCAACTACACTACTGTGACATGTTGACCCCTACCTCCCCAGCTGCACATAGCGGTAACGTAGCGCTCGCATAATAGGCGAGTGATGTCACGAGCGGAGCCGACGTTAGCCGAGTCCCCGCAACCTTGAAGCTATGCAAAGCGAGTCAATAGCGGTGACGTCACTGAGGGATATCGCGGTTGCTAGGCAGCAGTCAACAACTCCGGACAGCGTGGCTAGCAACACGGCACCAGACGACAATTGTCCGATCGAGGCTACATAAGGAGCAGCGAAGACTATCCACAGTCAGTCCTGGAGCTACCGCCGAGTGAGTCCTCGAGCTACCTCCGAGTTAGTTCCGAGTTAGCCAGCAACTAGTCAGTTGTATTCTGGCATTTGGAGTGTACTATTTGTGATACTGCAGATAGCAGTAATCGTCAATCTGTAATTTGGGTGATTGTAAGAGCGAATGTGAAATAAAATTCGCTATATAAAATACGGCGTGAAGTCATTTGTCGCGATATACGCCCAATATGTGACACTACTGTGTGCCCCTTAAATCTGAGGATTCCAATTTAAAATATTTCACAGTATTTACTGCTTCGATGAACTTCATTTGCAATGTCTTGGGAATTCATCAAGTAAGACACATTTATGCTTTGTCCACTATCAGTTTCATCTCTGCAGAATGAAAGGTCTTCTAGTGAACACAGTCAGACAGACACTGGACTAAAATATGGTCCAATCCCAAGCTTTATGACCACGAATATGTTGAATCTAAATTTAATCTGAGGCTATCCAATGTACAAATTCTACTTGTGTCTGAACAACAAAACCTCTCCAGTACTGAAGGCTGGAGTCCACAGTCACTGAGGTTCTCCTTCCCAAAAACAGCAGGCACAAATGCTTTGCTGGGTGTCTGCACTGAAGTGCTGTAACTGCTGGACTTCTCAGGAGACTTCATACAATCTGTAATACAACAGTTAATAAAACCAACCTTGTAAATTTTCAGATTTTCATGGCAAACCATGTAGGATTTTATGGTGTTTCTTTCTGGAGTCTGACTCCCAACATGAAGAAACATATCATTAAGCACCACGCCATGATGATGTATGGGTGAGCACCGAAGCCAGTATGGGCAGTGTGGAGTATAGGAAAATCTCTTGCCACTGCCGGGAATCAAACCCCAACCATCCTGCCCACAGACCGTTGCTATACCAACTGAGCTAACCTAGATCCTCTTAGAGCACAGTCAGTCACCTATTACATGCTGCAGATTGCTGTTCAAAACTTTGTCAAGTATTGTGCTAAGAGATTCAATACAATAAAGACAAATTTATCCCAGTGTTTAATAAATCACATGGGGAAATGGATGAATAGCTCCATGCATTCTTTACTAGCACTTGATTGTAATGTGTGGTCAGCTTTCCACCCCATCCAGTTCACTCCCAGCTATCCACAGGTTGTGGCCTAGTGGGCCCCAGCGTCAGTCTGGACACGCTGACAAAAAGAAGAAATCCTTGCCTATGATGGCTATCAAACTCTAGCTAGTTACTATACTGAATGAGCTGTCCTGGCTCTGAGTAGCTACAGGAAATAACATTATAGAATGTTTCCATTCAAATCTGCTGCCCTACTCATACTCAGTCTATCCATGCCATGAAGATATATAGGTGAGTGGAGGTACAGCTCCACCATTTCGGACCTTCCACTATGTGGGAGTGGTCTGCTTCACAACCAGCTACTTTATCCCCAGGGAAAGAGTCCCCAGTAACCACTGGACAGAAGGCTGGGTGAGCCCCCGAGCTGGTCTGAATGCTGTGCAGTATAGAAACATTTCTTGCCCCTGCCAGGAATCGAACCCTGGCCATTCAGCTTAAGCCCTTACACTAAGATTAATTTGACATTTTGTTTTACAGCATTATTGCCATCAGAAGCCATGAAGGATTCCTCAAATCATATTCAACGGCTATTACAAGCAGCTGAACTGAGAATAAATTATGCAAATAAAAACGGCAGTTTATAATTAAACTTACCAACTGATTCATTTGTTTCTGGATTATCCACAGTCACATTAGTTACAAGTGAAAATGGCCGAGTAGACTCCAAATTAGCAAAGGTTGCGGAAAACTCATCTAATGACTCCTCCAGCAAGCTACACAGGTTTTGAAGAGCGTGAGGTAAGATTGGACCACGTAGTTCCATTGAATGAAAGTTCTCCATGTCAACTTTGACAACACTCTGCCGAACCTAAAAATGAACAATAACAGCTAATAAGAGTCCTTCTTGACAAGCTAACAGTCGCTCACGTAATCAAGAAATTTTCGACCTTTAATGGAACCCTATGATTTATTATTGTGTTCACAAAAGCCCCAGCTGATGATGATGAAGTAGCAATTCATTTATTAAAGTGCTTGATGATAGCCAAATGCCATGTAGGATTTGAGGGTGTCACAACAATGGTTATGAAGAGTCCTGTCTCTTGGGACAAAACTTTCAGCAGACAACACAGCATTATACATCAGAAGCAAGGACTCTTCAACGAACAACCAATTACAGGCCAACACATTAATGCAGCAGATGTGAACAGATTTACACAAAGAAGAGAGAATACATAAAGAATAAGAAAAGGGGTAGTGGCAGTAGGAAGAGGAAGAAGAAATCTATTGACAAATTCAAAATGTAATAAATGATATAGATCATGATAGACTTTTCTTTCAACAGACTAAGTACAGCAAAATAAAACTGTTTTCTGCATTACAAGCTGCCAGCAAAGGGGAAGCCACTTATGAATTCTGATTAGCTTTCATACTGTTAAATATAAGTAACCCTTGTTTAGGATAATAAAAAGTCCTGAACACGGAGAACACACGATAGTTTTATGGAGCATGAAGTATTTTTCTTCTTTGTATCAGTGGTAGAACTCATCTGATCGATAAAAGTAATTACTTTAATTCACACAGAGTTAGAACCAATGGTTAACTATTTAGGTAGCATAAAAATCTTCACTGGCCATGTAAAATTCTGTTAGTTTGGCAAGTACACAGTTTCCAAGCCAGACAGACTAGAGTTTGTTTCTGAATTTACATATAATTACACAGGTAAGTCAATAAGTAAATTACAAATGAATATAGAACTTAAACAAATGAGAGTACTGATTTGAAAAATGCTTTTATTTCTCAACATAATCTCCCTGTACACTGAGGCACTTGGCCTATTGTTTCACAAGCCCCTGAAGACCAGCAGCATAAAATTCTTTGAGCTGCTGTCAGAACCAGGCAGTGATGACTTCCCTTTCTACAGCTTCATTGTCCTGAATATGTTCAGCTGAAAGATGATGTTTAAGAGGGCTGAAACAATGGAAGTCACATGACAGGTTAGGTTTTCACAAAGTCAATGCACGATGGTGTCACACAGGCTGACCCCACAACACAAAATGCAAAGAATGGGTCTGGCATTAGAGCACCTCAATCACTACCACGATGAAGGACACGATATGCTAGCCCAAACTGTCACAGGTGATGAGTCTTGCTCCAAGCGACTTCCATTTGTTTGGCCCTCTTAAACCTCATCTTTCGGCTGAACATTTTCCCAATGATGAAGCTGTAGAAAGAGAAGTCACCACCTGGTTCCGACAGAATTTTATGCTGCTGGTTTTCAGGGACCTGTGAAATGATGGGACAAGTGCCTCAATGTACAGGGAGATTATGTTGAGAAATAAAAGCATTTTTCAAATCAGTACTCTTATTTGTTTAAGTTCTACATCCATTTGTAACTTACTTATTGACTTACCCTCATATAAGCTTACCTACCACTTATTCAATATATTGGCAACGGATTGTAATGTACAGATGTTGACATGCACCATTCAAGATCACTTGCAAGACAGCAACTTCTGCAACATTACTAGTTTCTTTTGCATATGACATCTGAATTATTAATGTCTACTAAAACCTTCAATGCTGCGCTGGTGCTGAGTTAATCGAGCAACTCACAGGATAGAACAGTGCTGCACTCAACTTTCTCATACCAAATTATAAAAGTACAGTTATTCATGTGCTTAATTATGCATCACATCATGAAGTAGTGCTGAAGCAGAGGTAAACATCCACGCATTCTTTATCTTGGCACTAGATGGTGATAAGTGGTCAGCTTAACACTTCAGTGATTTCATTCACAGGGAAAGAACCACTGGTAACAATTCAACAGAAAGACAGACAGACCCGAGAAGTGGTGCCAAAGAGAAAAATTCCTGTCCTGCCAGATATCGAATCCTGATCATCCAGCCTATCTGCTATAATGGCTGAGTGATCCTGTTCTCCTAACACACAGACCATGCCTATGGGCAATTTTTACTCATAATGAAGAAATACAGTGTTACTACAAATGATTCATTCCATTCCAAAACACTATATTGGTCACCCCGTTCTTTTCCATTTACACAGACAACCAGTATCCTTAAATTGCCGATTCAACTGCAGAATTATCTGTTTATATACTGGTTCTTTTCTGTGCTCTGCTCTGAATGCATGCTGCACTGCAATAACAGACGAACATCTCGCATATTACAACAGACAGAAACTCTTTTCCAGCTTCGTCGCCATTTTGTGAGGCACTGCACTCATGCTGCCAACTGGTGTATCACAATGCAAACTTGGTGAGTTTGCGGTTCTTTTCATGTATCAATCATATTTGTATGTGTGATACTTTGGAAAATATAGTGTTTTGAAAGGGAATGAATCATTTGTAGTAACCCTGTATATGTATGCCTGTTGAGCCCTAAGCATTTCATACATCATTCTTAAACTGCTAATTTTATTAAGAAGTTTCATATAAATTGTACAAAAATTGCAGTGTATATGTGTATGTCATCAGAATAAAACATATAACATTAACATTTGACTGATGACAGGACAAACTCGCTTCCTGAATAAAAAACAAATGACTTGCTAAGTTGTGTATGTGTTATACATATACTTTATCTTCCATTCAGATTTCAATTAAGACCATGGTTGGATAAACGTAATTTCCATGTGGAATCAACATAATTCACTTCACATTTTACATTCAAAACTACAAATGCTCAAGACTTGACAAACATGTATACAATAATAATGAATGAATGAAAAAATTACAGAAATTTATTGGAGCACTTTTTTCAGCCCTGTCAACATCAAAGAAAGTCTTGTTCCATATGACTGCCAGACTGAAAATTTCTGTTTTATGAAATACCTTCAGTGATTTTAGGGTGGCCCCATGGAAAGCAACAGGGGCAAGCAATGTGGGTGGAACCCCTGCCAGTGGCCCAGTAGTTGCAGTGGAAGACTTGCAATTCATCAAGAAATTAAACAGTGCTTGTGCCTCAACACCTTCAACATAAATTAGGGATTCTGGAGTTCGATCTACTTCCTTTTCTTTGTCTTGCTCAAGCTTTACCTTGAAGAAAAAAACACATCAAAACTTACACTTTACATCAACATTTATATCCCAGACACTTTTCTAACAAAAATCTATTTTACAAAACATTAATCATCTACAAGAATTAGAGTATTGCTTGCGACCATTCAGTCAGGAACCTTTTGTCTTATCATCTGCTGTCTAAAGATGTAAAAATTACAATAAAAAACTGTAAATAAAATGAAATAATAAATAATAAAACAATAACAGAACTGCTGTGTTCAGCTACGGCTGACTTGTCCGGACAAGTCAGCTGTAGCTGAACACAGCATCGAGCTAGACCACCGTATCCAGTTTCACAAAACCGCCATAATCACCAGTAAGAGCCGTTACCTAGATCGCATAATCATGGAGGCCGTTGAGATCGAGCTCCATCCAAACAACATGAACAAAGAAACAGGGTTCAATCTCAACAAGTCATGGAAGCCTCTCAGCTCTTCCCTCAAGAGAAATCCAACAAGCCACACCAGTTCTTCATGTCATTGACGTCAGTAGCCTGTCCCCTGTAATCATGTCATTGATGTCAGTAGCCTGTCCCCAACCAACTGGTTCTTCTTGTCTACCGCAACTTCCTAGTGCTATTGACCTCAGTTTCCTGGATTCACTGGCCGTTCCCCCCCGCCTCCCTTACCAAACTACACCATATATGGCCTTAATCGCTCTCCACTGCTCCTATTGGTCCAATTTCCCTAACCACCCCCCTGCCTACTTCGTATATAAGCAGCGCCTTTCACTTCCTATCACTACAGCTACTGCTCTCTGCATTCCAAGCCATTCAAGTGCTCTGAAGATGGAGGCGATACGTTCCTCCGAAACGTCGGCCAAAACGAAGAATACACGGCACCTAAACCCAGAAGACGACGTTCTTCATGTTCAGTGAAGTTCAGAGGATTGAAAAGTGAGTGATGGTGGCCTATTTCATGACACTTCCCAGCTTTTGCCTGAAGAGATTGCGAAAAACCATGAAAAACTTCAGTCAATGCAATTGGTGACCTCACCAAAACTGGTACATGTTCATGCAAGCCTGATTAAATTGAAAGTTAACGTTAAACATACACACATGTCACATGCAAATTTATAGTGTTAAACATGACCAGTATATGTCACTTTCCCCAGCCATGCGTAAAGATATGTACACTCACTCAATCACAGAGATTTAATAACCTAATTCCAATACTAGGAGACATGTCACTTATTTTTGAACATTTGATACACAGGGTAACTGAGGCATTACTGTACTAAAAACAATTTCATTATACAAGTTTGGAGGTCTTCATAACGTTGTTATTATTATTATTATTATTATTATTATTATTATTATTACTACTACTACAGGAGGGGTGGGTTTCCCCATGCACTGTGACTAATAGTCTATTGTACGTCCCCCTTTGATATTCTACCAGTCACCATACCCTATCAGTACTGGTGTGTGCTATGAGCCCCGTTCAGCCAACGAGGTCAGCCCTCGGTACCCGATGCTTCCCCCATCTACCAGAGGCATTGGAAACTACTTGGGCAGGAAACTTTTTGCCTAATTTTGCTCAGAGGTCTCCTAGAGACATGAGCATCTTTTGCGTGCCGTAAATGTACGGCACGCGACCCACGGCTTAAAGTCCCTCCCGGAGGACTTGTTCCCTGAATTTTTCCACCCTTAAAAATTTCACGACCTCCACCAGGTTTGAACCCGCATACCTTGAGTCATGAGGTGGGAACGTTATCCCTAGACTACGGAGGCCGCTTTTCATAACGGTAACTGTTCAGACTGTTGTCTATTGCGTTGTGACACCACCTAGCCTTGTAGGAGGATAGATATTTTGGATGAACATGTTGCCTCCATCTTAAGGATTGCAGTAAAGAACAAAAAGATGGTGACAAAATATTTCTCTGAAATACTGGAATCTACCCATAACACTAAATGGTGTCACAATTCGGAAAGCCACAATCTGAACTCCAATGTATGTGGAATACGTCACACTGAACTCCATGGTAGTTTTCCATAAGAATTTTATAGTAATTCAGCTGATAAAAGAAAACATTCTGCTATGAAACCAGTTTCATTTTAAACCTGAAACTGCAAAAACATTTTCCACATATTTATTAGAATGAGTATTGTAACACTTAGTACCTGTTTAGATTTAATTCTACGAATTTCTTCTGCTGCTACACCCCTGCTTTCCAGCCACTCATCCGGTGACTCATCATCATCATCATCATCATCATCATCTCCCTCCATTAGTCCATCTGCATGCTGTGACATGCTTGTTGAACTGTGCATCTGTGACTGATCATCAATCACAGAGTCCAGTGTTTCATAACCAGTATCACTCGCGCTCTCAGATGACAGACGCATTAAGGACGACTGCGTAGACTTTCTGAGTGGCATCATGTACACCACATCTATAAATACAACAAGTATTAAAATTTCTTGCCACTGGCTTGAAATTTTAGAGTTCCAAAGGATCAGTTTCTAATATGACTTGTAATATCAGTGCACATCAGCATATAAATTAAACATAGCAATTTAAAATTATGCACCAGTTATCACAAGTATTCCAAAATATTTCACACTGTCACTGTGTTATATTTTATTCATCAATAAATATACAAGTACATACAGTGTGTATACATGACAGGCAGGAGACAATAGAAACTGCATACTATCTGAGGATATATCATCATAAAAACATCTAGACCTTACACTGAAAAGCATTAAGCATTTTCGCGCTCCAAAAATTTACACAGTGCAACATGATGCTAAAAAATAACTCTAAGTTTCTCATCCTTCATGAAGAACAGTACAGAAAACATACAATATTTTTCTCATTAAATTTTTATCTATAATGACAACCAAAAACATATTAGTGTTGATAAAACTGAACTACATTCAAACGTTTACACTAAAATTAATTAGTCTCTTAATCACATATGAATTTGTCACCAAATATCATTTTCACCACAACAACAGTTCATAACCAGTTTTATCACTATTATCTTTGCTATCTCCACATAAAATTGTTGCCACTTTAGTGTTTGTATATACTGCTCACCAATTAATTCTAAAATTGGAGTTACCATGGACATACTGCCACTCCATGTCCAGTCTCAAGAAAAACATCAGAGAAGTAACACTGATGTTATATTTGTATAATCAATTATGTGTTAATTATAATAGAAAGTTTTGGAGCCATAAAATTGCAAAAGAAAAAAAGCAAGATATTCATTTCATACTTCAGAAATTGAAATCTGAAGTAGCAAAGATAAAAATATCAAAAAAGTTATTTTTATGGAATTACTAGGTATGAACAATAAAATTTAATAAGTAGGAGGTAAGTATATCCAGTCACAATTAATGAGTTTTGGACTATGTCCACTGTCTAGACAAAATCCAAAAACTCAGTAATCCCAAAGCTTTACACACCATCATCAATGGATCATCACAATCAATGAATACATTCATGGTTGGCATGTAATACAAGGGCTACTCACAAAAGTCATTTCCGTTTATTTTACGCAATTAATGTAGGAATGGGGGGCAGTTCGCACATGCGAGGTACCGTCACATGACTCATAGCCTTTGCAAACCATCACAAAACTGGTCATCTAGTGTTTGTTCTTGTCTCTAGAATGATTTCTGATGTGTCCTGCAATTGATAATCCCACCAGCTGCAAAACTGGTGGGGTTACCAACTTTTTCCATGATATAAACATGACTGCTGCGGAAATGCATTGTGAATTATGTGCGGCAGTTTACGGCCAAAATGTAATGAGTGAAGGAACTCTAAGGCAATGGTGTAGAATGTTCAAAGATGGATGACCAGTTGTCCACAATGAAGAGCGAAGTGGTCAGCCATCTGTAGTGAGTGATGACCTTGTTCAAAGCGTTGCCCCTAAAATTTGTGAAAGGCGGCACATCACAATTTCAGAACTTCCATGTGAATATACACAAATTTCACAAAATGTTCTATATGAGATTATCTTAGTTAGGCTAGGCTATCATAACTTTTGCACAAGATTGGTTCCAAAAACGCTCATGAACGCATATAAAATGCAGAGAATGGCTTCCTTCAGCTTTGACTTTTTTCAGAGTGATACCACGATGAATATCTCAATCACATCATACATGTAACAGGTGATGAAATCTGGGTTTCATTTGTGGATGTTGAAACCAGAGAGTAGTGGATGCAGAGACATTCACCAAACAAGCTGAAAATTTTTAAATAAACGTTGTCTGCCTGCCAGAAAGATGATGGCATCTGTTTTCTGGGACAGAAAAGGAGTGATGATGATGGAATTCATGCAACAATGGACCACAAGAACGTCAGAAGTGTACTGAAAAACACTAAAAAATTGCATAATGCTGGCAATTCAGAACAAAAGGTGTGGAATGCTGACACATGGTCTAGTGCTCATCCATGACAATGCACATCCATACACAGCTGCTGACACTCGAGCACTGCTGGAACATTTTGACTGGGAGTTGTGTGACCACCCTCATTACAACCTTGATCTTGCTCCAAATGACTACCACCTGTTTACCTGCTGAAGAACTGGTTGGCATCACAGTGCTTCAACAATACTGAGGAGCTGATGGAAGGTGTCAAAATGTGGCTGAGCTCACAGGGAGCAGATTTCTTTGGCACAGTCATATAAAAACTTATTCCCCAATATGACAAATGCTTCAATTCTGGCAGTAACTACACTGAGAAGTACCTTAAGCAAGTACATATTTTTTGTAGATAATAACATTTCTTTTTCTCTCATTGCTTGTTTTTTTTAAGAGCTCACCGGAGGTTACTTTAAAAATAGCCTTCATATTTCATGCTTAAGTAATGGTATGCTTTAGGTTGGCAGGAAAAGTTTTAAAAACATGTAATACTCTTTAATATCTGAATTATAATCAGAACAATATGTACACTTTAAGTACATATTTTTTCCAGTAACTGTAGAACTACCTTCTTCCTTTAGCATATGCCGAAATCCTCTTGTTGTTGGAGTGAGAAGAGCATGGATATCTGTGAAACCAAGAATACCTGCAGCTCGGAAGAGACATGTGAAACTGTTGGCACACACATAGAAATATGGGCACTGCTGAGCACGTGTCAACTGCAATATAAAATACAATATTCTTTACTCTTTTATGAATATACGGGGTGTTTCACGACTTTAGGGCATAACTGCAGGAGGTGATTTCCTAAGTCTTTGTGATCAAAAAAGTTCGTATAAACATGTGTCTGATTTTGGACGGTTACGGAGTTATGACCGTTTTTTCATTCCCGTACACCGCGTCTGTCATCTGGCGGGTCGCTATTTTTAGCCAGCTACAGACAGAGTGTTCTCATTATCCCGACACTTGAGAGCTACNGAGAGGCACCTAAGGCGGGGTGGGTTGGTATGTCCGCCCGGTTCACAACCGAGCAGCAGCCTGTGTTGCGGCCAGCGGTGGCATTTTCGAAAATCAGCTTTAAGCACCAATAAATTCAAATTAATGGTAATTTCACGAAGTTAACTTTACATTCATACTTTAAATGTATCATGTATTATGCTGGTTTATTATTTTGTTCCGTTTATTGTCAGTAATCATTACCTTCTATTCTGAGTTTAAAACCATCATAACTCCGTAACCGTCCAAAATCAGACACATGTTTATGTGACGTGTTGTGCTATGCAGGACCCCCCTCCCTCCCCAGCGGTGACGTAACACTTTCGGAGCGTTGCCGTTGCTACGGTAATAAGCCAGACAACACCTCGCCTCTCCCCGCGGTGACATGTTTAGTGTATAACACGACAAATAATTTAACATCGTATTGATATAGCGAATTTTATTTCACATTCACTCTTACAATCACACAAATTACAATCTGACAATTACTGCCATCGGCAGTATCACAAATACTACACTGCAAATGCTGGTTGACTGCCTGGCTGACTCGTAACTCGTAACTTGAGAACTTGAGAACTAACTGCTGGCTAACTCGGAACTAACTGTGAATAGCGTTCGCTGCTCCTTATTTAGCCCCATTCCGGACAACACAGAAAACAGCCACGTAGTAGGCACCCCTGTTGCCTGGTGCCGTGTTGCTAGCAACGCTGTCGGGAGTTGTTTACTGCTGTGTAGCATCGGCGGCATCCCGTGTTACGTCACCGGGGGGAGAGGCAGGATGTTGACTGGCTTATTACCGTAGCAACTTCGACACCCCGAAAGTGTTACATCACCGCTGGGGAGGGAGGGGTGTCCTGCATAGCGCAACACGTCACACTGCTCCCTCCTTACGGCTGTTCGTCCCGAATAGCCTAACGATGCACCCACGTTCCTTTTCCTTCCCGTTGCTTTACTTGCAGTGTCTCCTGTTATTTCGGCTACTCCTTGCAGCAACTATTCTTCGTCCGTTAAATGTTTATATGAACTTTTTTGATCACATAGACCTAGGAAATCACCTCATGCAGTTATGCCCTAAAGTCGTGAAACACCCTGTATTCATCCATTTAAATCATAATGAATGTGGGCCAAAAACAGTAATCATTCCATCTGACTCTTCAAATACAAAAGAGGAAGTACATAGTCAATACAAGTAGAGTTATAACAACATCCACTTCTGGCCCAGCCTAATGGTCTAATAGTCAGAACACTACCCTAGTATTCAAAATGTCTTGCATCTGATCAAAACTGTCATCACTAATTTTAGAATTCTCACTTCACTGTCTCTGTGCAACTTCATCTATATATTAAAATTCACACTTCAAAGGCTCTTTGTCTCTTTTTATTATTTATTAGCACTACATGTTTTGGCTAACTGGCCAACTTCAGGTATATGGGATTGTAGATGAAAACTGCTACTCTGTTTGTTATGCTATTGTATTTTGCAGTTTATAAGTAATGTACAATGTTTACAAAATATTTTATTTCAAGTTACTTTTTAGATTATCACGCTGTGGTTACTTCTGCTCTGCACACATGTTGTGGGTCTGGTGTATGTTTTCTGGTGTCTTGGTTTCCTTCCTTTGTGTTGTGAGTGCTGTGAGTGCTCTGGTTGTTTCTTACAGTGGTTCTGTTTTCATGTAGGGGGAATACAAGGAACACGCACAAGCAATTAGAAATAAAAAGAGAAATTCAAGATACTCGCCAGTCACAGCAGCCACACAATCTAAGATATGCACTGTCTTTGCTGGCTCAGAAGCTGGGATCATGGGTTTGAATCCCAATCAGGGCATGCATGTTTAGTGTGTGTGTTTTTGTTTTTGTGTTTGTGTGCAGGCAGAGGTCTTGCGACAAGTAGGTCACCCACTGGAGGTAGACCAAGGCCCATATTGGGGCTGCAGCACCAAAAGAAAAAAAAAATCAGGATACTCAAGTGACGCACTAAAATGGGACATGTATATATGGAACCATAACAGATGCAATGAACATTATAGTAACACATAAAAAAGGAAGTTTATTAGAAAAATACAATATATATAAAACCAATAAAAATAACTTAAACATGAATGACATAATCATTGATGCACATGACCTAATACAGTAAAACTTGGTTATAGCAACATCGGTTTCTGCGACACCTTGTCTATTGCGTCAAATATTCAATGGTACGAACTAATTCCTCATAAAGCAACTGTTTTTATACCTTGCTTAGTACGACATGCACAAATGCATCAACCTTGTATGTAACGTCATTTTCATTCCTGAATTTCTCTGATATCGTGGGAAAGTTCGATGTGTCTGCCCACCCTCACTTTCTCTACTTGCTGATGTGACTGTCCTGGAAGAATACGACCGCGGGCTGCAAGAGGAGCGTGGGTTTTATGCGAAAACAAGGGTGTGGGGTGGGACTGCGTGAATAGTGCAAGAGGACGCGGCAGGTTGTTAACTGCATTCCTTTCCTAGAATCTCGTCTAACAGGACCTCACATTGTCTACTTACCCTATAGTGTTCCTGCCTAAACCCAGAGAAGTGCAGTAGCGAAAACATGGCAATGAAAAGGAAAGTTTTAAGCATTGAAGAGAAAGTTAAAGTGATTCGTGAAATATTGTGTGTATTGTCAGTGAAAAGCGCTGTAATATGTCTTTGATATTACACATTTGGGCAGTTCCACGTTAATGTTACGTTAGTCTGTACTTAACTACGTATTTCACTAAAAAATGCAACATTTTAACTCGGTTTTTGGTAGATTTTTACGTGACTAACATAAGGCTACTGTGGAAGTGCCCATTTCGGTTACAACGACATTCGTTTATAACGACACTATTTTTAGGTCCCTTTGATGACGTTATAACCAAGTTCTACTGTATTCAAAAAACTGCAGGAAATAAATATCAGTTAGCAGTACATACACCCTACCTCCCCCCTTAAAAATAGAACCACTACATGAAACAATTGGAACAGCTACACAGAGAGTAAAGAAAAGAAACCAATACACCACAAAAACATACACCAGACCCACAACATATGTGCAAAACAAAAGTAACCACAGCATGATAATTTAAAAATAACTTAAATAATTTTTAAGCATTTTACATTACTTTTTTACTGACAGCAATGGGAGCACTGAAGCAGATGAGAAACAAACTGGCACATGTGTTCAGGAAACATCATGTGTTTCTATACATTTACCAAACAATTCCACTATTGTTAAGTGCTCTAGTTAATCAGATCTCACTAACTTAATTCATGCCATTTATTCTGGTAAGTCATATGTCTCTACAAGCAGCAGAAGGGGAGAGAGCCATGGAAACCGAAGTTCTGACAACAGAGGATAACACCACAACCATGTTACACTCCAGCATGCTAGTACTGGATTTATGACACTACAGTGAAACTCCATTTTAAGGCTGCTTCCAGGAAACAGAAAATCTTAAACGAAACTAATTTAATTGTGAAATTGCTGGGTTTGGAACAATTACATTTAACATTAAATAAATGAAAAGCTCAAATCAAGGAGAACTGAATGAGGTGTCCACTGTAAAGGTAAAGACAAACCTAAACATACTGGTGTTGCATTGTTTTAAACAAATAAACAAACAAAATTTTCTTACTTGAAACAGAGAACGGAAGCTCTCTCCCCACTCTCGATGCAAAGCATCTCTAAGGTTCTGCGAAGAGGATATCATACTGCTGGTTGTAGAACTCAAACGGGTTGCTGAACGAGGAAACAGTTCTAACCAAGGTAGCGCAGGATGTTGCCACACAAGACAGCATTGGTGGAAACGAGCATTAGGACTTGTGTCAAGAGAGCGAGATGTATAAGGGTCCTTGCTTGCATCCAGCCCTGTATCCAAACAACGCACAAAACTGGAACAAGAATAAACAGTTGCAAAAGAAAAAAAAACTTATAAAACAACATTTTATAAACAATAACAAATCCATGTGTTCTGATCAGTAATGCCATGAATGGCAGTACTATTACACATTTTATTTTAATTTTTACATAAAATATATTGCATTGTTTTTCACATAACTTCAATGCTTCATGCAGTCTTTAAAGTCTGAGCTGCTAACTAGATCCAGCTTCTACAGAGGTAACTAACAGTGTGAACTGCAAGCACTTATCAGCCAGATGCAGAACATGGAGTCTCACAGAGATGAGCTAACATGCCTTAGTTCCCACCTACACGTCCCATTTTCCCGGGGCACGCAATAGCATAGTTTGTTGAGGCACTATGCTACAAGCCGGGAGGCCACAGGTTCAATTCCCGATCAGGTCACTTGATTTTTCAATTGATCGGATCCTTCCAGCCACGCTATGCCCTGGGGTTGTTTCAGCCTCTAACAGAAATCAATACCAGGAATCTTCCTGGGGATAAAGGGCTACCAACGCGTAAAACTGACCTCATCACCATCTGTGAGCCAAAGGTTTGGAAATGTGGGAGCCTCGACATCTCACAACCCTATGGGCCTCCACAACCTGTTACAAGGATAGCTTTACCTTTTTCTTTTACATCACATTTTTCAGTGCATGAGAACTGATTCGGATGAAATTTTCCCCAAGTGTCTGTAATGCGATAACTATTTTGAAGCTGCATATATGACTGGTATTTTAATTATTCCCTCACCAGGAGTGAGGGGGCAAGGGTGAGAAATTTATGCTCTATTTCTTTACTGCATTTGACGTGTAATGTTTCCAGGTCAGAATTATGTTACAGTGATGCATGTCAATCATTTGTTCTATTCTGATGAAGTTCTTCATTACAAATGTGTTCATCCAGGCCAAACTACCACTCGACTCTGTTACACAAATGTATTATTTCACAGCAATAGATGAAGACCACTTTTTACCAGAGACAGACCTGTGCATTACACATTCAATCACCCAAGACAAAATATTAATTAGCACTGTTACACATATGTGCTATGGCATTTATGTGAAAACATCAAAAATGTTCAGAGAGACGACAAAGAGGATACTGCTTGATTCAGTATGACAATGCACCTGTTCATACTGCCCAGTCTGATCAACAGTTCATTGCAAAAATTAATGGCTGCATGTCTCCTCCTTTTTACTGTGTGGATATCAATCCCTGCTGTACAAAGATGGAACTGAAGCTGGAGCGAAGGAAAGAGATTTCATGGTGTTCTTGAAGAATCAGCAAACTTTTCAGCAGGTACTTAACGGTATTACAAAAGAAGAGCCTCAGGTCTACCTCCAACAACAGCACAATCACTGGGCTCGGTGTTATTAACATATAAAGGGACAACTTTAATTTTGTTACTTAAACAAACCTTTACTTATAAACATATTCTCATAATATTTGGGTACCACCTCATATTTGCACATACTGAGGACAATCCATGCTGTGGTGCTAATCACCACAAACATGGTTGAAAATATTATAATTCATTATGGTGTGTCAGACTTCTAGCTTGATGGAACACATGGGACTGCATTTATTAGGACAGAATGAAGTTCGAAGAGATTCCGTACAACATCTTGTGAATAAATATTAGACATATGAACAACATATTATGTCAAATCATGCCAACCAAATTTAAACAAAAATAACTCGCACAGTTCACGTTCTTAACACGACTCTGAAACTGCAGAACTAGCTTACATTTTCAAACTACAAACAGGTACATTTTTCACTGTACATAATTAATTAAGCACCACACCATGAAGATATATGGGAGTGTGGAGGTATAGCTCCACCATTCTTAACCTTGGCACTAGATAGACATCAGTAGTCAGCTGCCACTTCACTCCAAACAAGGTACCCCTGGAACCTCCTGGATAAGAGAATGAGTGGGCCCTAGAGCTGGTCTGGATGCTGTGGAGAAGAGAAAAATCTCTTCCATCTGTCAGGAATTGAACCCCAGCTCCTTGGCCAATAAAGCCAAATTCCATCATTGTATCAACTGAGCCATCCTGGCTCTGCAATTTCTAATCATAATAAAGCCAAATACATATTTTTCACAAACCCTGTAATTCCTGAAGCTTCTTCACATGTACGCAGCTTCTGGCTCCAAGCAAATGGTTTTGGGGACATAAAACGCACCTTTGTTTTCAGCGACCAGTCTATTGGGATGTATGTTTCACCCTTTGGACTCTTCTCATTCACAGTGTTACTAACCTAAAAGAAATGAGGGAATTAAAAAATAAAATAAAATGTCATAAGGTACAAATGAGGCATAGAAAATAATCAAAATGAAAACTGAAGGGACTCCATGAAGTATAAATATGCGTAGGTGAAACCACGATTTCCATTCTAAATCAGGTGGCATTCAGCCATTTTATGTTATATAGAAAGTGCTTAAACTGATGCTGGAAGCAGCGTCATCAGCAGCGACTTGAAGCACAGAGCAAATGATGCTTGAGATGGTTCAAGTTCGTATAGCAACAGGCGTGACCAGAGTGGTTTGAACGGCTGCTGTACTGCGATGTGGAAAGCAAATGGAAAAACTACCACATTATCACTTTTCCTGGATAGTCTCTTTCCAAAGAAGTTATTGAAGGAAAGATAGATGGGCAGATAGAAGTGACCAGAAGACAAGGAAGAAGACATATGAAGATGCTGGATGACCTTGGGGACAGAAGAGGATATTCTCATTTGAAGGAGGAAGCTCTAGATCGCATTAAGTGGAGGAACTTTTTGGAAGAGACTGTGGACCTGTCGTCTTGACAGATAAAAAAAATTGCTTAAGATAGGAGGAGCACATAATGCACACAGTGAATTATGACAAATGCATATAAACTACCAGTCAGAAAACCCAAAGGAAAGAGACCATATGAAATGCTTAGGCATAGGTTGGATATTATTAAAATTAATTATAAAGAAATTGCAAAAGAAGACATGGACTGAATTAATCTGGTTCAGGGTACAAAATAGCAGCAGCCTCTCATAAACATGTTAAAGAATTAGAGAGTTTTAAAACATGCAGAAAACTTCTTATTAGTTTAGCAACTACAAAATTTATATGGACTTCTTTTCATGCACTCAATTAGTACATTATTCACTCATCAGTAATCTGTCAGACGACAGGTCCACAGTCTCTTCCAAAACAATTCCTCCACTTAATGCGATCTAGAGCTTTCTCCTTCAAATGAGAATATCCTCGTCTGTCCCCAAGGTCATCCAGCATTTTCTTACGTCTTCTTCCTCGTCATCTGGTCACTTCTATCCGCCCCTCTATCTTTCCTTCAATAACTTCTTTTAATAACTTCTTTTAGAAGGCAGTTACTGCGTTAGATAGTACATTATAAGGTGTGTCAATCCTTACCCAAACTTCTTTAACTCTGTCAGTCTGACATCAAAATAACTAACATTACATTAAAAAATGTCACAAATACATGAAGTGATGTACAGCATGACAGCACATGAGAAGAGAAAGGGGATCATATTTAAGATCTGTTGTCATGGATTTGAATTAATGGGGGGGGGGAACTATTTTCATGCTTGAATAATGACTCAAGAACAAAATCACGCCATTTAACAGCCTTATGCTTCTTCATACATAACCAGCAAATATTATTCTTTATTCCTGGCTTCTTTAAAAAAAATTCTTCAAAAGCTCAGACTGTGTAGTATCATATGTGAAGGAAGCAGTCAAAGCCTCAATTAGGATGCCATCCTGGCATTTACCTAGAATGGCCATGAAATTTCAGGCAGGACAACTGTTTCCTTACATAGATCTGAACATGGGATATCCTAAAACTAACTACTCAACTGTAACATTTAATCACTAGCAAATACTGAAGGAAGTTTCCAATTTTAAGTATTATTCAGTCATTAGTTAGATCCATAATGTGGTTTCTGCTGGTATGGTATGGTTTAGTTTGGTTGAGTTAGGTACAATTAGCTTATTTACACAGGTATGACAGAATGGCTGAAAGCCAGAGTAGTGATGTCAGAGAAGTGCCAGAGAGATATTCACAGCAAGGTAAAGATATCCCTGTAACAGGCCATGGAAGGCCATAGGGTTGTGAGACATTGAGGATCCCACATTATCTACACAATCGTCTCACAGATGGCAGTAAAGTTGTCAGCCTTACGCGCCAGCCACCCTTTACCCCCCAGGAAGATTCCTGGGACTCATTTCTGTTAGAGGCTGAGTCGGCCTCAGGTCCATAGTGCAGCTGCAAGGATCACGTCAATTTAAAAAAATACACCTCATCGGGACTTGAACCCGCAACCTTCCGGCTTATAGCATGGTGCTTCAACCATGCTACCACGTTGCCTCAACCATGCTACCACGTGCACCTATCCACTGCAAGGCAAGCTCAGTAAACACACCCCCGGAGCAATAAATACAAAAAAAGAGAGGAACTGTTGGAAACAATGTTCTCTATTGGGTCCGAGCATAAGTTATACAGGGAGGATAAACAGGAGTCATGCAACTACTTTCTAACCATAACTGCATAACTCTCTGAGTCATGAGACATAAATGTATGGTCATGAATCTCATGGGATCCAAAGAAAAGAATGACTGTGCTGATAAAGGAGAGCAGCAAATTACTGCTATAATTACTGTCATAATTATGCACAGTTACGAGTAGTAAGCAACCAATAAATTCAATAATCAATCCAAACCCTGCGTCCAGCCACTACCATGTGACAATATTCTAAATCATTCAATTATGTACAGGTGTTGATAACAGTAAACAATTGTATACCTGTGTTATGGTTCATAATAAGCATGTGACTGAATATCTTTTATTTACATTTTGAGAACTGTTATTTTTGCTTCTTCTTGTTCAATAAGAAGTCACAAATAAGGCTCACTGCACCTCCTGAGCGAAGATATAAATTTTACTAATTCATACAGTAAAATCTGTTAGTAAAAGCAAAACTGGGAGCAGGTTAATTTATAGCTTTATCACATGCAGTAATGTACTTTAATACTGATACATTCCACTCTAGAGAAAAAGAAGAAAAGAACTACGAATACTCACACTGAAACTACCACCATATTGCAAATTTAGATGTACATATGTTCTGATCTGTCTTCTGAATTTATATTTAATCTAAGTATACGTCATCTAATATTAATCTTATTGAATCTATGTATATTTTACAATTACCTCATTATAGTTTCTGGAAAGTTGACTTAGAACACTTGCAAATGAAGTCTGTAAATGTTCAATGTTCGACTGTGACTTGGTGCTTGGACTGAGCAATTGAAACAGTGTATTATCAGAAGACAAGTCTAGGTTGCTGGATCTGATAGCTTGCATGTCTTCATTTCTCACTCTTTTGCCTTGCTGGCAGCTAAAAAAGTTAATTACATGTTATTTTATAAATCTGTGATCCTCTGACTTAAAATCACTTGCAAAACTAATATAAAATTGTAAGAAAAACATGTGAAAACATGTACTCCAGCAGCAAACATATTCTTGGTTTTCTTGTTCATTTGCTTCAGATATAAATAATATTAATTTTTAAGCATCCTGTTCCATTAATGTACCTTTTGTACACACATATTTCCATCTTAAATGCAACTTATTATCTGGTCACCCTTCTTCCTCACTACATGTCAAACTTATATAATGCATATTAATGTGATATTTCCTAATTAGAATGAATTAAGCTTGGAATTAAAATTAATTAACATTTTAAAGCTATTTCCATTGTGGTTATCATACACTCATTCATTCATTTTTTTATTGCTAGTAGGGTGGGACTAAGTCCCTTGTACTGCGGCCACTTCTGGCCTATTGTACCAGCCCCTGATGATAGGTGAGGGTGATTGTGGAGCAATTGGTGGAATGAAGATTGGCAGGGGAAACCGAAGTACTCAGAGAAAACCTGCCCCAGTGCCACTTTGTTCACCACAAATCCCACTTGACCAGACCTGGGATCGAACCCGGGGTGCCGCAGTGGGAAGCCAGCAACTAACCACTTGAGCTATGGTGTGGCCCTTCATTCATTTAAATGATATTTGCTTGAGAGCATTTCTCGTTGTTGGATTGAGTCATACTGCAATCCACTTGAGGTGTGGGTATCAAGCACATTATCTGTGCAGTTCATAAGGATGTCTCTGTAGTGTCTGTAGTGTTATCAGTGTTGTTCCCTTTGCCGCGAGGGTGTTACGCATGTATGCCCCTTTGCCTGTAGGTTCTTCACACTGCCTGTGTAATTGGGTTGTTAATTGGTCTGTGTATGTACACAGTATCCCAATCTATATAAACACAAACCCCACTTAACAACATAACTAGTCTAACAGCAAGGAAAAATCTACAAGCCAATGATGCATACATGACAACACTGATAATAACACTACAGAGACTTCCTTATGAACTCTACAAATAATGTGCATCATACCCACACCACAAATGGAATGCAGTGTGACTAAATCCAACGATAAATACTCTCAAATATCTTTTAAATGAATGGATGACAACCACAATGGAAATAGCATGAAGTTGTTAATAATTTTAATTAGGAAATATCACATTTGCACATGATAAATAACTTCAACATGCAGTGAAACAATTTTAGCAAGACAGACAACACCTGATGATGGCCGTATATTGCTGAAACACACAGTGAGGAAGAAGGGTGGCTAGAGAATATGTTGCATTTAAAATGGATATATGTGTGTGTACATCAGACATAAAGATACTTCTTCCATTTTGTTTGTTTTATCTACTCCATGTTGAATTGTAGGGGCACAAATGGGCAATAAACTGCTAACACATATTTCCACATTGCACTGTGCACAGCTGTAATGCACGGTACATTAAAGATATAAAATATAGTAAAATTACAGTATAAGGTGTCATTTAGTACTTATTTTAACTTAACAGGTGATGTAACATGTTTCATTATTCAAATGTATCCTCAGGAATATCCATTAAATACAACAGTAAAACTTGATCTAGGTTATTTGCAAGATTGTTCACAACATTTAAAAAATTCATTGTAAAATGAGTGAACAAGTGGCATAGCACCAAGTTTCTTTTATACAATTATAAGATCCTATTCTTCCGGAAATCACAGAGAGAATTAATCAGATGACAGCATGGAACGACAGGTGTTCATGTCATTATGGACAGCTGGGTTTCTGCCTTTAAAATTTAAAACAGATATAAGAAAACAGAGAAAGGAGCACAAATTTATAAAAAGGTTTTTTAAAAAAGGAAAGAAGTCAATGCAGAGAATATGCAATTATTAAGTTGCATACAATGAGACCTCTGTTATGTAGGTACATGAAGCTGACTCTGGCCTGCTTGGAGTTGACACTCTTTGAGCCAGTGGGTGTGTGAAAGATATCCTTTCAAGTATGGATTGGTATTTATATTTCTAGGTTCATCCATTTGTATTATGGAGAAGGTCAAACAGGCAGTTCCTATCTTCACATTCCTGCTCTTAAATCAATTTGTCATATGTAACGTAAAGGTAAGTTGGTCCTATCCTTAAATAATTTAGCAACATGCCATGAAGACATATGGACAAGTGTAGGTATAGCTCCACCTTTCTTGTGATTGGCAAGAGATAGAGGTGAGTGGTCAGCTTCACACCCCAGCACCCACACTGGACAGGAGGCTGGGTGGGGGGCCAAAGTCATTGCAGAAGCTGCGTCTGCCAGAAACTGAACCCCAGCTGTCCAGAAGGTAGACATGTATATTTGCTTTCACGTTCATGACCCATCCCTTGTCACAATATGTTCCATGGACCTGTAGGAATGTCTGTTTTTGAGAATATGTAAAGCAAATTTTGAATCATCCCTGTTTAATCTAATACTGTGAATATGATCTTTATATCTCACCCTCAACTGTCTTCCAGTTTGGCTTACGGAGGCTTTCCGGCAGTCAAAGCATATTACTGTGTAAATACAAGCACTGCAGTATGCTGTTGTCACTGCTGCTTTTGTCATATGAAAATCTTTTACTGTGTTTCTAGTCCAGCGAAACGCTATATGAAGAAGCATTCCAGGCAGGCTGAGTCTGAGCTCAAAGCCATTTCTAGCCTGCCTCCCACAATGGTCCCATGAGGTAATAAGAGGAGCCAGAAGATGGATGGTGAAGGGGAAGGGGTAGGTAGCCAAGAAGAGGTACATGATGATGCAAGATAAGTCAGGTGGCCAACTGCAAACACATGTAAATATCCTGCAAAGAATTACAGATAAAAGGATGAAGTGTTTAATACATCCATCTCTGACCAGGACCCACATTGTAGTCATTTATGTGAAAAGATGCTCAGTACTGAGGGAGCTGGCTCTACTCCCATTTTCAGGTGACTGGTTAGACTGTGTTATAGCTCACAGGATTCCCGTCATGGCAGCCTGGGTTCCAAGTCAAGTCATACAGGATTTGTGATGGACAAAGTGTCACTGGGGCAGGTTTTTGCCAAGTACTTTGGCTTCCCTCATCAATTCTTATTCCACCAATTGCTCCATGGACATCATCATCATCATC
The DNA here is from genome assembly GCF_002891405.2 of Cryptotermes secundus. NCBI lineage: Eukaryota > Metazoa > Arthropoda > Insecta > Blattodea > Kalotermitidae > Cryptotermes > Cryptotermes secundus. The sequence goes on along the minus strand of NW_019727793.1, from coordinate 759,750 downwards.
ATCATCATCATTTCCCTGTGATTTTTTAATAAGTGTAGCAATGGCTGGAACTGAACAGAACACCTTACAAATACTAGGCTATCAGCATAACCATCCAACCAGTTGAGCAGCTCAGGGAGGGTTCCTATTACAGCACTACTCGTTACTCATGGCTTTACCTCCATGCCTCATAAGCAGTTCTGTAGTTCTGATGATTACAGACTCCTTCTGTGTCCTACTGATACCTGTTTCCTCTTTGCAAATTTCTGCTTTATCCCGCTATATTCGATGGTCCTCATTCAAGGAGTACTCCACTGTGTTGGACCTTGACATCTCTCCCACTTTTCTGCAGGATTTATGTTTGGTGATTTAAATCTAAAGTGGTCTCCATGAATGTCATAAATTTCCTTCATCTCCACAGAATGCCAACTCCCAAAACACTGTATATATCAAATATACGTCACACAATGGACAATGCCTGATATAATACTGGTATAATGTAACAAGTGATGTCACAAATATCATACATATCTCTACAGTCAGCTGCTTCAGCAAGGAAGAAAAGTTAATTACAATAAGTTTACCTGAAAGGGTTTTTCCTTTTCTGAGGTATTGCTTCACTTCCAATATTAAAATACCTTTCCCCGTCCACCTGTGGTAAATCAGTCTTGTTCATTCGAGCCTGTAATGCTCTCTTCTTCTGTTTTAATCGGTGAAGTTTCATCACTTCATCTGGACGTTTCCAGGCTGGAGATATTGCACTGTTCATACAAAATTCTGCCTCTGTTTGTTGAGCCATTGTGTAGGAAGCTCTGTGTTTGATGGCTCTATCAAACATACAATAAAAAATACACAATAATACAAACCATACACAACAATTCAGAATTTAGTATTACACGTCAAACTTAAGCAAAAAAAGATAATCCATCAGCAATAACAGAAAAAATAAATTCTGTTGTCATAGTTGATTTAACTGCTGTCATAATAACTGCTGTGGCTGTCAGAGCCTAATGAATGTGAGAATAAGCATGAATGCTGACTCTGGAGAATGTAACGGATCATCTAGACTTGAAAGGATTCTGACACTGGTGTATACTGTACTCCTTTTTGCTTGTTTTGGACTTCATCCATCGTCTGGTATGTAAAAGACAAAAGACCACGATGTTTCGGAGACTCGATCAGTCTCCGTCTTCAGGTGGGTGGGGAAGGATAAACCTATTCAGTTGAGCCTGTTAGAGCTAGTCTCAATCACTGGACCAGTGACTGAGACCAGTTTACTTACAGTTTATTTCCTTTTATCAGGTAGAGGAATATGTTAAATAGTAGCTTTCAAATTTTAAGGTTCTTGCTATGAAATGACTGATTGTATACACTGAATTTTTATTATATATTCTAATTTTTAAATCCTGATGAAATGTATTATATTTGGGCTGTTAAATTAAGTAGTTATGTGATGGACATAATTGAATCAAACATCTATATTATGAATATGTCTTTTGTATTAATTTATGATCGTGACAATGATAATCATATATCTACATAAATTTGATTATATTTGAATATTTTATGTACAAATTTTGTACTGTGACTGTATTGCATGTTGATGGGTCCATTGTTTTTATGTATGTGCTTATGTATTTTGACATGTTCTATATACTATGGCATGCTTGACCTGAAAGGATCTATGGTATTTAAAATAAAGTGAATAAAATTTGGTAAATAATTTACTAAATGTCTCTTTTGTGTTATGAAATGCTATGCAATTTAATCCTTTTTAAAAATTGATTATCATGGTACTGTACGAACAGATCGAATGATTATCTGATACTATTAGGGAAAATTATGTAACCATATATCAACAGTCTTTAACAACAACAACAACAACAACAATAATAATAATAATAATAATAATAATAATAATAATAATAATGAAGAAGAAGAAGAAGAAGAATACCCTTAATGTTTTATAAAACACAATTCCTGCTAACGCAAAGACACAAAAACTCATACAAATGCCACTTACGTCGGAACGACACGGTTTATCTTGATCAAACCCGTTTACCGAACTGAAGTAGCATTGGACCTAATCAATGGTGGTCTGGTGTACATAAGCACACACCAAATTCAATCGTACTAATTTCTTGACGTAAACTATCGCAATTATTTTAAAGTATTACTCATATGAAGTAAACTGGGAGCCCTACCTTTAAACTGAACGTCAGTTTGAAATTCCTACGTATCACGCAAACGCCTGGGTCTTCGTTGGCCTGGATAGCTTGGAAGGAACCTCTTGTTGCCAACATTGATAACACATAAATCACATCGAATATTAGTAAATTACTTTACACTACCGCATTCATATTACAAAATATTCTCTACTTAGCAAGTACGAGTCGTCCTATTCTTACCTCCTGTTTCCATTCCAACAAAACTGTAAAATAATGCTAAAACTTCGTCAATAAAACTACATCATTCTCGCCGTCATGAACAGCCCTGTGAAACTCCCAAGTTATTGGTGGGCAACACGAAGCAATGCTGCTTCCATCTCTACGCACCTTACATCAACTAAACTCAAAATGGCCGACAGGGCCGAGAGCACAATCGGTAAGAAGGCATGCTAACATAGCAACTATTTTGAATGATTCCTCTCCACCCCGGCTTTTTTTGGCTAGAATAGCAATAAATACTTTTACAACAAAATCTCTTGTACTACAGAGGATTCCCCCCCAACCTAGTTCTATTTTTGAACTGTGTTCAATACCACTAGTCAAGGAGGATGAGGTTGGCAGGGCATTTAGAACGAATGGGGGAGGCGAGGAATGCATATAGGATATTGGTGGGATAGCCTGAAGGAGAGAGACTACTGGGAAAACCAAGGTGTAGGTGGGTGGACAATATTAAAATAAATCCTAGAGGGATAGGATGGTATAGTATGGATTGGATTAATCTGGCTTAAGATAGGTATCAGTGGAGGGCTCTTGTGAACACAGTAATGAACCTTCGGGTTCCATAAAAGGCTGGAAAATTCTTGAGTAGCTGCACAATTGGCGGGTTCTCAAGAAGGGCTCAGCTCCATAAGTAAGTTCAATATCATTTCACCCATATCCTTTGGGTTGGATTTGAGTGAAGTGCTATTAAACTTGGGCCCTCCACCCTTTTCAAAAAAAAAAATAACAACGGAATAAGAGCCTCTGCAGCTCTGGAGTACAAGAGATTAGGTTGCAAATTATTTATCTGGAGAAAGTTTCTCACCAGTGCCTGGAAAGTCGTAACCATTCTTTCACATGAAACACCTCTTTAACCATAGGCACTGAACATTGTGAACTATAACATACATGGAATACTTGTATTTAGGAAAGCTGAAGGTGGGGAAACTAGAAAGAAAATTCTGTTTCCATCAGAGATACATATATTAAACCCCATAATTTCCTCATAACTTAAACTTGAAAGCCATACAGAACACAGTTTTTCTGTTACATTTAAGTATTATAAATCATGTATTGTAAGCAACAATACTCATGTTCCCATTTATTATTATTTTCATTAGAATGACGGAATTCGAGAATGTGAAATACACTCTTGTCAACAAGATTAAGACTGCATTTAATGATATAAGTAAATCTGACATACTCATCTTCACCAGTTCAGTTCTGGGCAGAATAATATGGTGGAAATAATAACATATCTTAAAGAAATATAATGAATATTGAAAATTTGGTATCTATTCATATTCCAGTCCAGTAATAGAAAGGTTTATATAGCAAAAGGAACATATCTTACAAAAAATGTAATGAATACTGAAAATCTGGTATATATTCATCTTCCAGTTCAGTATTGAATATGATTATATATCAAAAATTAATAATATATGTTAAAGAAATGCAATTACTATTGAAAATCTTATGTTCATGTTCACCAGTTCAGTAAAGGTAGGATCATACGGCAAAAGTAAGAGAAGGAATACACCTATAACAACAAAAGTGAATAACAATGTAACAAAAACAAAATAGGTAAAGAAATTACATAAATAGTCCTACCCACATTCAATCCTGATAATTAGTCTGCTTATCAGAGTTTCACCCTGAGGTGGAAAACCTGAGCTTGCAAGATAATTATTAAGTAATGCCTCTTCATTCTTACCTACACATAAACAAGACCCATGTGTGTCAGAAAACAATTTCCCACACAATTCTCGATTTAAATTTAAAAACTTGAAGAAAACAACAGTAAGGAACCAAGGGAACCTCTGTCACAGGAGAGGAATAAAAGGGTCTTTTGGTGGGATAAACTGAAGGATCAGTTGGGGATACAAATAGAATATTTAGATGGGTGTTGGGAGAAATGGAGCCAAGGGGGCGGGGTGTGGACAGGATTATTTTATTATTATTTTTATTGGAGTGAGAGACAATTTGGTACTTTGGCTAGTTGTAGCTTATTGTACCAATCCTAGATGATGGTGATTGTAGAGTAGTTGGTGGAACAAAGATTGACAGGGGAAATCGAAGTACTTGGACAAAATCTGTCCAAGTGCCACATTTGTTCACCACAAATCCCACATGACAAGGCCCGGGAAGCTAGTGCAGGAGTCATCTAGTTGAGAATAAGGGACAATGAGTTCTGTGAGAACAATGCAGTGAGGTTGCGGGTTCCATGAAATGGTAATTTATTCGGGCACTGAGCAGCTGTTTGCAGGGAGTCAGCACAATGAACTTGGTCCTGATGTATCCCATCAGTGTAGAATTCGGTACCTGTAGGCCTGTACCTGTAGGAGTGAGAGACAATTTGGTACTTTGGCTAGTTGCAGCTTATTGTACCAATCCTAGATGATGGTGATTGTAGAGCAGTTGGTGGAACAAAGATTGACAGGGGAAATCGAAGTACTTGGACAAAATCTGTCCAAGTGCCACATTTGTTCACCACAAATCCCACATGACAAGGCCCGGGAAGCTAGTGCAGGAGTCATCTAGTTGAGAATAAGGGACAATGAGTTCTGTGAGAACAATGCAGTGAGGTTGCGGGTTCCATGAAATGGTAATTTATTCGGGCACTGAGCAGCTGTTTGCAGGGAGTCAGCACAATGAACTTGGTCCTGATGTATCCCATCAGTGTAGAATTCGGCACCTGTAGGCCGTAAATATACAGGTGGGCGGCTATGTAATGTGGTGGAGATTTCTCTGCAGCCAGGGACCATACAACAGTGCGTATAAGTTCAAATTAAAATTTCCATTAGTAATTCGGGCGAAAGCAAAACGTTTAGGCCAAGAGAAAAGGAGTGCCACGCATTGTACAGCGTATGTATAAATGAACCTCCCCTCCCCCCTCAAAAATACTAGTGTATATCTAGGTGCTTGCTGCTGGCACAACAGATTCTGCCTTATTTTCTTTACCTCATGCTAGACCGGCCATTGAGTCACCTCAACGATCATAAGCTTCTCCGCCGCAAAATTTAATCGTCGTGTTCAGTCGGGCTTCACCTTATTCAGGTATTCCGAACATTTGCAATTTCACGATCTTCTGTGGTTTCTGGTTGCTGACCGCTCTACGCCTTGGGATATTGGTGTTGTTGCAGAGATCCTTGCTTTCCAAGTGCTGCACTTTCAAAACGTGGTATGACATTGCATACATAATAATGCTCTGTGGAGGGTACATTTCATCTTAGAGCTTAATCCCTCACTTTTCAATGAGGAACATGCTCTAATAAATGTTGTGAAGCATTGACTTCGATCATTTCTGTATCTAATTCTCTTACTGAAAAATATAAAGACGTTGTACATCACTCACGAAGGGGGTTCTTTGTCCATTTAATATAAGATGACACTCAACCGATCTAACTCTCTTGACATAGAATTTAATTTCTTTTGTTCCAGCTCTCACACTGCGTCTCAATCACATCCAGACCTCTCTGGAGCGTTCTGAGAACACACTCTTCTTTGCTCTCAATCGCATATACATAGGTGCCAGCAGCAAGCACCTAGATATACACTAGTATTTTTGAGGGGGGAGGGGAGGTTCATTTATACATATGCTGTACAATGCGTGGCACTCCTTTTCTCTTGGCCTAAACGTTTTGCTTTCGCCCGAATTACTAATGGAAATTTTAATTTGAACTTATACGCACTGTTGTATGGTCCCTGGCTGCAGAGAAATCTCCACCACATTACATAGCCGCCCACCTGTATATTTACGGCCTACAGGTGCCGAATTCTACACTGATGGGATACATCAGGACCAAGTTCATTGTGCTGACTCCCTGCAAACAGCTGCTCAGTGCCCGAATAAATTACCATTTCATGGAACCCACAACCTCACTGCATTGTTCTCACAGAACTCATTGTCCCTTATTCTCAACTAGATGACTCCTGCACTAGCTTCCGGGTTTACTGAAGGTTTTACTGCCTGGCTAACTCGTAACTGTCTCATAAACTCGAGAACTTGAGAACTGTGAATAGTCTTTGCTGCTCATTATTTAGCCTTGATTCAGACAACACAGAAAACAACCACGTAATAGGCACCACTGTTATTACAGTCGTCTCTCGCAACACTGTTTACCAGTTTTGCATAGCAACCGCTGTTTACTTGCGTTGCATAGCGACCAATGTGCTGGGACTCGGCTCACTTCGGCTCCGCTCAGCACGTCACGGCTGGCGGGGAGGGAGGGGCATCATCCATAGGGCAACACATCACTAAATTTTAATGTTGGCTAGTTGTTGTGCAAAATCCTCCACAGTTGTGTCGATGTGCTGGAGGGGGTGGGGTCTTGGTTTTATTTCCTGCTTGTTGTCTTGTAGCTCTTATTTCCTAATTTTCATGTAAATCTGATCATAATTTCTTGTTTCTTCCTGTTTTATTTTTTATTTTTTTTTAATGCTAGTGGGATGGGACTAAGTCCCTTGTATTGAGGCCACTTCTGGCCTGTTGTACCAGCCCCAGATGATGGGTGAGTGTGATTGTGGAGCAATTGGTGAAATGAAGATTGGCAGGGGAAACCGAAGTACTCAGAGAAAACCTGCCCCCCAACGCCACTTTGTTCACCACAAATCCCACTTGACCAGACCCGGGATCGAACCTGGGCTGCCATGGTGGGAAGCCAGCGACTAACCGCTTTAGCTATGGCGCGCCACCCTATCGTTACTTCGGACTGACATAGAAGATTGGATGTTTGAAATGTTAGTCCTAATGTTGCCTGCATTTGACGTGATGTTATTTGTATAGTTGCACACCACAACAACAGAGGACAACATTAGGATGATCAACTATGACCAAAATATACAGCCTTTTAATATGATAAACCGACTGAACTGTCAATATATTCAATTCAATCTCTTAATATATGTAACAGAATCAGTGTGTTGTGTGATGATATAAAAACCCCTAAACAACAATAATGATTTTAAATATTAAGTTAAATCTTCCAATTATGATTAGTGGCTAATGGTAGTAACTATTCAACTGTTATCTATAACTGATTAAGCAGTCCAAGCACTGTCATCCTTGTGCTTTTATAAATGCCAAGCATACTTGTTCAGATTTTTCAACTTTTTCTATTGGTAATTTACAGTTTCTTAAAATATGCCTGAAAACTGTACATGCATGTAAAATTAAAAATTTCAGTATGATACTGATGGAGTGGGGAGGAAAGAAAAAATAAGGAGTCTGGAATGTTTTCTATATAAATAAAATATGTTAGAAAAACAGACTTTCTAATTAAATGTTTAATATGAAGGCCACATTTTACATCAAATTGCATTTCTTTATTAACATGATGTGTATGAACAGAATATACAGTTTTATTATGTATTCATAAAATAGTGCAACATGAAATGAGAGCTAAATATATACCTTGAATGTTAAAAAGCAACTCTAGGAAAGGCAGAGAAAGATAAGCAATAATATGCAACAGCATATGCCAGTCAAACAATCCTATGTGAACATCAGTGTGACCAACCTGACTAGACAGTCATATACAAAGCAACACATTATTATTTGCAACAAATTGTAGGAAATCATTCTACAATAAAAGTAATGCAGTTAAATTAATGATTTTGCCAACACATTCCTATACCCATATGACATAGCACCCTTAGATAGTAAGTTTTTTATTTTGTTCACACTTCAATTTTTGTTACACATCACCACAAAATATTACTTTTTCTATACAAATAAATGCATACATATGGATCTAAACTAAAAAAGAAAAGTATCTATATTGGCCTCTGTTGACACATGAAAGCAAGAAAATATATATATATAATTAAGAAACTGATATAGCACAATATACGTAAACTTTCTCTCCTTTTTGATATTTGGATAATCAAACGTCAGAAAGTAACCACTTCCTTAATCTTGCCAGTTTAGAATACAAAGAAGTGGTAAAGAAAGTTGTATGATATGGAAACATGCAGTTTTGTTTCTTGACATTGTGCATTAAAGTGATATAATCATGGGACGGATGTTATAGTTACACATTATTAACCCATTATAATCTTTATGCTTGATGATAATGGTCAAAAATTCAAAACTGCAAGTATACCAGCAGTTAAGGCCACCTCATCAAAATAAAGTAACTATATTTATTATCACATATAACATGTTTTATGTAATAAGTGTTTATTGTGGTTTCCATTAATTATGTGTATTTGTAAACATCTGTCAGGTGTATTTGTGTGCATGTATGTGTGTATTTATGTATATATGTATGCATGCATGCGTGTACATATGTATACATGTTTGTGTGTGAGTTTGATGGCATACTAAGTATTCAAGCAATATAGCCATGACAGCTCATTTTCATGTTAGTTCAATATACCTTTACAGACCTCTCCCACCCCTTATCTACCTTCCCACTTAAATTTCATGGTACAAATCAAAATACAGTACATGTTCTTGTTAGAGTGTAACACTTCCTCCAACACACACACATAAACATTATCCCCCAATCAGACCCTTAGTTTCATTCAGTAACGTAGCAAAATACTATATCTGTCCTAACTATAGGATTCTTTAACCTAATACATAATTAGCACATACCAGCACTTGCATTCTCAGTTACTAAGAAATACATTTCTCCTAAGAGATTTCTTTTACGTTTCCAAGCTCTAATGTATTTAGATAAATTGCGTTGATTGGGTGCAGCTCCATGGTTTTTTACGAGTGAATACCATCTTGGAATGGAATAGCCTGAATTCAATAACAAAAATGTTAAGGCAAGTGATGAAAAATCCTCCAAATATTTTATAATATAAAAAGCATACCAGTACACATCAAAACTATTATGCACGCAACTATTTTATTCGTTCATTTATATTGAAAAAATGTAACAGAATTCACCACCACATCCAACTCTATACAAATTGAATTATCCAACATTCTGTATATTAATACACTATTAATTACATGAGAACCTTATTTTATTTCAAAGAAAACATCTTTATACAAAAGAATTGTTTCAGATACTCAAAATTACATACTCTTTTGTATTGGAATTCTGTTGTCAAGAATTAACAACGTAGATCATTTCCCTTATTAAGAAAATGACTGATATCCATAAGATTACATAATTATTATAGTTTACAAATAAAAATTCCTTCTTAAATGGTGATAATTTCTTTTATATATATAATTTAATTACCGAAGTGGAGTAATATTCATTATAGTGACTAATGCTGTCAATATGGCAAGTTGGTTAAAAGCATATTGTACCCTTTAATAACCGTTAATTAGAGAAAAAATTGAGACCTACCATTACATGAGATAAAATATCTGTATGAAACTTAACAGTTTAGATAAAGAATTATAATAATTTTAATTGTGTACCTATTTAAACCTTCCTTTGTCCCTTTTACTATTTCATTCATTTTATATAATTATCTCAATAATCAAAGATTAAAAAAAACTATATGAATATGAGAAGTAAAATCCTTTGTCAAATATTTTAAAAAATATATTTCTTTGATCTAGTGATTCTGTTGTCAATAGTGTTCCTAAATATGCTCAATTGTAGTGCATAATATATAAATAGCAAATAAGTGCTCCATTATTCAAAGTGTAATAATTCTCCTTCAAGAAATTAAGTAAATCTGGTGTTACAAGCGCATCACTAGCTTATTTATTCAAGTTAACCAGATGTAACTACTTCAGAGTAGACTGGCTGTTCACATCAGCTTCTGCTTGGCGCATTCTGGGCAGATGATGTCATCAGCATCAGTGATGAACCCTCGTCCAACCAGAGATGTCTTGCAAGTAGCACAGATGAAACAATCATTATGCCAGTGGCGGTCTTCGAAAGAGATGAATCTGGTGCCTCCAATACCTACAACAGTAATCATTTTATATACTGAGATTTGAAAACAATCAAGAACGGTTGTGAACTGCTCCATTGTTTGACGCATATATGATGCACCTTTTGTGAGTTTGCTGCATTATGATTTTCAGGTGGATCATCATTATAGTAATGCAGATTTCGGGAAATGCTGCATACCTAGTCCTGCAATGTTACAAGCCTTAAATGAAGAGGATTGTGACAGACAGGTGCAATTCTGTGGATGGTATCTTGGAATGCATGAGACTGACCCATATTTTCAAAAATGTCATGCCAACAGATGAACCAAGTTTAATACCAATGGGCATTCACAACCTAATGGAATAATATTATGTTTAAGCATCCTGTTGCACTCTATACGATATATGATATAACTCCGTCTTAAGTGCAAACTATATATTATAGGTCTTTCGTTTTGCTCTTTTTTACACACTACATGTTTCNAATTTTGATTTCTTTGAATCAGCACTTATAAAAATCTTCAGTTCTAATAAATTTTAAAATTTAGAGAAAAAAAATTTTAAAGGATTTAAAAATTAGAACTGAAGATTTTATAAGTGCTAATTCAAAGAAATCAAAATTGACGTGTGTAAACAACAAAGATATCAACGAAGTAGATTTTGGTAATGGCAACGAAAGTGAACAATCAGGAAGACCTATGTTTTTAAATTTTAAATGTTATAAATAAGTGCAGTGTAACAGGTATGTGAGTGTATACACCTGATGATGGCCGTCTGTGGCGGAAACATGTAGTGTGTAAAAAAGAGCAAAACGAAAGACCTATAATATATAGTTTGCACTTAAGACGGAGTTATATCATATATCTAATGGAATAACTTTTGTATACAGTGATATTCAAAATTTTATATATACTTTCCTGCTGATTACATTATCATAGTGAGCAATTAAGCTAACTTCTTATCAGCAAAACTATCTTATTACAGAACACAAACTCTGGATTTGCCTATTGTTCTAAAAACCAGGAAACAACATACCTGTGATGGGCTTGGAGCAAGAAGTGCACCTCTTGGCAAAGAGCTCACCAAAGCAGTCAGCACAATATGGCTTCTCATCGCGGGAAGTGAAACGCTGTCCAGCCAGTGAAGTGTTGCAATGGGTGCATGTGAAACATTCACGATGCCATGGCTCATTCTTGTAAGTGACACCACCACTTGTGATTATCTGCAATCATCCAATAAACTTATACTGTATCCTGAAAAACACAGAATCTTATAACCTGGCAATAGTTAAAACTAGTGCTGCAGTATTTCATAGTGAAACATTCTGTTGTGTATATTACAGAATGACAACAAAAAAATAATACTGTAACATTAGCCATACAAGATCGTTGTTATTTGTGCATACGTAATTCACACTTACTATTCCGCAAATACTGCATTCCCAATTGGAGAAGACCTATGCACAGATGGGAGGACAATACTAAAACAGATCTTATTAAACAGGACATGAAGGTGTGGACAGGATTCATTTAGTTCTGGACAGGTACGAATAATGGGCTCTTATGAACATGGTAACAAAACTTGGTATTCCATAAAATACATAAACTCTTTGGCCTCACTGAGCAACTATTAGTTTCTCAAGGAGGACTCTGCTTCATTCAGATATTTAAACACTACACCTATTGTTAATTAAAATATTCTTGATGTAAGAATTTATTTCTGTTGTACTATACAGAAAATAAACCCATCATGCAATAATTATCAAAAGAGCAGTAACTTCTGATATGTGACACCACAGAGTCTGGTAAAAATTTATCAGTTTTCATAGACACTGCAGCAAGTAACTCAAATCTCATTAACTATTCTATTAATATACACGGCGGAACTGTTTTTATTTTTTCTATGACAAATTTAATATGACTTTCAGACAATGATGGTTGAATTCAAAGTAGTGAAGTCTCAGCATTTAGCAAATTTATTATACATTTGTTCAGAATGTTACACAAGTAGTCATGCTAAATGTGAAAGACTGAAACACATCTCTTTGTGTGTGGTGTAAAGCGGCTTAGAACTTCTGAAATTAAATTGGTCAGTATTCTGATAGGAAGGTATAAAACTACTGTGTTCATACAGTAATAAATTTTAAATGTATCAACAAGGTTAATTTCAAATTGTGAAATTATTACTGGTTCCTTTTTTATTTACCCTTCAGGTAATGTAATTGGAATCCAGCCGTTTTTAGGTCAAGTCTCGCCCAATCTACTTGTCAGATCTGTGGTATCATGCAACAGAGGTTGCCATATGAACTGAAATTCATCATCTGATGAATGTTAAAACAGTGCCTATAATCATTTAGTTTTCTTCCTTTTTAATGTAATTCAAGATACACAAAAAGAATAAAGCATATGGAGTGACCACACACACAGCAGCCGAGTCAGAAGCATTCCTGCTTCATGTTCAAGAGGTCCCAGTTTCAAATCTGGGGTTCGAGACCAGATAACCGGACCTGTTTTCTGACATCATCAGAAAACCAAACATAAACAGGCAAATACACAAGGACTTCAGAATTAGGTCTTCAAACATTGAAAATACACTTCAACACACTGCCATCATCCAGAACAGAATCAACATTAAATGTATTTATCTTTTTCAATGTTTAAATTATGTTTATTTATATTGATGTCATGATAATGTGTTGTCCTCTCTTCAGTCATGATCTTTTCTTTTTAACCTCTTGCTTAGAATGTATAGTCTTAAGCAAGTTATCTATTGAAAATATTCCTAAAAGTTCTGAATAAACTTAAGCTGGCCCACCTTGTTGCACTTGACACAGCGGGTAGCAAACTTCTCCTCATAGCAGGTGGCGCAGTAGATCTCCTGCTCACGAGGGATGAAGCTCTTGGTACCTATGGCGGTTTTGCATACACAGCAACAGAAACACTTCTCATGCCACTGACGTGTCTTGTATTCCATCTTCTTTGTGCCTGTCATACAAACAAAAACAATATTATGAGACAAATATTATGCATATTAACAGTAGAATTTCAAATCACAAGTAGAAAAATTCTCGAAAAGATAGCATCAAGACAATTTACTACCATTTCTGTAAGGAATTACTTGTGTGTCACAAGCCCTATGAATATATTACATTATATTCATTTTACTCTTAATTGTATTACTACAATATCAGAAGCTAGGACAGCCCAGTTAATGACTAGGCTACAGACTTTGTGTCCAAGGAGTCAGGGGTGGATTCCAAGTAGGGGCTAGAGATCTATCTCTTCTCTACAATTTCCAAGACCGGTTCTGGAACCCACCCAGCCTCCTATACAATAAAATCGGTACCAGGGACTGTTTCCCTCTAGAGAAAAGCAGCATGGACGTGAAGCTGACCACTCACCTCCATCTGGTGACAGGGATCAGAATGGTGAAGCTACTACACTCCCATTCCCCCATACATCTTCATGGCCTCATGTTTAAGCCCTGGGATAACTTTTACTTATTACTATAACATCATTAATATCATATGATACAGAATATAATTTCACAATCCTCTCATTATATTTATTCATAATCTGTGTACTACGTGGAGAGTTACTAAGGAGCTATGTAGCTCTGTTGTTGAATCACCACTGTTGGTGATATGAAAGAAAATGATATTGTTCTCCACGCTGCTCACTGGAAGAAGTGTGCCCCATGGAGTTCTTCTGTTACTTCACATTATGCAAATTGCAGTTTATATTTCCTAAGAGAAATCGTCCCATAATTATTTGAATCCCTTATTTGGGAAACGTAAAGAATGTGATATAACAAGCGATGAAGTGGTGAGCTCCGAGTGTCACATCTTTAAATAAACCATAACAACTCCTCCATTATCATTCATATTATCCTTAGACATATCACTGTTAGCTTCACACGCAGGTAAAGCAAACAATACGAACTTCTTGTGTTTAAGCATCCCATTGCATTGCTATATTCAATCTTGTTTACATACAATTTTCCGTCAATAATGCAACTATTTATTTCTTCATTCACATTCGTTTTTGCTATTAACACAACATGTTTCGGCTCCAAGTGTACTTTTCACCACTTACCATTCCCCCGTCATGTAATTATTCCATGTATCCTGCAATGCTTTACTGTGTTTCCTAAAGTTATCTTCGCCCAAGGCTTCTATGTTGTAATCTTTATGAAAAAAAAAGTAAAAAAGTAAAGCTATCCCTGTACCATGCCGTGAAGGCCCATAGGGTTGTGAGACGTTGAGGGTCCCACATTATCTAGACAATCGGCTCAAAGATGGTGGTAAGGTTGTCAGCCTTACGCGCCGGCCGCGCTTTACTCCCCAGGAAAATTATTTAATTAATTCCTGGTACTCATTTCTGTTAGAGGCTGAGTGAACCCCAGGGCCATAATGCGGCCGGAAGGATTAGGTCAACTGAAGAAAATCCAATGACCTCATCGGTATTTGAACCCGCAACCTTCCGACTTGTAGCATAAGCAGTGAATATTGCGGTAGGGTTGCGTGGTTTAGTTACCCACTGAACAAGTTCTGTATGAGTCCAAACTTTGTAACGAAAATAAATGGGTATATACAAAACTTCGTGAGTTGAGTGCTAACCTTATAACCAGGGCCCGGATTTTGATGACCTGAAAATATTTAAAAAAAATGACCTATAAAATGACCGAAAAATCCGGAAAAATTACCTAAAAGAGAAAAGAAAGAACACTTCGCTTCCGTGTTATTCATATTTCAGAAAACATATGAAGAAAAATTCCCTAAAATGGCCAAAAATGACAAGTAATACCCTTAAAAACCCAAAAATTTACCAAAAAATTACCCCCAAAATGAAAAAATGACCTCAAACCTAAAAATGTCAAACATGACAAAAAATTACCTACAAAACTTATATTTCTGTAACCAGCAGCTCATATCCGAGATTTATATATATTTAAGAGCATCGCATATGATACAAGGAAAAAAAGATGAAATGTCATCAAAATCCGGGCCCTGCTTATAACCCTTCTTCATTTACATTTTCTCTAACTTATCTATACGGTTTCCCACAAAAACTGTTGGTGGTTTCAGACGAGAATGTGATTGGGGATGCACGTTCAAAAATAAAATAACTATCTGCATTAATTTTGACGCTATTATGTTAAATTTACAAACAAACAATAATGTATTGTCGTGATTTAGAGTGTGACTATAGACAGGGACTGAACTGGTGAATGACTTTACTGACCACTTATACACACGACTCGTTAAGTAGAAGTGGTACAGAGTTATCCCTAATCTCCAAAATTAAAAATTAAAATTAACTGACTAACGGAAGACACAATGGTAACAATGGCATATCTGAAACTGATGCTAGTTAGTTAGTTAGTTATTGGAGAGGGTGCGTTTCCCCATGCACTTAGACCTGTATTGGTCCATTGTGCTTCCCTCTATGATTTCTACCAGTCTCTATATCCTACCGGTACTGGTGCTTACCATCAGTCCCGCCCAGCCAGCGAGACCGGCTCTACTAGCTGAGAGGTATCTATAATGCTTCCCCCATCTACCAGTGGTATTTGAGACTGCTGTTGGGCGGGAAACGTCCGTAATTTGGCTCAGTGACCTACTTTGGAGATATGAGGTTCTTTTACGTGCCGTAAAGCTACGACACGGGACCCACGGCTTAAAGTCCCTCCCGGAGGACTTGTTCCCTGAATTTTTCCGCCCTTAAAAATTCGACGACCTCTGCCGGGTATTTGAACCCGCGTACTACGAGTCATGAGGTGGGAACGTTACCTCTAGACTACGGAGGCCGCTTGAAACTGATGTTACTGCCGACAAAGGGAACAGTGGTGAGACGAATAGAAAATGTGTCCCGGCACGGCTATTCCCTTTACGAAATCCATAACTACAAAATCAAAAACCGAGGTCCGACTGGTGGTAACCGAACCTTTAATTAGGCTCCTAGGAGGGGGGGGGGGGGCCCGTCGCAACGCCTCTACACAAACATAAGGAACGTACAGTCCATTCTTCAAGTGGGATTAGAACCCACGATCCTATCATTCGAGAGTAGGAAGACATTACACGCTTTAGACCGCGTCCTATCGAAATCCAAAACTTCTTGCCCACTCCGTATACGTCATGGTTGACGATATATTTTGGTTGGCCTTTGTACACATTTGTGTAGGTTTTCTTGTGCAGTAGTGAAAGTTGGCTCGGAACAGGGGATTCGTAATCACCAGCACTGGAAGAATGACTCATTCACACCATTCCATCAAACTGCTATGTGCACCGATCGCTACTCAACGTGCAGCTTCAACTTGTAAACCACATGCACCTATTTCTCGCGTGTTAACCCGTGGTTACTGTAAGCACCACCTGCTTTAATACATTAAAATTCCGCATTCTGCCAACATAGTGTATTTCTGTTCTTTCGTGTGCTTCTCAAATAAAATGTAACTGCTCCTCCTAACAGCATTACCCGGCTAGTCTTTGTAGCAGAGACGTAATGTGTTTTCTGTGAGGTACGAACTAGATTTTTATATAATATTTAGACTCCTAGAGCTATGAAAGAATAAAATATGATCATCAGTCCCACGGGGCTGGGAACTAAGAATGACTATGCTGGCGAGGGTCAGCAACAATATTCCTGTCTGTCTGTCAGTCCTCAAAGGGTTAAGTAAAGTATGATTACGCGTACAGATCTATCATGTCCGCTTACCTCTCAACAGATAATAATAATAATTTATTATTATTTCACATGCTCAATAATTAAATAAAATTTTGACAGCTAAGCTCAGAGTGGCGAAACGTTTCACAAGAATACAACAGAATATCAAAAATAATTCTAAAATATAATCCGAAAAGAGAAACTTTTCTTCTACTACCGATACTACAACTACTTAATGTTCGCGGATTAGACCTCTGGTCGTTTCCAGTTCAGGATGAAATTATAATCACTTGATAGAACTCTTCGGATAGGAGCTGGCCAATCGCAGGACCTCTACCTACATAGGACAACATAAACAGAAATAATGCGGACTCGTATGCATGAACTGGGTGGGATACAAACCCACGATCACAGTTTTCAAGCAGTCGAAGACACCAGACCGCACTGACACTGCGATCAATCAAAGAAAGGCTGTTAAAGCATGGGATTAGAATTATCTGGTGATATCATCCAACCGAAACAGGTTCCATGGCATGCGTTGAATGATGAATATGATGATCTGACATTTACATATCCAGTGTGCTTTTGCAAAGGCCTGCTATCCACTCGCAAAAGTCATGAGTAAATAATGTTGTCCCTCTGTTTAATTAATTAAGGTATGAAAACATTTGGGTGAGTGATGATATAGTTCCACCATTCTTAACCTCGGCACTAGATGAGAGCGAGTGGTTAGAATCACGCCCCGGTCGCTTTACCCGCAGGGAAAGAGCCCCGACACCCACCGGATAAGAGGCTGGGTACGGTACGGTCACTGTGGAGAAGAGAAAAATCTCTTTCCACTGTCGGGAATCGAATCCCGGCAGCTCAGCCGGTAGGCCATCGCTATAACTGAGCTACTCCGGCTCGAAAGTCCTATGTACTAAATATAAATTAAATGTATTTTTATCGTGAGGAAGGAAATACAAATTGATAGGCTTTACCCCACGTTTCTCGTCTGAGTCAGGGCGGGTTTCGATTATTCGCGTTGATAATTGTAATGTAACTTGGTGCTAGGTACATGGAGCTGTAGGCCACTGGTAGCACGCGATGCGAATGGACTGCTGGTAATAATGAAGCTGGTTCCTAGCACAGCCCAGGCCGAGGACAAATGATCGCACATGTGGGCTACATTCTCAAGAATTTAAACACATCTGTTCAAAAGACAACTGAAAGACTAGTATAAAAATGTTGTAAACTACCCTACAATTCAAGAGATAATATTAAAGTTATGTATATCATTCTATATCAGCTTTTCCCTTACTCGACAAGCTGGCAATTCAATTTTCAAATCCACTGACTGAAACCCAGTTTGTCAATTAACAACATCAATACTGCTGCTACAAAAACAAACTACTTATATTTATGTTTATTTTGAGAAGAGAACTTTTGGCGTCCTCACACAATGTAACGCAACGTTGCCATATATTAGTGATTCAACGCAGTGGCCTAAGTACACCAGAAGCAGAACAAAGCCACAGAATTGAAATACGGCGTATTTACTATCTGCTAACTGCAGAAACAAAAAAAGAACTATTTCTTCGCGTAATTTTTGCACACAGATGGAACATAAATTATTTTAAAAAGGACAGCTCTATCCGTCACGAGCGCCGGAAGACGCACTGAAGAGTGGAGGTGTATCTCAACATATTAACCTCGGCACCAGAAGGAACAACTGGTCGAATTCGAGTCCCTGCCGCTTTACCACGGTGAAAGGGTACCCAGCACTAACTGGACAGCACGCTGGGTGGGCCCAAGAGCCAAAATGGACACAGTGGAGAAGAGAAAAATCTCGTGCCCTGTCCGGGAAATGAACTCCCATTCCTCGACCGTCCAGACCGCAGCTTAATCTCTATACTAGCTGAACTAACCGGGCTCCTAACGTTTAAACAATTTTCCGTGTTGACATTCCAACAAAGAACCTTCTGACGAGACAACATCTTAACCACTCGACTGCAAAATTTACCTGTTCTGCTCCGGTTTTGTTCCCTACATAACAAGCAAAAGACACGTCGATATACGCATGAACCTTTGCTTTAAAATTACTCAGACCGGGGATTATGGGCCGCTGATGGAAGTGGGTGAGAGTGTGTCAAGAAGGCACAGGACTTCCGCCCTGTACAACAGCCCTCAGCACGCCTGTTTATCATCCACCAAGCCGTGAAGGTATCGCGTCCTGACGAAAGTTAGTTTCATGTACTTATAAGGCAGCCACATGCGGTCACGTCTCAGCCTTCATTGCTACTTCAATCCAAGAATTGTTTTCAAATGCTCACTCACACCATGAGGTCCACTTTATTAGAGGTAGTGGGTGCAGCTAAAGTGAACATCCGCTATTTACCAACTTTCAGTAGCACCATCTGACATCTGCTTTTACAACTATAAGACTAAGCTGTTCCGACTGTTTGCGTTACTACTGTACCCACGAATATGGAGCCTGAATAGCTCAGTCAGTGTAGTGAGGGATTATGGGCTGTAGGGCCGAGCATATATTTTTCTGGCAGGGGCAAGAGAGTTTTTATACTGCACAGCGTCCAGACCGGCTCTGGGGCCCACCTAGTCCTCTATACAATGAGTACTGTGATCTCTTTCTCCGGGGGGATAAAGCGGCAAGAGCTTGAAGCTGACCATTCACCTCCATCTAGTGCCGAAGTCGAGAATGGTGGAGCTATACCACAATTTCCCCGTTAAGTCTTCATGGCTTAAATAATTAAGCACAAGGACAAGTTAACCTTTTTACCACTAGATAGCACCTCTCTACTCTTCTCTATCCTCTCCCTCGCTTTTACTCCAACAGCGAGACATACGTTTGGCTACGGCCCTGTCACATTGGATAGCATCAGTTTCCACACCTCACCCTAAATTAGAATGTGAGACGTATATGCAGGTTCACATCCTCCCTCGACTCATTCAGCCTGAAGATCGCGGCCACAGGGTACGCCGAAACGTCGGAACTTGAACACACTACGCGATTAAACTCGGAAAGAAAAATTACACTTAATTAACAGCCTTTATGGGGGGAGGGGAAATACAGTTATACTGATGACTCTTCAAATGTTATTGTTATAATGACTACGGTGTTTATGCATTTTTCAATTCATGTAATCCTTTGTTCTTTCTTTAACGAACCCAATTAACTTCGTATGTTATTAGAGCAAGTAAATGTAACTGAAAAAATACCGTTACTAAAATAAACACAAGCTTCTAGATCATATTAGTCCACCTTTCAGTTATTCAGTATAGAGGGGGTGGGTTTCCCCATGCACCGCGACTAATAGTCTATTGTACGTCCTCCTTTAATTTCTACTGTCGCCATACCCTACCGATACTGGTGTCCGCTATCTCCCCTTTCTGCCAGCGGTACCCGATAACTTCCCCATCTACCGGAGGCATTGGAAACTACTTGGGCGGGAAACATTTTGCCTAATTTTGCTCAGAGGTCCCCTTGGGACATGAGGTTATTTTACGTGCCGTAAATCTACGACACGGGACCCACGGCTTACCCACGGCTTAAAGTCCCTCCCGGAGAACTTGTTCCCTGAATTTTTCCGCCCTTAAAATACCATGACCTCCGCCGGGTTTGAGCCATGAGGTGGGAACGTTACCTCTAGACTACGGAGGCCGCTTAGTCCATCTTTACTCTGAACGCAGGTAATGCTGGCTGCCATTCCATTCAGAACGTCTTGTCTTCTGGTCTGCTGACTACAAACGTAAGAATTAGAATACACAGAACTATAATTTTGCATGTGGTTCTGTATGGACTCTGACATTAAGGGAGGAACACAGACTGTGGGTGTTTGTGAACAGTGTGTTGAGGAGAATATTTGGATCGAAGGGTAAAATGCACACAACTATAATTCTATTTGGTCTCAATTTGGAGCCGGATATTTGTCTCCTGATCCAGAAGGACAAGGATCAGACTAAACTGAACTGTCATGTTCCGTGTTTTATAACACAGACCTGCGAGTTCGACTCTCTCGCGTCAAGGGAAGAAAGCAGACTTGCGGGTGATTAATGAGAACATTTCAACATATGCAGAGTTGACGCAAGAGGAGAAGGAATATAACTACATGATGTACTTCTTACTGTGTATTCTTCATAAAATATCAGACTATTAAGATGAACAAATTAAGGTATATGAGACAGACGGAGCACTGGACTGACAGTAACATGTTACATAAGGACTATAACCGGAAGTGTTCATTTGGAAAATAAAACCACTGGTCGTGAGTCTCAAGGGGCTTGTCGCCAAGACGAACTGATTGGCGGCAAACCGCAAGTCATAAAGTTGTAATAGGGACCAAGCACCAAGCCCTCTTGTTATTTTAAGCTGTCAACATACATCAGCCGGTGAGCGCTCTGAGATTATCGCTAGCTGTCATGGCTGTTCATTAGCCATTTACCCTTAAAAATGCCACAGAATATTTTATTAGTGGGGGTATGGCTGCAGAGTAAAATCACGCACAGCTATAAACCTGACAACCCTTCGACAGTTTAAAAGTGTAAATAAAGTTTTGAATATGTTTCATTCTGACCCTCGCACTGACACTGTATAAACAAAGCGTCAGTGAACAATACTCACTAATTGAAAGGGAGATAAATGTTATTAATTTTAGGGGTTACGATTAGGCCATGGGAGTGGAGTACAAAACACATTCCTTTGAGCCAATGCTTATTTTAAACTCCTTTCTGAGGGCAGGAGTTCAGGCAGTCAGTCAACATTCAGCTGTGAGTTGTGTAAGTCGTCTGTTCGACTCACTTAATAAATCTATCCTATCTTCTACCAGACTGGACTTTGTGTTTTTCTCGATACGACTGGACTTCGCTCCACTCCACATCCTGTTCGTCACCTGCAATTTCCTGGCAACCAGGTAAAACACACAACTACCGGCGATCCAAGTAATTTTCGGACATACTCGTAACAGAACTAAATTTGTTTGTATGGGACGACAAGACTGCTCCGTCCACCTACCACTTTGTCTTGCACGTCGAACCATACAACAAAGTAACCCTAACTCTATGATCAGTAGTCAGTTGTAAGGGAGTCTGTGTGGACTTATTCGGTGCAGTTGAGAGCCAGCGTGCAACGAAGTGGCCGCGAAAGACGAAAAATCTCCATTGTTAGAAGCCGTTTCTAGGAACTGCTGGTGAAGACAGCAGACTGAAAAAGACTTAGCGTGTGCTTTAGTGATTTGTAAAGTATGGAGCTCAGCTATGGTGCTATAATTAAGTGTAGTCACGAAGCGTATGTTAAAGTGATCGGCAAATCCAATCTCCAATCCAAAAGCCGTCTACAGCCACGCATACATGTGGAAATTTTTATTTCTCTGGTGGTTATTACGTGTTCCACCAAACTCTCCTCTTCGTTAAATAGCCTAAATTTTATTTTAAATGTAAGTGTAGCGTATAGCAAACCTATAATCCAGACAATCTCAAAGTACCATTTAGAAACGGAAGCAATTAACACACGTACTTCAGAAAATGCACACTAACAAGCATGAAGCATCAAATCAATCTGCAAGCCGCTCTTTCTGAAAAACCAAAATCCTCGAACAAAAAAAAATTTAGACAATAGTATTTAGAAGAAGGCCGGTCACGGTAGCAGAGCGGTCTAAGGCACGCACTGTCTTCGTTTGCTTGGAAACCGCGATCGTGGGTTCGAATCCCACTCAGGGCATAGATGTTTAGTTTGTGTGTGCGTGCGTTTTTCTGTGTTTGTGTACAGGTAGAGGCCTTGTGACGAGCTGATCACCCGCCCAAGGAGTCCTACCGAATGTGTAAGATCTAGAAATACAGAAATGAACGGAGAAGTTCATGGAGGTAGTCCTAGGCTCACTGGGGCTGAAGTGCCAAGGGGGAAAAAAATTAGAAGAGGCATTTATCCTCCAATTCTGGCATGTAATATTCATACGATGCAAACATTTATACTAACGCGCTGGGCTGCATGTAAAGGCACATTCCATTGCCTTATATGGCATATTAAGCTACGAAATGGATACACATGAGCTGGTCACCAGTACCCGTTCCAGTCCAACTATAAAGAAAACAGAATGTTACGAACAAAATCTTTCCAGTTGAATGGACCGGTAAAGATTCCACGCTTGTCGTCCTTATAACATCCAAGAGAGACAGAAGCATACGATTTAACTGGAAACAACTCAAACTCATTTTCTGTCAGTTACCTACAATGTAGTCGGTATAGCGACTGACTATGAGCTTGGACGACCAATGAGGTGGGAGTTCGAGTTCCGGTAGGGTCAAGAATTTTCACTTCTCCACGTGGTCCAGACCGGCTCTGGGGCCCACTCAGCCTCTTATCCAATGAGTACCAGGGGCTCTTTCCCTGGGGGTAAAGAGGCAGGGACGTGAAGCTGACCACTCACCTCCATCTAGTGCCGAGGTCAAGAAAATGTGGATCTATACATTCATTCCCCCATACCCCTTCATGGCGCAGTGCTTAATTAGTTAAGCACAGGGACAACTTTATCTTAACTTTATCTATATTGAGCTGAGGAAAACTGTATGCTCTTCCCGTCCAACTGGGCCGACCCATGACCCTTACGCATCGCTGCGAGGTCTAGATGAGTCTTCCTCTACCTTCTTACAAAGTTGCCTCTTTAAAATGTTTTTGAAATACACAAGGTACCTACATTTTTCAAATCACGGTTTATTCTACGGCTGTAACACGTTTGTTTTAAACAATTTAATCATTAAGTGGTTGTTTGGAAGAAAGTACTCATAGCCAACAAACTCCTACAAAAAAAATGTTTATTCCTTTGAACATTTGAGTTGTGTTGATGTAACCCCCGGACGCGGACGTCGGGTATGGCTGACAACCTTACCGCCATC
Source organism: Cryptotermes secundus (assembly GCF_002891405.2). Classification (NCBI taxonomy): domain Eukaryota; kingdom Metazoa; phylum Arthropoda; class Insecta; order Blattodea; family Kalotermitidae; genus Cryptotermes; species Cryptotermes secundus. The sequence continues at coordinate 735,943 of NW_019727793.1, read as the reverse complement.
TGTGAGCCGACTGTCTAGAAAATGTGGGAGCCTCGACGTCTCACAACCCTATGGGCCTTCACGGCTTATTACAGCGAGAGCTTTACCTTATTTTCAGGGCCACGTATAAGCTTAATCTCTAGCCTAAAACATTAATTAGCTCAATGTAACATGAGAATACGTGTGCTAAGATTTGTAATTTTTTCACTTCGTACAAAACGTCTGTTAGCGGCATTAACAGTTCAATACTTAAATGAATTACATCGAATTATTCTGTTTTCTGACTACTGCCTTAATGCATCTTTTTTTCACAGGTTGCTTTTCATACGTCACGACAGCACTGGCCGTGTGTAGGTGGACTGAAGGTCGTGATTTTAACAAGATTATATCACGCTGTTCCCTAAAGGGAAAACATACCATAAGAAGCAGGTAGTTTGAAACGATTTACAATCCGTGAACGTATTAAAGACGTGTGTTTTATTCTAACGTTATGATCCAATAATCCGTGTTTGTAAGGTAGTATTAGGGCAGACCCATCTGGTGGATGCGTCAGTCACTTCGATTGGTACAGACATTACACAAACCAGAATATGGATAAGCCTATTGCAGACGACTACAACTCAATTCATGCTACATACCTTACCGTCAGCCTGCTGTGCTATCCCTGTAACAGGCCATGGAGGCCCATAGGGTTGTGAGACGTCGAGGCTTTCACATTTTCTAGACAATCGGCTTACAGATGGCGGTGAGGTCAGCCTAATGCACCGGCCGCCCTTTACCCCCAAGAATATTCCTGGTACTCATTTTTGTTAGAGGCTGAGTCGATCCCAGTGATATAGTGGGCTGGAAGGGTTAGGTAAATTGAAAAATCCAGTGACGGCGACCTTCGGGCTTGTAGCATAGTGCCTCAACTAACTACGGTATTGCGTGTCCCCTTTCCTCTTCAATGAAAAAGTGTAAATACAAAATGTATCTGCACAATTCAATGCAGAGATGATTCCTTCTACGCAAACTCTGAGCAGCTTCAACGGAATTACTTGCAACACAACTCGTATTGCTTTTACGAATTTTTAAATTTAATAAGAGCTAAAGCCATTCCAGGCGGTTTGTCGTTTTTTGCCTCTATGCATTTATCAACTTGTAGCGCAGTCGGTACAGCGATTAGCTATTAGCTGGACGACCGAGAGGTCGGACTTCGAGTCCCGGTGGGATCAAGATTTTTCACTTCTCCACGTCGTCCAAACCAAACCTCTTATCCGATAGGTACAGGGCGGCTCTTTCCCCGCGGGTGAAGCGGCCGGAGCGTGAAGCTGACCACTCACCAACTAGTGCCGAGGTCAAAACGTGGGTCTATACACCCACTCCCCTACCCGCCTTCATGGCGTAGTACTTGCTTAGTTAAGTACAGGGACAACTTTATTTTTAACTTTTACGCTTCGCAAGGACATCATTAGCCACTTCTAGCAACACACTTCATACCACCTAGAATCTCAAAAGATTTTGACCTTTTCTATACTGATTCTTCACACCAAGTCCTTCTGCAATTGGATGTGCTTTAGTTTCAAGCGCCGTCTCTAGAGACAAAGTTTCACTAGTATTCCAAATTGGTCCATTTGTAATGTTGTATTTTAGCGTCCTGTTGCACAGATTTTCATCCATGATATATATACAGTGGCCGTCTTGTAGTGCACTCAATTTCACCTGTTACTTCACGACATGTTTCGGCAACATAGTGCCATCATCAGGTGCCCTAATTACGCTAATCTATTGCATTGCTTGCCATTATAAAATTATTTTAAAAGTATTTAAAAAGTGCGTATTTGTTAACTATAATAAATTTACACACACTAAAACTTGTTAAGATTATTCATCTTATGTGTCTTAATTAAAAATTGCGTGTGGTTCTTCCACTATGATGGTCGTTTTTCTCATTTTCTGTGTAAACCGTGTCTTGTGATGTGTGTTCCCTTCTTAGCTGCGAGTGTTGTTACATCACTGTACACCGTTGAGACTACAGTAACACATCTTTTTAAATCGATTAAGGTCTTACGAGGTGAACCACATATAATGCATATATCTTTCAATACATTATCAATCAGTTGAACAAAAAATACTGCAAAACGATGCAAAAGAGTTGAATACCACGTAGATCAGTCCACAATGTCACAAGTTAGTTTTTGGTCGGAGGCTGGTTTGTCATGACGTCACAAGCCAGCCATATCCTTATATGTCTTGTGTTACACAGCTGAGTAATAAGGATAGCCTTATGGTAGGTGGGCGCCCACTGGGGGGGGGGCCTTCAGGCATGAAGAGGAACAGGTTATGTAACCTATGTACCGTCAAGGTGAGAAACATGGCACCCAACAGGAAACAAGGATACTGAACATACTCCTATACAAACTACAACAAATTCTTACTTACATAAGGTAAAAGTGCACCCGAAACCCGGGGTAAACACACCACTGACTCTGTTCAGATCACATCTGCATCTTCACTGAATGTAAAACATGAGCAAGAATTATGCAAGACTTTAAAGCATGTCAAAGTGAAACAGCGGTTCACCGCTTTTCCTTTTCCCATTCCTTCCGTTTTTCATTCTCCCTTTCTTAACATATTTTAAGACACTTTTTTCATCTTGACAGGTCACAGTGCTGAAGACTGGAATTACGGCTGAACTAGTACGAGATGAGCAGTCAGGTTTCAGGAATAGCTCGGACTGTACAGTAACTATGATATGGGCTGGACTACCCACGTTCGATTCCCGACAAGGGACGAGCTATCTCTTCACTACCAAATCCAGATCGCCTCTCCGGCACGCCCCCACTCCAGAGGGGGGAAGGCTCTTCCCAGGGGGTGTAACTGCTGATCACCCACTTCCTACAACAGCCGAGATTAATACTGAGATATACCTCCACTCCTCCATGCGTCTTCGTGGGGCCAAAGTACGTAACTGCGTACAAAGAAAACTTGAGCTATTGGAAGGCCGTGAAATGGGGGCAGGAAGCTCCTACAAAAATTTGTATTTATCAAAATGTGCCGCGCCATAGCTCAAGCGGTTAGTTGGTGTCCAACCGCGGCGGCCCAGGTTCGATCCCGGGTCTGGTCAAGTGGGATTTGTGGTGGACAAAGTGGCGCTGGGGCAGGTTTTCTCCGAGTACTTCGGTTCCCCTGCCAATCTTCATTCCACCAACTGCTCCACAATCACCCTCACCTATCATCTGGGGCTGGTACAATAGGCCAGAAGTGGCCACAGTACAAGGGACTTAGTCCCACCCCACTAGCAATAAAAAAAATATTTATCAAAATACAAATCACATCCCAGACGACATTAATCTGCGTAAACGCGTCATAAGAACCTTACGTGTCATTAATTAAAAAAAAACACGTGTTGATGGAGTACAGTAATTGCTACGTAACTGGAGAATCTGTGCAAAATAAAACAAGAACTCAACACAACGAAAGTTTTCAGTCGTGTAAACTTCCAGCAGCTTTGTACATAGTTGACATTCATGATGATGGCCCAGTATTAACAGAAGCATTTCAGATTTGATGGTTAAAACAAAAATGTGTAGTGTTTCTTGGCACTTGAGCAGTAGCACACTGTAGATGCCGGGGTGTATGTTGGGTGTCACGTATGTCTAGTTCAGGGACTACAGAGTAGTACTGCAACCGACATTGTCACTCCCCGACGCCGCCCACGTCTAACACAAACTGCACTCAGTCGTACTGTCCCACAATTTGGCACGAAGATTTAGGAAAACCCGTGAAAGACCTCAGTCAGGCCATTTAGTCTCCAACCCAAAATTAGAATTCATTCAATGCAGTAACAAAATTACTCCCCTCATAACGCGGTATCGTACTGGCGCCAGTACAAGCTTGTCTCTTGTTTTAAATACTTAATATACCTGCATTCTACTCGGAGTCGAGCACTGGGGACTGACCGGTCTCACGCAAGCAACTTCATCTTCAGTCACTTCCTTACAACGCATGGCACCAAAATCGACTCATAATCCTGGTCCGGAAAGCGACCACTAGGAAGGCCTAGACGTAATTAGCAGCATAATATTAAAATGGATACTAAAGAAATAGAGGACGGCACGTGGTAGCGTAGTTGGAGACACTATGCTACAAGCCAGAAGGTTGCGGGTTCGATTCCCAATGAGGTCATTGGATTCTTCCGATTGACCTAATCTTTCAAGATGCACTATGAACCTGGGGTCGACTCAGCCTCTAAAAGAACTGAGTACCAGGAATCTTCCTGTGGGTAAAGCGCGGTCGGCGCGTAAGGCTGACAACCTTGACGCCATCTGTGAGCCGACTGTCTAGAAGGTGCGGGAGCCTCGACGTCTCACTATCCTATGAGCCTCCATGGCCTGTTACAGGGATAGCTTTACCTTTTCACTGAAGAAACAGAGAGTAGGGGAAGGTGAAATGCATTCATCTAGCTCAGGGCCGGTTTCAGAGGCAGGCGAAAGGTCTGCAGTAATTAACCTTTGAGTTCCATAAAATGCGAGGGATTTCTTGAACAGGTGAGCGACTATCAGCTTCACAAGGAGGACAATTAGTCACTGGTAACGTTCAGATAATAAGCAGACTTCAGCGTAGGTCATCGTAACTTAACGCCTAGGTTCAGTTTAAAATGGCAAATGAGGTTTAGAAAGATGTGAGAAGAAAGGGGGACTGTGTAATAAACAGGGCCCGGATTTTGATGACCTGAAAATATTTAAAAAATGACCTATAAAATGACCGAAAAATCCAGAAAAATTACCTAAAATATACCCCAAAAATGTAATATGCAGGGCCCGGATTTTGATGACCTGAAAATATTTAAAAAATGACCTATAAAATGACCGAAAAATCCAGAAAAATTACCTAAAATATACCCCAAAAATGTAATATGCAGGGCCCGGATTTTGATGACCTGAAAATATTTAAAAAAATGACCAAAAAACCCCAGAAAAATGACGTAAAGGCGAAAGAGAAACAACACTTCGCTTCCATGTTATTCACATTTCAGAAAACATAAGAAGAAAAATTCCCTAAAATGGCCAAAAATGACAAGAAATACCCTTAAAAGCCTAAACATTTACCAAAAAATTACGTTAAACCCAAAAATGTCAAAAAATGACAAAAAAATTACCTATAAAATTTACATTTCTGTAACCAGCAGCTCATATCCGAGATTTATATATTTAAGAGCATCGCATAGGATACAAGGAAAAAAAGATGACATGTCATCAAAATCCGGGCCCTGGTAATAAAACTTTTCTGTTGACATCCGTTCTGTGGGCAGCCCTGTGATAAATAGCGACATCACGCTGCCCTTACTATACTTCATTCGGAGTGTCTTTGGAATGCACGTAAACAAATGAGTGGGAGGTAGTAGGCCAAAAGCAGAGTTCATAACGCGCCGGGTGTTCCATATTATTATATTATTCTTATTTTCAGCTAAGTTCAGGATCAAGTTAACGTACTTATGCCGCAACGAACGGAAACACGTGTTCCCAGCACACCGTAGACATTCCGAACAGAGTATAGTTAAGTTCTCTCTGATGTAGTTCTTTTGGATGTCACTATCAGGTTTCCTCCAAAAGGAAATTAAAAAAAAACACACACACACAAAACCACCTTGCTAACATTACACATTAAAACGACTTTCAGTCATGACATCAACAATTAAATATTTGGCACTTAATCAAAACTGAATAGAAGAATGCGTGATCTTCATACAGCACGGCACAGTTATTGTGGCAGTATAATGAGAAACAGAACATTAAATGGCTAATGAACTATTCTACCCACGTTTTAAGAACCAATTTAGAAGAACATGCCTGAAAAATCTGGGCGTTGACAAACCGAAGAGAACATCAGACCGTGAGTGAGTCGTAACATGACCTGAAGACTTCTCTAATTTAGATGAATGAACGTTTTTGTCTACAACTCTGCGCCGCCCACTCTGCTTCGCCGGGCTAGCTGCACAGTAGGAGCGAATCCAGCTTCGTTTTCGCAAAACCCGAGCTTCGAATCCCGTCGAAACGGACGACACGTTTCTTTCAAAACGAATCTTGTAAGAGTATACGCATTTTCAACGGGATCGACAATCAAGAAGTAAGTAACATTGTAAGGGAGAGATGAGAAACCCACACAGAAATTTTGTCGCAAAATCTGAAAGGAAGAGACCACTTTGGGAGCCCTACGCATGGGTAGAGAGATAATATTAAAACAGATCTTAAAGAAACAAGAATACTGGACTCGCCTGGCATAGTTACGAGTCCTTGTGAATACATGCAGGATTCGTAACAGGTGGGAATTTTCAGATCAGCTAAGCGACTATTAGTTTCTTCAGAAGGAATATGCTCCACAGAGTCAAGAGTTAATTTGTTAGTTGTGGGGCTTAGCTCATCTCTTCTCGCGGTATCCCCTATTTCAAATTTAAATGGTCAAAATTTATAAGCTGATCTGACACATTCACCATTCTGCACTGATCAGTCACGTTCTTTAGTTTCGCTGGATTTCACTGAACCCCTTTTAACGTAAGCATCCACAAATCTAATTATGCGATTTCTTTCCTTGGCACTACAGCCCCAGTGGGCCTAGGCCTACCTCCATGAACTTCTCCGTTCACTTCGCGTTTTTCTAGATCTTACACATTCAGTAGGACTCCTTGGGCGGGTCGCAAGGCCTCTACCTGTAGACAAACACAGAAAAACGCACACACACAAACTAAACATCAATGCCCTGAGTGGGATTCGAACTCACGATCCAGGTTTCTAAGCGAGTGAAGACAGTAAATGCCTTAGACCGCTCGGCTACCGTGACAGGCATACGATTTCTTGAGTTATAATTTTTCGAAACTGGCTCGTTACGAGGCATACTTCCCGCAATTGCTGGCGTGTTTTATGCCTCTACCACCAGGTGAAGTTGATGCACCAAACAAAATGGGTGATATGTTAGATAAGAGATCAACGATTCCATTTCACAGTTTACATCGTCGAACTAATCGATCTTGGCACTACACGGCTGTCTCACTTTTAATACATACTACTTGTAGTTCCATCCACGAACAAAAATGATTGGCCCAGTATCTGGGTACCTTTATTTAATGAAGGAAATGAAGATGGAAGTGAGAAACTGAAACACAATGGTTAAAATTATGAACATAAATGAGGCACGCAAGAGACTACAAACTACGACAGAGATAGTAAAAAATGTATAAACTATGTAAGCGTAAACGATGATGAAAGTAAAGAAAAAAAGGTGAGAAAATCTCGGGAAAAGCGAGATCTAAATCTGCAGAAAAGTGTCGAAAAGTTTATAAACGTGAAAAATATAAAAAAAATAAATAAGGCGACAAAAAAAGAAAAACCACATGTACGGACAACAGAAAAGAGGAGGAGGTGATGTCGCAAATAAGAGAACGAATATAACTTCACAATAATGTCCGTCCAGTAACGCATCTTGGTTCCAAACGACGCTGACAAACAGCCGAAGAATCCAGACCACGAAGAAAGCAGTCTTCTGGGATTTGGCATCGTGTATATGTGGTGTTAACCGGCGTTTCTGAGGAACGTATTGCCTCTCATCTTCCTCCGAAACGTCGGTTAACACCATATATACACGGTGCCAAATCCCAGAAGACTGCTTTCTTCATAGTCACCGCCGTGAAAGCCTCAAATCTTACACAATCCAGACCACCTTCGTATGATGTGCAGCAAACAGGATTTCTTCACAAGTACGTGTATTATTAATACAAATGAGAACGATCTTTTATATCAAAACAAAATGCCTTTTAAATATGAAGAAATTATCCATTTTCTTATGTCTCAGTTTTCAGAAGTCTAATCGAAAAAGTGTGAAGAGAATAGTAAATTTCCTTCTTCATTGTAACTAAGGGGGGAAAAAAGGGCCGCACCATAGCTCAAGTGGTTAGTCGCTGGCTTCCCACCGCGGCGGCCCGGGTTCGATCCCGGGTCTGGTCAAGTGGGATTTGTGGTGGAAAAAGTGGCGCTGAGGCAAGTTTTCTTCGAGTACTTGGGTTTCCCCTGCCAATCTTCATTCCACCAACTGCTCCACAATCACCCTCACCTATCATCTGGGGCTGGTACAATAGGCCAGAAGTGGCCGCCGTACAAGAGACTTGGTCCAACCCCACCAGCAATAAAAAAAATGGGGGGGGGAAATCTCAGCTACATATGAATCGAGCATAATTTGTGACATGTGTCCCTCTCATATAGGAGGTTAGGCAACAGATCTGTCGAGTGGACCAATACTGCTAACTAGCACATGTCCCCAGGTTAGCTTGCAATTCCAGTCAGTATATCGACTTTAATTGGAAGTTTATTCTAGTTGAGAAGTGTACTCAACGCCCCTGGCATGACGTAAGAGCGGCGGCGTCTTTATTCAAAGGTTCCGTATGGCTTGCATCCAAATAACAGCTCCTGGAAAACTAACAAAACGAGAAACAACATCTGTCACTTCACAACCTACAGAAAGTAAACAGTTTACTTGCTGGAGAATATAAAAATACATCTCTCGACAATTAAATTATTCAACTTTAATAAAATGTATCTGAAATAATATTAATACAGTTTATACCCTAAATAGCTCCGTACCATTACGCCAAATATTTTCAAGGCTAGATGTGTCATAAATTAATATTAAAATAGAACCAAGTTTTACTTCAACACGTAGGAAACTGGGGTATAATGCTCCTAGAGCAGGCCAAACGGACGAGAGAGCAGCACTGAAATTGAAAATTCAACATGAAAGTAACAAAACACATTCGAACCACGCAAATTATTCTCACATTTTCTGCGTACAGAATATCAACGCGTGTATAAATGACAAAGAAAATACAGACTCGTTATTGAATTATTCAAACAAGGTGGGTTACTGGCAGCTTGTCACGTCGAAAAGCATGCAGCTCCAACCTGCCACGCTGCCAGCGTCCTATTTGACTGTCCAAAGGCCGACGCTACACGAAATAATAAAGCGATTTTGCTCCTCAGCTGAAGCGTACACAGGGGTGGTATTGTCCTTTTCACGTTTCAAACACTTTCCCTAAGCCGCGTCTCTTGCTGTTTGCGCAACACGTGGCACCTGAATCCTTGCCTTCTGATCTTATGAATATATTAAAAATTCGTAACACCGAACAATCTGAAACACTTCCACGAAAAAGAGATCCTCACAGCGACGGTTATGAAGAGTTCTTATCTCCTGGGATCAACAAATACTGGGGATCCTTGACTGGACTCAGGCAAGCAAAGGGACTTATACGAGGACCCTCTACTAAAACAGCGAAGGAATCGTTGAAGTTAAACAGGAACAAGCTACGAGGGCGGTGGGAATACTTACAGGACACTTTCACCTTAAAGGACACCTCTTCAAACTGGGACTAAGTAATAGTCCAACTTGTGAGAGGTGTCAAGAAGAAAATGAAACAGCCACACATATCCTGTGCGAATGTGAGGCCTTAGCTTATTTAAGATTGCGTCACTTGGGTCAATATTTTACGGAACCAAGTGACTATCTCGACGCCCTCATTTACAAATACCCGTGCTTCATTCGAAGCGCAGGATTGCTGAGGGGATAATCAGAAGGGGTGACACAATAGGCCACTGTAGGTCGCGGTGCAAGGGCCGAGAAGGCCTAGCCCTTATACATTCATTCATTCATCTCCTGGGATATAACGCCGTTTCGGAGGAAGGCAAGCTACCAGCTTTCACACTAGTTATCTTGCTCGGCTTGTTCTTACACCCTGAAGATGGTGACGATGTATTCCTCCGAAACGTCGGTTGACATTCAACGGACTACAAGGTGTTATATCCCAGAAGACAGTGCTCTCCGTATTAATACACACTGTGAAAACCATTACTGGAATCGCGCAGGGACAGTGGTGATGGCTGTCCCTGATTCGTTTATTTCTCACCACGTGACGATCCTTCCAACTGTACAACTAACTCCCTGATTGGCCCTTCTTGTTTGACTCGCACAACAGATGAAACTGAACGTCTCCTTCAACAGCGACAACAATCACAACAGGAGGTTCCACTTTCGATCTTCGATAACAGTAACTCTGTTGGTTTCGCTGTACCTAGAATTAAGTAATTGGTTCCCTGGCAGAGTTTGAATATCCATGAGTTGAAATCTGTAACTGACTCTCCTGTGCGTGTGATGGATATAAATTCGTCCAGCCTCCACAGAAATTCAAACACATCTTTCCTGACCGAAATTATATCCAATAGAAGAAAGTAGTTAAGGGGAAAAACGCGAGAATATTAAATTAATCACAGTAAATGTGGATTTTTAACAGCGAATTCTTCCCACCCTACTCCGCTAAATTCAACCTGACAAAACAGAACGTTCCAAGAATTCTCAACGAAAATCTGTTCCAGATGAAACTCAGTTTATATAGAATTAATATTTTATCTTGTTATAATACTTCCAATTTTTAATTTTCATATAATCTGAACTTTTGTATTTTTTACAGAAGCATTTTTAAATTTGTACGATTAATAGTGTTATATCCATTTTATTATTGCAGTTAAATGGTAGATTTTTGTTGATATGTATTTGCCTGATGATGGCCGATAGTGGCCGAAACATGTAGCAAAGCCACAGCTGAACGCTGATTTTGGATGTTTTACTATTTGCTGTGTTGTAACGGTTCATTAAAGAGCTTTATATAGAATGCTTTATCAGATGTCCGGACAGGTACTACGCGTGGGGAAATAACCGTTTACAAAATTTAGGCCTGAAAACTAGAACGAAGAGACCATTAGGACTGCGGGCGTATACCGTTAGTATGTATTAATACAGAGCGTCAACAAAATTGATGTGGTTGTGAACGATATTCAACTGGCTTATGACAGGGCCCAGAGGCGGGTTTATGTAAACATGGTAATAAATCTTCGGGTTCCATAAAAGACCGGGATTATTTTGACCAGCTGAGCATCCAGAAGCTTTCGAAGGCCTCTGCTTCATAGAGCAAGCTAGACTTACGTCATTTCCGAGAAAAGTAAAAACAAAACAAAAGAATATGGCGTTCAAGTACTTATTAATGGTGATGCTTTAGTAACACATTTTATTATTTATTCATCATGGCAGCTCGGTGACCATAGTTTCCAATACATTCAACCAACTACTGAAAAATGAGTTGATCGTTTCCCCAGATGGCCTCACACCGCTGGTTCCTGTGAAGTCATACTTCACATCTGTGAGGACGTGAGGCAGCGGATGTCATGTGTAATAATACATGACTCGCAAATTTAATCTTGCAGACTAACATGAGAAGTGGACGTCAAGAGAGAAGTATGTGTACAAGGGAGGAGGAAAACAGTAACAGGACGAAAAGAGACACAACTGGTGCACGAGAAAAGAAATGAGTAATAGGAGAGATGAGATAGAAACGGGAAAAGACAGAAGGGGAAGAAGCAAGACGAGACGACCACCTCATGACTCAAGGTATGCGGGATCAAACCCGGCGGAGATCGTGGAATTCTTAAGGGAGGAAAAATTCAGGGAACAAGTCCTCAGGGAGGGACTTTAAGCCGTGTGTCGCGTGTCGTAGTTTTACGGCACGTAAAAGATCCTCGTGTCTCTAGGAGACCTCTGAGCAAAATTACGCAAAGTTTCCCGCCCAAGTAGTTTCTAATTCCTCCGGTAGATAGGGAAGTATCGGGGACCACTGCCAGAGAGGGCCGACCTCGCTGGCAGAACGGGGCTGATGACGAGCAGCAGTACTGGAAGGGCATGGCGACTAGTAGAAATTATAGGGGGACGCACAATAGATTAATAACTAGTCGCGGTGCATGGGGAAACCCACCCCCTCCAACAATAATAATAATAAAAAAGACGGAGGTCAAACAAAAGTTAAAGAGAGAGAAAAAGAAAGGAAGGGGCAACAGATAGGCCCATGTAGTGAATGATATTTGACTCTTAACGACTGTAATATTGATCGAATGAAAGATTTTATTCCTCGATACTATTAGCGATTTCTCGACTGCAACGTAAACGCAACGTCGAATGATTAATTGCAAAGGATGGTGAAGAAACCGGTGCTATCAGAGCGGGTGACTGGAGGAACTCAGGAAAACCACGAAACTCATCAATGACAGCGTCGGTTTTCTGGACGAGAATCGAATCTGGGGCCTCCGGAAAGCGGAGCGGAGTCACTCACTACACACACGCGACGTTCGGGCAAGTGGATGACAAAGATGCCTTTCCTGGGAGATGACAGCAGCACGCTCCTCACAGCCGTGCTTCTGTGCGTAGACCTTTCAGGAGTTTCACGTATGCGAAACGTGTCAGAAGGATCCGAGGGTAAATTCTGCAGTAAACTTCCTTACAATATCCCACGACCACTTCCTTCCACATTCTTCCCACTGCAACATTCACAAATTATCCTTCAGTTCCGTCTTATCCGAGCCCAGTTCGATAAATAAAGAACAAAACTCGAGAAAACTTCTCCTCAGAATAGTCGGCCTCGGGATACGAATCCAGGACATCTCGACAATGAGTGGTGCGAACTGCCGATGTTGTAAGGAGTTCAGTAGACAAGGGAGAATAGATTGTAGAGGGGAAAGGGGCAATGTATAAAAGACGTAAAACATAGGGATATAATAAAAGCCGTGGGTCCCGTGTCGTAGATTTACGGCACGTAAAAGATCCTCACGTCTCTAGGAGACCTCTGAGCAAAATTAGGCAACAAGTTTCCCGCCCAAGTAGTTTCCAATGCCTCTGGTAGATGGGGAAAACATCAGGTACCGAGGGTCGACCTCGTTGGCTGAACGGGGCTGATAGCACGCACCAGTATCGGTAGGGTATGGCGACAGTAGAAATTAAAGGGGGAGGCACAATGGACCAATAACTGGTCTAAGTGCATGGGGAAACCCACCCCCTCTAATAATAATAATAATAAATAGGGATATAATAATAAAGAACAATGCGTCAGCGATGGGGTAAGGAGTGCACGTCGCAATATTACATGCAGTTTATCTCTGGAAAGTCTCCTTTCAGATAAACTGTGGAGACAATGTTCTGAGAGTGCCATTAGGGGACTTAAGACTTTAGGCAGTAAAATGTGACTAACTGTAGTCTACAGCTTAGTCCGCCCTGTGCGGGTTTTACTACCCTGCCCCTATACACAGAATGGTCCGTCGCTGCGTTGCGGGCACAGCGCACTGTAGTCAAAGTCAGTCAGTCAGTCTGCCTGTCTTGGTGTTGACCCCCGTCTGGGGTTCATAACCCCCGAGCATATTATAACGCACAAAATTTGCTTTCCCCCCCCCCTTGGCACTACAGCCCCAGTGGGCCTAGGCCTACCTCCATGAACATCTCTGTTCACTTCGGTTTTTCTAGATATTAGACATTCGGTAGGACTCCTTGGGCGGGTGATCAGCTCGTTGCAAGGCCTTTACCTGTACACAAACACAGAAAAACGCACACAAACATCCATGCCCTGAGTGGGATTTGAACCCACGATCCCGGCTTCCGAGCGAGCGAAGACAGTACACGCCTTAGACCGCTCGGCTACCGTGACCGGCACAAACTTTGCTTACATATATATTTTGGAAGCTTTCTATGTAACGCGACTCGGTAAATACACATCATTAATATTCTACAGTGCAGGCATTCACACAACAGAGAAGAAAAAGGAAAACGACATGAAGTAACATGAAAACAGAGGGAGTTACACAATGGCCACACCTAATATTAACAGAGTGAACAAAACAAAAATATATGGACGATCACAGTGGCCGTGCTGTCTGAAGCATGCTCACTTGCTCAATCTCTGGGATCGTGTGTTCGAATCCCACTCGAGGTATGGATGTCTGTGTATTCTGTTTGTGTTGGCCTGTGCAGGTATCGGCCTTGCGACGGGGTCATCATCCGTTAAAGGCGTTCCTCCGATTGTCTAAAAATATTCAAATTTCAGAAGTAATCAATTCTGAATTGCCACTGACCACGGCTTAATCCGTCGTGGTGATTTTGGTGGAACAACAGCAGAGAGAAACCGATGCGTGGGACATGTAGTATGAACGAGTTAGAAGAGAATTACATATAAATTTTAGCCAAAAAATCTGAGGGGAAGAATACACTTGCCAGACGTTGAAGTACATGGAAAGGTACTCTACCATTGACTTTGACGACAATGCATTCATTCTGCGAGAAAATGGAGAAATATCTAGTGGCACACGAAGAAAACAGAAATGCAAATTGAAGGCGTGAAGATGAGTTCACCGAAGTGTGATTTGCACTCTATGCGGGCTGCCCGAAACGGAGCTGCGACAAGCAACCAGTTTCATCCGCCTTAACCGTTTAACAACACAACATAAATTCAATTAGCACTTACCGTCCAAAAAAGAAGACACGATGTTTTTAAGAAGGCAAAAACACACACATAATTGTGAAAATCATGTATGCAATGCTGAACCTAGCCACTAACAGGTCGCCCTACATCCTTCATGTGGAATTCCTATAAAGCTTTGGCATTCAAGTCGGCATATGATTGCAAAGCACACAGCGGGACAATTAACTGGAGCAAAGTTTCCCACGAGTCTACCTCAATTAAAAAGTAAATTCTTGGAATTCGAACATATTTCCTACCAGACAAACAAAACTGTAACTTTTTTTCATTGCTTCTTTCTTTTTGTGAGAGGGGTGGGAGGCGACAACTTAATCAGATGCATAAACCCTTGGTACATCACTTCAAAACACAGGACTACTATAAATGATTCATTCGTTTTTAAAACGCTATATTTTCCAAAGTAAAATATGTACAAATATGATTGATATATAAAAGGAACCGCCAATTCACCAAGTTTATATTGTGTGCACCAGTTGGCAGCACGAGTTCAGTGCCTTTACAAAATGGCGACAAAGCAAGAAAAGAGTTTTTGTTTGTTGGAATATGCGAGATGTTCGTCTGTTATAGCAGTGCAACGCGCATTCAAAAGAGAGTACGGAAAAGAACCGCCATGTAAACAAAGCATTTTGCGGTGGTATCGGCAGTGTTCGTCTCTATCTAAACAATGAACTTCGGCATCGCTGGATTGGGCGTGTTGGTGAGGATGACGTAGCTCTGTTCACTTGGCCCCCCAGATCACCTGATCTAACGCCTTGTGACTTCCTTTGGGGGTACATTAACCATCGTGTTTACGTACCCCCACTGCCAAGAACACTAGTAGAGCTGAGGGAACGCATCGATGCTGCAGTGATGACCACTGACAGGATGATGCTACAAAATGTGTGGAACGAGCTCGACTACCGCCTGGACGTGTGTCGTGTGACCCAAGGGGCACACATAGAACATTTGTAGAGTGTGAGGAAAACTTAGTGAGTTTACGGTTCTTTTTATATATCAATCATGTTTGTACGTGTATTGCTTTGGAAAATATAGCGTTTTAAGAATGAATGAATCATTTACAGTAGCCCTGTACAATGTGTTACTAAACTATTGTCGTGGTTTCCTTGTCCTGTAATTTTCAAACTGGAAAAAAAAAATAAATAAATAAATAAAACTGCTTATGGAATACTGAAGTGTAACTCAGGAAGTTTTATTTGGCAACGCTGTACTGTAATAAAACTTTAATAATATTCCGTACGCAGTTTTATTTTGTTGTTTCCAGTTTTGAAAATTGTAGGACACGGAAACACCGACAGTAATTTAGAATCACCTTGATTGCAGGGAGACATGTAAGCAGAAACAATGTATCTGTCCTTTATTTCATGAATACACTGAACATGCTGATACTGCGGTAACGCTTTACACATGTATTCGAGAGGTTCCTCGGCTCGAATCCCGGCCAGAACACCTGTTACCTTGACTGAGATTTTTCGTTTGGCTAGACCTTCCAGGCAATTTCCGGGATGGCGCCTCGATAAGGCAAAGTAGCAAACGAACCCCAACAGACGCTAGAATGCGCAAAGAGACATGACAAATACCAAATACGGAACCTTTAGGCCTACTTTATAATCTGTTTTCGCACTGGTTTCCTACTTGGTTTATTCTTCAACCCTGAAAATGGAGACATGTTCCTCCAGGTATCTGCACTTATGCACAAACAAAAATTTCTGGGTCCTATCTCGAACAGTGCCTTTCACAGTGGCCGCGCTGTTATAAGGTATGAACTGTCTTCGCTCGCTCGAACGCTGGGATCTGGGTTGGAATCCCACTGAAGGCATGAATGTCTGTGTGAGTTTGTTCTGTGTGTAGGTAGCAGCCATGCAACGGGCTGATCCCTGTCCAAGGAGACCTACCGTGTACAGGATCAAGAAACTGAAAAAGCGGCTAAGGTTCAACAAAGGGAGGTAGGGCCATAGACAGACAGATAGATAGATATCTGCCGGTCACGGTAGCCGAGCGGTCTAAGGCATGCACTGTCTTCGCTCGCTTGGAAACCGGGATCGTGGGTTCGAATTCCACTCAGGGCATGGATGTTTGTGTGCGTTTTTCTGTGTTCTTGTACAGGTAGAGGCCTTCCGACGAGCTGATCACTCGCCCAAGGAGTCCTACCGAATGTGTAAGATCTAGAAAAACCGAAGTGAACAGAGTTCATGGAGGCCTAGGCCCACTGGGGCTGTAGTGCCAAGGAAAATAGAATGATATCTATTATTAATTATTTTAATAATGGTATCTAACTGAAGTAAATACACGCGTAAGACCTACGCATCGGTTCGACACACAGACGCTTTCTCGGGAGAGTACTGCAGCATTACTGAATGACATCGCGCTGGAACACAGCCTGTGGGCTGTTATCCGTCTCTCTCACCGTCTCGCCAGACGGTTGCAGCGATGACATCACGCTGGTACCTGTCTGACCGGGACCTGAACTGAACAAGCTGCACCACGGGGAAACACCTGCCACCGAGCTTACATACCTACAGTAACAACTGTACACAGATTCCTTAATTCGGGACTTATAAAGAGACATTTTCCGGTAATTTCTCGTAGTTCTATTCAGTCCCTCCAGGAGAATTTGACACCTTCCATATGTATCCTATCTCACGATTTCTTATAATGTATTTCTCATCCAATGTTTCATAACCCAGACTGTTCACAGACAACCATGAAAGAAACGTACGCGAATATGTGATATAATTTCTTATTATTTATGGATTAGTTAACTATACCGACCGAGCGACCGCCGCTTGTCGGCGAAGTTCGCGCCAACTTCAGCGGATAGAGGGTGTCGCGTGTTCAGCGAAACAGATCCCCAAGGACGTGAATTTCAGTTTTCTAGGCCGGAACCGCTATTTTCTTGAAATATCTCAATTATCATCACGAGGCTGAGTGGACCCCGTTCCACAACCATTACTTCTCAGAAAAAATCTGGTAGCGCCGGGAATCGAACCCGGACCTCTGGATCTGTAGCCAGGAACTCTGACCACTAGACCACTAGCGAACTAAAATCACGGAGTTTTTTTAGTTAACTACCCTCTCCGTACATCAGGAAACCGTCGAAATGTAGGGCTAGTGAACGTCAATTGGAGAGGACTTGAAAGGAAGCGCGTTTGGCACCATTTGAGGTACTGTCCAAGCAATTGGAAGTAGGATCTGAGGAAAATAATGAAAAACAATCGGTCAGGATAGTCGACATATCCGACGAAATTCGAACACGGCACCTCCAGAAAATGTTTGAAGTGTTATCGCTTCTAGGCCAGTATAAACTTAATGTCTCAAAACTGTCAAAGAAACTACCATACAAACATTCCTACCTGTTTCTCAACAAATAATTAATTCGATCTTTCGTCCGCTAATTATTTCGAGCCACTAAAAGTGGCCGTCGACTTTTTTTTTCCTTGGCACTACAGCCCCAGTGGGCCTAGGCCTACCTCCACGAACTTCTCCGTTCACTTCGGTTTTTCTAGATCTTACACATTCGGTAGGACTCCTTGGGCGGGTGATCAGCTCGTCGCAAGGCCTCTACCTGTACACAAACACAGAAAAACGCACACACACAAACTAAACATCCATGCCCTGAGTGGGATTCGAACCCACGATCCCTGTTTCCAAGCGAGCGAAGACAGTACATGCCTCAGACCGCTCGGCTACTGTGACCGGCAGTGTATAAGAATAATATATAAGAATTCAGTTCGTACCTCACAGGAAACAGATCCGAACTCACGGTCCCGGCTTCCGAGCGAGCGAAGATATGCCTTAGACCGCTCGGCTACCGTGAACGGCTGGCCGTCGACAACTATGGGTAAATATTCCTTCAAAGTAGGCCTATACCAATGAGTTCACAACAAAAATCTTCTTCTTCTTGGCGGGTTAGACCCTCTGGCCTGTTTCCGTTCAGAATAAATCACAAACTATGAATCTTACACATAGCTTGTAGAGCTCCGTGGACGAAGGATCGAAAACACGGAAGATACGGAGGCATACATCCATGTTTTCGAGTAAGATTCGAACCCATAGTCCCAGTCTTAGAAAGAGCAGAGACATTTCATGTCATAGGCCGCACGGCAACTGTGATCGTATTAGTCTTAAATTACTTAATAAAACTGCTTATAATAATGAAATTAAATATAACAGAATACGTATTCGGGATAAAAAATTACGTAAAATTTGAACAGTTTACCCATACGTACATTATAAGGCACGTGTAGGCTAGAGAACAGTGTAACGTGACAGCTGAATGCTTCAAGGCACGGACTGGCTTTATATTGATCCATCCTCGAGCACAAAAACCAGCCTGCGGGGGGGGGGGCACTTGGCCCTCATCCCAGAATTTTGAATATGGAAACTAGGATTAAAATAGAAGGAAATATACTAAATATTAATGCAAATATTTTAATTTATTTTTTAAAATGTCATTATTCTACCCTGAATTCTCTATGATAGTACTACGTAGTTTCCAAAGTGTGGGACGCGCTTCGTGAAGGGGCGCCGGATGTTCTGAAAGAGTCATATAGTAAAACTGAATTGACTGTATTTCTAGAAGTGTCAAAGATCGATTGTTTTGTTTTATTTTGTTTGATTTATAATAATCTTCATAACTAACTGACAAAAACCGAAAGTGCTTTTAAAACAAAAAACTGAAAAGGTTGTTATACAAACATTTAAGAAGTGGAGCACGATGAAATATTTTCTAAGATGCGGGGAGGGGAGGGGGGTTGCAATTAAACAAAATTTGGAAAACACGGCTCAAACAGATTAATATAAAAATAAGTATTTAAGCGGCTTAAACGTTTGTAACCAAATTTTTTGGCTCCCCCACCCCGGAAACTGGCCGCTCCCCTACAGTTTTCTAGAAAGTGTTTAGTGTTTCATACAAATATTCTTTAGAACCTTAATTCCCTCTGAAGGAACATGACAAATTATACGAAGCAGTAGCAGTTCGCGTGTTCGTACCAGGCAGAACCAACCGACCTTAATCTGATAATTTATATTTTTTTTAAAGTCGCGCTTTTATGTCAAGGGTAAAAGCATCACTGCCAGAGAGCTGTAAGCTTGTTAACTGATAAACATATGAAGAGAAAATGAACGATACATTTACAACATATCAGTTCATCTTTATTTCTTGGGACCCCACGCTGATACAATTATTTCGAGATCAAAGTTGCCTTATCTTTGCACAGGAACTATACTTCTGCACAACTCTGTCAACACAAACAGCTTGGCAATTCCCTCCACATTCAGCCGTTGTCTAGTTTCGATAAGAAAACAAATATAAGAGAAATCGCTAGACCATGAATCCCTTGGCGATCAACGCGCTAGACGAATGACGTGGAAGCCCCCACTTTATTCACTTAAGATAATCAAATATCATAAATTCACGTCTAGGTCTTCCAAAGAGTTTCTTCCTTCCAGCCTCTCTTTTTGCACCCGCTTCTAATCTCCTCCTGCTACATATCTAACCCATCTCACCATCCTACACTTTGTAATCTTACGTCTGGTGAAGAGCACAAAATATTTCATTTTAAAACATGTCAATATTTTTTACATTTACACTTAACTAACCTATTCTGCAGTTGTAAAACGCTTGTTCCTGCAGTAAAAGGTAAAGCTATCTCCATAACAGGCTGAGGAGGCCCATAGGGTTGTGAGACGTCGAGGCTTCAACATTATCTAGACAGTCCGCTCACAGATGGCAGCGAGGTTGTCAATCACACGCGTCGGCCACCCTTTAACAACAGGAAGATACCTGTACCCATTTGTGTTAAAGGCTAAGTCGACCCCAGGGTCATAGTGCGGCTAGAAGGATTAGGTCAACTGAAAAATCCAATGACCTCGTCGAGGATTGAAACTGCGACCTTCCAGCTTGTAGTCTAGTGCCTCAACCATCTACGCTACCGCGTGCCCCGCCATTTTCCTGATATGCCTCTAGAAAACTACCAACATTTCTCGGAATGTCTAACGTTTTTAAAAAACCATATTCGCTCAGAAAACTTATCAGTTTGCTCACAAAACCGAGACAAACACACTGCGTGTAAAGTGTTTGTATCAGCCTGATGTAACTTCACTACTGACACAATTTCAGTTGCCAGACGGGTGTCCGCATTCCCGTGGCAATGCGTTTCACAATAATTTGGAAGTCACCTAACATCTGGAATATATGATACAAAATGCACCGCTGAATCAGGTAGCCACACGAAAGAAAAGAGACATACAAAGCACCTACATGACCTCCATTAGGTAGCATTCTTTATATAGTAAACTTTAAAACGTACGAGTAAAGAGAGGTCAAGGTGCGGTGACTAAACATGCTTTACTGAGTAGGACAAAGCCGATCAGAGTGGCCGCTCGGTCCAAGGCATGAAATATCTTCGCTCGCTCGAACATTGGGTTCGTGGGTTCGAATCCCACACAAGGCATGGATGTTCGTCTGCGTGTATTCTGTGTTGTTGTTGTCCTGTGTATGTAGTGGCCTTGCGAAGAGCTGATCCCCCGTCCAAGGAGTCCTACCGTCTAAGATTAAGGAACTGAAGTGAAACGAAGCATTTCACGATGCACTATGCTCCAAGTGGGAGCAACAGTGAATACAGACAGACAGAACTAGGACGAATGTTCGTGCGCATGGCAAATTTTCACGTCACTGTTACGTCAAGTCTCCCCATACACGCACTTTCCGGTTGATGCATTACCGAGTTGTAAAATATTGTCACGCATCCGGGATTCCGTGACTAATAACGCGTTCTGCACCGAATGATTGGATTTACTGGCACTTCTTTACAATTACAATTAATGACTTTCTAAGACTCGCGCCATTCCTTACTGGACTACGAGTTATCTTCTACTGTGACTGACTTGATTCTGATTTACGAGTCGGTCACTTCTTCAGCTTCCGCTATCCGCTGGTTAGCACTCCACAGCTGAACACTGAACTTCTGAATTATCTCACGACTGAACTGAACTCTCGAATTAAGTACGTGTCCCCCTTTTTATAATTCGGGGAGAACCGAACAGAGAACACCGCCCCCACCATTACTGTGTGTTTATCCGTTCCTACTAAACGTGTGTCAATTTCGTGGTAACGCTCTGATTTCTATAAGCGTATCCGTTGCAGCGAAAACGTGTTTCAGCGAGCCGTTGCATAGCAATGGACGTCTGTGTTGTACTTCTAGGACTGCACGAGTTGCATAGATTTCGATCGCTAAGAGAAATGGGGCTTCAATGAAGGGGGAATATTTTTTATGACGCGATATGTTATCTATTTACGGCGAATTTAACAGCGTCCAATGGCAAGACAATCAGTGAACACTGAATTTGATTGGTTGTCGAATGAATCAGTTTTGCGTTAATCTTAGGTATACTATTCCATCATCTGTGGAGGAACTGAGGAAAACTACCAAAACTTCAGCAATGACAGACCGTCTCCGGGGTGGGATCTAATTTTGAGGGCCTCAACCGTGATGTTCTGTGTTATTACACTGTACAAACTGAGTAAATGCAAGACAACTTTTGTCAGGATCGCTAGTACAGTCCGTTATCAAAACTGTCCCCAGAAAAAAACTGTTCAATGTTCAATGACGATAGATCTAAGAGTTAAGCTAATCTGGTGACGGTAAACACAATTAATTAATAAAACTAATATAAATGTAGTGTACTGTGTACAATGAAACGGAATAGCTTAGTCGTCATAGCGACGGGCTGCGGTCTCGACGGCCTGGCTTCGATTCCCGGCAGTGGCAAGTAAATTCTCTTTACTTCGCTGAGGTCACCGGCTGAGGCCTTTCCAACCTCCTATAAAATTGGTATCGGGGACTCTTTCCCCAGAGATAAAACAGCCGCGGCGTGAAGCTGACCACTCCACTCTCCCATAACTCTTCATGGCGTGGTGTTTAATTACACACAGGGACAGCTTTGTCATAAACTACATGCTTTGACCAGGGGCACGCGGTAGTGTAGTTGGTTGAGATACAATGCTACAAGCCGGAAGGTCGTGGGTTCGACTCCTGATGAGGTGGAAATTTCTCAATTGATCTAATTCTTCCAGCCGCACTATGACCCTGGGGTCGACTCAGCCTGTAAAAGAAATGAATACCAGGATGCTTTCTGGGGGGTAAACGGAGGCCGGCGCGTATGGCTGACAACCTTACCGCCATCTGTGAGTCGACTGTCTAGAAGATGTGGGAGCCTCGACGTCTCACAATCCTACGGGCCTTCATGGCCTGTTACAGGGATAGCTTTACGTTTTTTTACCTATCATAATACTCTTTAACATCGTCAACGGTTGCTGCAAGAAGAGCCGCCACTGAGCGCGCACACAACTCAGATGACATCAACTGTATTTCTGATATGAATGTGGCTACAAGTTTGCACAGTGTCGTGTGCGAATGTGCAGTGACGTAGTTAACCAAACAGGGACCACAAAACACAGATGACTAAAGAGGCAGATACCGCATGACCTATGATATTTTTAATTGATCCTTCTCCTGAGGGTCAACATGCACTGAATCTGCCATTGGGAGCACGTGACATTATCCTCTTGCAGTTTACGGTTCCGAAGGATTAAACTAGATTTGTATTATATGGGAGATCTCAGTACAGTAAATGGATTGGGGCCGAGACGATTTCGGCACTGTGTCCATGTGGGGCCCACTCAGTCTCCGCTCTAAATCTAACGAAATGTCAACCACACGCGTCAGACGCGCGCCATCTATGAATCGAAAATGTGCCTCGCTCACTTTCTGACTGGATTTATTTCCTAAGCTGATCCAGGCTGTATACGTATTAGATGCTTTGTGAAACACTCTCACACCCAAAGGGAAGACTGCTGATTGAACGTGTCTCAAAACAAGAAGCTGAGGTCAACATTAGGACTAAAGAAACCGGAAGTAACAAGAGACTGCACAAAACTGCACAATCACAATTATATAGATGATAAAATCACAATGGATTGGCTGGGACAAGCAGAATGCATGGGTAAAGGTGTCCTTGTGCTTAATTATTTAATCACTACGCCATGATAATATGTGTGGTAGGGGAGGTACAGCGCAACTATTTTGGCCTCGGCACTAGATGGTGGTCAGCTTCACGCCACTGCCGCTTGGATACGAGGCTGGGCAAACCCCAGAATCGGACTGGAAGTTGTGAAAAGGGGGAAAACCTTACACTGCCGGGAATCGAATCAAAGCCGTCCAGCCCGTAGCTCCTCGCTATCCCGCATTGGAGAAGTGAGAAATGTTTATATTAATTTAACCAGAAACCGTGAAGAATGATGCGTAGATTAGAGGATAATATTCAAATGGAGCTTAAAAATAGTGTGAGAATGTGTGGACGGGATTCGTCTGTCTTTATTTTTCGAGTTATCTTCTGACCCCTCTCTCTCTCTCTCTCTCTCTCTCTCTCAATGGCGGACTTTTACCATTGTAATTAACCTTCGTGTTCCATAAAAGGTAACGGCTTTCTGTCCTAGCTGAGCGACTATTAGCGTCTGCAGGACTCTGCTCTAAACTGTTAGAGCGTTCCTTTAATTTACAGTTGGAAGACGACCTATGTGCGATATGCTACAGGGGTCAGCGCTCCTAAGACCCATGTATATACAGTTGTCACGCAATGTTAACTAGGTCCCTCGTCATCACGCGTCCTCGAGTTGCGGTTCAGGGAAATATTCGCTATTTCTTGTGACAATCGATTATTGTCCTGTTCCTCTTGTACCCTCATACGGGTGTCGAGGTTTTCTTTTATCATTTCACAGACGGTAGGACTCCTTGGACGAGTGATCAACCCGTCGCAAGCCCTCTACCTAATCACAGGACAACACAAACACAGACAAACGCGTACACACGCTAAATATCCATGCCCTGAGTGGGATTCGAACCCACGATCCCGTCTTCCGAGCGAGCGAAGACAGTGCATGCCTTAACCCGCCCGGCTTTAGGACCGCGNCAATCTTCATTCCACCAATTGCTCCACAATCACACTCACCTATCATCTGGGGCTGGTACAATAGACCAGAAGTGGCCGCAGTACAAGGGACTTAGTCCCACCCCACTAGCAGTAAGAATAAGAATAATAGCCTGCTCAGCTATCGTGACCAGCTGTGTGAGAATCATACGAAATATAAATACATTATGAGGAAAAAATCCGAGTTTTTGTACGTTAAAGCAGGTGCCACCAACCACTGGACTTCAAATGGTTACACCGTGTATCCACTGGCATAACTAGAATAGCGAGCTGAAGCTTAAAAAGGNTTTATAATGAAGAACCATTGGCCTGCATCACAAAAGGTAAGCTTAAGTAGCGTTTTATGGTGTAAAAAATTAACGATGTTAAATTTATACCGGTATATCTGGCTTGTATATGTGTACTTCGGTTTATCCGATGTTTTTGATTATCCGCACCAAGTCTCCCCGCCATTACCGCGGATAATCGAGAGTCTACTGTATATGGCTTCTTATATTACCGATGATCTCATGCCGTCTGCTTGTCTCTGCTGCGTATTTTGTAACTTAATGTTGAGAAACAGCAGCCAGCGCCGCCCGGCGTTCAGCGGCAAACTGATGAAGAAACACACCGTGTTTCTGAATACGCACTGCAGGTTATAAAACATTTTATTAGTGTACACCTACACTAATCGTGCCGGGATAGCGACTGGCTACTGCCTGGACGGGCGAGGGGCGGAGT
Organism: Cryptotermes secundus; assembly: GCF_002891405.2. Lineage (NCBI taxonomy): Eukaryota > Metazoa > Arthropoda > Insecta > Blattodea > Kalotermitidae > Cryptotermes > Cryptotermes secundus. The sequence continues at coordinate 710,889 of NW_019727793.1, read as the reverse complement.
TCGAGGCCAGTACGGGAAAGAGTTTTCTTCTCTATACGTCGAGACCGGTTCTGAGGCCCAGCCAGCCTCCTATCCAAAGCGTAACAGGGGCTCCTTCCCTGGTGGTAAAGCGGCAGAGGCATGAAGCTGACCACTCAACTCCAACTAATGCCGACGTCAAGCATACGTGGATCTAAACGTCCACTCCCCAATACGCCTTCATGGCACAGTGTTTAATTAGTTAAGCACAAGGACAACTTCAGTTCTTCCAGACGAATGCTGGGATGTCTTAAAGTTGGCCAGAACGCGCTTCTTTCTTATTCATCACTGCAGTCCCTATTAGATTTAACTAACGCTAGTAAGGAGGCTGCTCTAGAAGTAAACACAGAGAAAACTAAGTATATCTTGCTGTCTCGTCACCAGAATGCATAGCAAAATCATGACATAAAGACAGGAAACTGATGCTTTGAAAATGTGGCACAATTCAGATATTTGGAAACGACTATAACAAATCAAAACTTGATTCAGGAGGAAATTAAGAGGAGATTGAACTCGGGTAATGCTTACTACCATTCTGTCCAGAACCTTTTGTTTTCTCGTTTGCTGTCCAAAAACATAAAAATTAGAATATACAAAACTATAATTTGCCCGTGGTTCTGTATGGGTGTGAGACTTTGTCTCTGACATTAAGGAAGGAACATAGACTGAGAGTGTCTGAGAACAGGGTGTTGAGGAGAATATTTGGACCAAAGAGGGATGAAGTGACAGGAGGTTGGAGAAAACTGCATAATGAGGAGCTTCATAACCTGTACTCTTCTCCAAGTATAATTAGAATGATCATATCAAGTAGGAAGAGGTGGACAGGGCATGTAGCACGAATTGGAGGAGAAGTGTAATGTATATAGGTTATTGGTGGGAAAGTCAGGAGGAAAGAAACCACTGGGAAGGCCAAGACGTAGGTGGGTGAACAATGTTAAAATTGACGTTAGAGAGATAGTACGGGATTATATGGATTTGATTGATCTGGCTCAGGATAGGGACCAGTGAAGGGCTCTTGTGAACAGGGCGATGAACCTTCTGCTTCCAAAAAATGCTGCGAAATTCTTGAGTAGCTGCAGAATTGGCACAGTGGCCGCGCGGTGTAAGTCACGAAACGTCTACGGCCGCTCAAACACTGGGATCGTGAGTTCGAATCACAATTGAGGCATGGATGTCTGTGTGCGTTTATTCTGTGTTTAGGCAGCGGCCTTCCGAAGGGCTGATCCCCTGTTCAAGGAGTACTACCGATTGTATAAAAGATCAACAAACTCAAAAAGCGGCCAAGGTCAACAAAAGACTGTACAGTTGGTAGACCTGATCACAATTTATGTGCAGGGAATTACGTACTACTGTTTACAATGAAGATGATGCTCATGTGTAGAACCGTTTTCCCTGTTGCCTCAACGCTTACGCCCTCCCACGGACAGCTAATACTACTTCACTACGTAGGTACATTTGCACTAACTTGCGTTACGTAACAAGGTGCCTTCGTCTGAACAGGTTAGGCACACAGCGCTACGTACCAGCATCATGGCGAATGATAAATTGGAAAGTGTATGAAACGAAGCGATAGTGTCCTATTTTAAGACGCTGACTTCACGGAACCCCCCGTTCAAGGAGTCCTACCGACTCTGTGTAGATCAAGAAACTGAAAAAGCGGCCAAGGTCCACTAGGGCAGCAGAGCCATAGATCGACTTCAGTCAGTACAGAAATTCCGCCTCTCATGGAAACCGAAATTTCATTACCGTGCTCACGACAGGTCACCACTGGACCTATCTTCAGCCAGATTAATCCAGTGCATATGATCACTCCACATTTCTTTAAGATCCATTTTAATAGTATTCTCCCACCTACACATATATATTCCAAGTGTTCTATTCTCTTCATGAATTCCGAACGAAATTTTGTACACATACATCTCTTTCATGCGTGCTACATTCCCCGCCCATGCCATTTTTTTTCATTTTATCACCCTAATAATCAGCATGTCAATTGGGACTGAAGAAAACTGAGAAAAACTTCAAATAACCCGTCTCGAAACCATGAATTGGGCACTATACTGTCCTTATTTCTACATCTGAAGTTTCTTCAAACATTTTTAACTTCCAACGCAACCGAATTTCAGCATCCATTCCATTGTAAATGGTCTTCTCACATCAGACCATAGGAAACTGTTCCAAATTTCACTAAGCTCTGTATGACATTTCGTGCAGTTTTAAAGATTAAAGAGGCTTGTACAAAAGACTATGTTTGCTTGGTGACGAAAAACCTTATCATCTGAAGAGGTAATATGGACAAACGTGAGTGACTCTTCATTACAGTACGCACATACCGGCCTCAATAAACGCATATGCAGTTTCTCACAAGCTAAAATTAGAAATGAGCATCTCCAAAAAAACGTAGAAGGGCTCCAGAAGTGGAGAGTACCTGCCAACATTTTGAATAAGCAGTGGCGGACAACCGACAAAGGGTGGACCTCCAGCTTAGGGGTTCGCCGTAGGGCTTACAACTCCTCACAGCAAATCAATAAGCTTGTTACGAAATGTCATAAATTCTTTGGATAAACGGCCTAAGCTAAGGAAAAGTGCCCCGTCTGCTGTCTAAATCGTAAAAGTTAGAATATACAATACTACAGTTTTGCCTGTGGTTCTGTATGGGTGTGAAAAACTTGGTCTCTGACAATAAGGGAGGAACATAGACTGAGGGTGTTTGAGAACAGGGTGTTGAGAATATTTGATACCGAAGAGAGATGAAGTGACAGGAGGTTGGAGAAAACTGTGTGGTGAGGAGCTTCATAACTTGTACTCTTCTTCAAGTATAATTAGAATGATCAGGTCAAGGAGGAAGAGATGAACAAGGAATGTAGCACGCATGAAGAGGAATGCATACAGAATATTGGTGGGAAAGCTTGAAGAACCTGTAAGAAGACGTTGGTGGGTGGATAACATTAAAATGGATCCAAGAGAGATAGGATGGGGTGGTAAGGACTGGATTGATCTGGCTCAGAATAGGGATTAGTAGAGGGCTCTCGTGAATACGGTAATGAACCTACGGGTTCCACAAAAATTTGGGGAATTTGAGTAGCTGCATAATGGGCGGCTTCTCAAGAAGGGCTCAAGTTAGAGCATCTCCAAAGGACCAAGGCGAAGAGGGTGGGGGGTTCAGATATAATAAAAGGCCATGTATTCAAAAGTACAGATGGCCGTCCTACACTCAGCCCACTTTTACCCTTGGGAAACAGAGGGTCAACGCAAAAACGTTCCAGCACAATTTCAAACTAAACCCACATATCTATTTAATATTTCCTTTCAATTAATTTAACTACACGACTCGAAACAGCCGAGACAGCTCAGTCGATAGAGCGACGAGTTACCGGTTGGACGGCCACAGAGTGGGGGTAAGATTCCTGTCAAGGAAAATATTGTTTTCTTCTCCGTAACATCCATAAGGGCTCCGGTGCCCACCCAGGCCCCGCGGCGGCAGAGGCATGAGTCTGACCACTAACCTCAATCTAGCGCTGAGTTCAAGAACGGTGGAGCTGTACCTTCACTCCCCATACGTCTTCGCGGCATAGTGCTTAATTACATCAAGTACAGGGGCAACTTCACCTTTTTAAATACATGGCTCGAATCTGAATTCAGAATAGTTCAGTTGGTACAGCTGCAGGCTACGGGCAGGAGTTCGAATCCTGGCAGGGACAAGGCTTTTATCTCTTCCACAACTCAGCCTCCTATCCAATGAGTAGAGCGGCTATTTCCTTAGGGGTAAAACGGTCGAAGCGTGAAGCTGACCGCTCACCTCCAGCCAGTGCCGATGTCATGAACGATGGAGCTATACCTCCACTCCTCAATGTGTCTTCATGGCATGGTGCTTAACTAATTAATCAAAGAGATAACTTTACCTTTTTACATGGCACGAATTTGATATCTTGAGCAATACTGAAAATAGTCGGTTAATGCTAGGGTGAAATGAAGTGCAAGCCATTTTAATAACATCCCATGAAAAGGATGGATCATGTTCTTTCCGCTGGAACAGTAACATTACTTTCTCAGCGATTTTATTTACCAGCATACGTACGCAACAAAAAGATTTCATAAGGAGAAGTTGCCCCTGTGCTTAATTAATTAGGTCATGAAGACATATAGGGGAGTGGAGGTATAGCTCCACCATTCTTGACCTCGGCACCAGACGGAGGTGAGTGGTCAGCTCCACGCCCCTGCCGCTTTACACCCGGGTAAAAAGCCTCCGGTACCCATTAGACAGAATACTGGGCGGACCCCAGTGGTCTGGACGATGTGGAGATGGGAAAAAAATCTTGCACTGCTGGGAATCGAACCCAGGCCGTCCAGCCTGTAACCCGTCTCTATACCGACTGAGCCATCTCGACTCCTAAAAGAGTCATACAAAATAACGATAAATGCTTCAGTTTGACGAAATTCAGTACTTCAATGCCGTTAGGCTGAATGATTCATTGACAAAACTGACTAAACCCACTCGACATATTCAAGGCATGTAAGTTAGTCATCGGCTTCCCACCTAGACGGTCCGGGTCCGGGTCCGGGTGTCAGGTAATGTGGGATTTACAGTGGTCAAGGTGGTACTGAAGTGGGTTTTCTCAGAGTACTCCAGTTTCCCACATCAACGGCTCCAAATGCATTAGTCATACTATCTCCTGTGTCACAGTCTCGATACTAACAGCGTCGTTAAATAAGCAACTTAAAGAAAACATGAGCATAAATTTACTATTGGGAATATGATAATGAACATATTGAACAGTTAGTTACTGATCTAGGCCGCGCCATAGCTCAAGCGGTTAGTCGCTGGCTTCTCACCGCGGCGGCCCGGGTTCGGTCAAGTGGGATTTGTGGTGGACAAAGTGGCGCTGTGGCAGGTTTTCTCCGAGTACTTCGGTTTCCCCTGCCAATCTTCATTCCACCAACTGCTCCACAATCACCCTCACCTATCATCTGAGGCTCGTACAATAGGCGAGAAGTGGCCGCAGTACAGGAGACTTAGTCCCACCCCACTAGCAATAAAAAAACTTCACATTGACTACAGATTAAACTATTAATTAAAAGAACTTCTATTTTATATTTCTGTAAACGTTTGTGACACTGGTAGATTCATTAGCTCTATGCCGGTACCAACATAACGCTAACATTGTAGCTCGCTTTCAGATATAACTGATACAAAACAGGCTTATGTAGGTACGTGGCTCCGCTCACACCTTCAAACATTACCGCAAAATTCGTGGCAACGGTTCGCGAACAGGGAATCCGTTACAAACTTCAGACCATTTTCAATGATACTGCAGCGTGTAACAACGAAACATCCGCTGCTGGGCAACAGATTCATAATAAGCAAGTATGCGTGGCCGCTACTGAGTAACGCCTTCGCAAGCAAGCATGTTCCCATGGAAACGATTGGAGTACTACAATAAACGGTGTTTTCTATGCGGTCCGTGCCGAGATGTTATAAGGAGGAGAACTGGAGCAAGAGTGTAGAGATTTGTTAGGGAGTCTGTGAAAAAAAGATTATCGGTGCAGTTGAGAGCCAGCGGGCCATGAAGTTAGCACGGAAGTTGAAGAATCTCCATCGTTAGAAGCCGCTACCAGGGAACGACTGGTGAAAACAAAGCAGACTAAAAAAAATTAACGTACGAAGTACGTTTTATAATTTTACTGAAGAAAATCACGATTAAAAGCGATTTAAGCTAAGACACCACCAACGGATGCTGCCAGGTCCTCATTTAGATTAGCAGTGTTTGCTTCGATTTTCAGCTGTGGGAATATCCTTTGCAATAGGCCACTGCAACATCCATAATCTTTCATGGATTCATCACTAACACTAGTTCTACAATCTTTTAGTAGCGGTCATACGATACTCTGTAACCAGCTCGAGTTTGCGTAGCTGTAACTCTGCAGACTTGTATTCGGGAGTTTCTTTATTCGAATCTCGGCCAGACATAGTTATCCTGACTGATTTTTCCTTGGGTTTCCTCAGTCCCTCCGGAAAACGCCAAGATACAAATTAATAATACTATTCGACGTCATATAAAGTAGATACTGGAAGCAAGGGGGGCACGCGGTAGCGTAGTTGTTTGAGGCAATATGCTACAAGCTGGAAGGAGGCGGGTTCGAGTCCTAATGAGGCGGATTTTTTTCAATTTACCTACTATGGCCCTGGGGTCGACTCAGCCTCTACCAGAAATGAGTACCAGGAATCTTCCTGTTGGGGTAAAGCGCGACCGGCCGTAAGGCGATTGTCTACAAGATGTGGAAGCCTCAACCTCTCGCAGCCCTATGGGCCTGCACGGCCTGTTACAGGGATAACTTTACCTTACTGGAAGCAACGTAAAACAGCAAATAAAAAACTGTAATTTTATCAGCTGACATAAAAGGTAAGAGACATGATTAAAGAGGCAAGTCTGGAACACAATTCCATAATTTGCGAAAATTCATAATCTAACGTAAGAATTTATATCAACTACAGAAAGTCGTTCATATTTCGTCCACTTGTTTCCGTTTCTAATGCAACATAAACTTTTATTTCAAAATGTTATAACATTCACATTTAAATTTCATAAAATGTCATTAAAATCAAATTTTACAAAGCCATCCTCAGGCAACCGTTAATCGACTGAACAATGTAAACGTTAATGTTCCTTTCCAGACGGAAACAAATGTAACAGGATGCTGAAATATAATATGGTTCATATTTCTGTAATTTACCACTTTATTATCTAACAAACTACCATCGTATTAATAATCGTATATCTCTAACTACACAGAACATAACCTCCATACAACACAAATTCATACCTGCAATGGCTTTCTTAGGATCACCAAGAAGACAGTCTTCCTTCAACGCACACTCAAAAATATTTTTCTTTTTACCATCGTCCGGGGAAGGTAAAAATGTAGACAACACTGCAACATCTTCGTTATTTTCTTTTGCTTTTTTTATTCGATCTTCACCGACAGTTTTTGTGGTCAAATGAAGGCGTGTTTCAAATTTCTCTGCCAAGACATCAGTTGCCATGTTTTTCTCGTTAATATTATTTTAGTGACGCTTAAATTCGGTTATTTCTGTATTATGTTTATATCGCGAGTCGCGTTCTGCTTACGGAGCGAGCGGCAATGCTGTAACCGGCTTTCAAACACTAGAACGAATGCGCCGCGTACTGCCACTTCCCTCCGCCAAGAGCGCTCCAGTCAGACTGATCACTGGAACACTACGACACACGCTCTTACCAATATCGTACGGTTTAATCTTCTTAGATAACCTACCAAAACGCGTTACAGAAGAAGAAATCATATCAGGGTTTACTGTTTAAAAAAAATGCGAGTGAACTTTTTGCGCATGCGTAATAAAGCTGATCACGTCTCAGATTCAATCACCCAACTACGTGGTTTCATTGTGAGTCAAAACAATCGATTGTCACACACCTCCAAGAAAGGTACTGTAATAAAGAGAATAATAGATTCTGAGATATTAACGTGATGCATCTAAGTAGGTGCGTACGTGAACGCCTGTCCCAGTTTAACGGCCGAAAATGGTGGTCAAAGGTTATGTTGAATACAGCACTGTCTATAATTTTTCTAAGAATAAATGACGGGGCAGCTGTTCGCTTGCGAGAAGAAAGGTGTTGCCTATTGTGTTTTATACGGGGAACTGAGGCGAGCAAGGAAGGGCATGTAAGGCTTATTATTTGGGCGCACGAACATGGGACCAACCAAAATGTAATTGATACAAAGACATTACAAAAATGGATCGGTTATGTGGGAAAGAGAACATTCCCGCGTGTTCGCCATTGGACATGTACTCGCTTCCAACTGATTACCTTGGGCACTACGAGTATTTTTTATTGCTAGTGGGGTGGGACTAAGTCCCTTGTACTGCGGCCACTTCTGGCCTATTGTACCAGCCCCAGATGATAGGTGAGGCTGATTGTGGAGCAATTGGTGGAATGAAGATTGGCAGGGGAAACCGAAGTACTCGGAGAAAACCTGCCCCAGCGCCACTTTGTCCACCACAAATCCCACTTGACCAGACCCGAGATCGAACCCGGGCCGCCGCGGTAGGAAGCCAGCGACTAACAGCTTGAGCTATGGCGCGGCCGACGTTGGGCATTAACAACTGTCTAACGCGTACTTCTTGTACACGACGTTTAGGACAGAACTGGCTGGTTTACAACGTTCTGAACTTGTATTCAGGAAATGCTGAGTTCGAATCTCGGCTGGGACACCAGTTATCTTCACTGAATTTATCATTCATGTAGCATCCTAGTATCCGGCGCCATGTAGTCTCGAGAGTGAAGACGTTTCGGCAGTTTATCACGACTTCAGCTAATTGACAGGCGTTCATGTTGGTTTTATTTTCAACATGCGTTCGAACATCCGGACCGGAACTCTTTTTAAACTCTAAAATGTATACACTAACCACTAGGCCAACATATAGAAAGATATATTAAAAACATTCTAGGTTCGACTGCAGCCGATCACGGTGGCCGTACAGTCTAAGGTATGAACTGTCTTCGCTCGCTCGAACACTGGAATCGTGGGATCGAATTCCACTCGAGGCGTGGATGTCTGTGTACGTTTATTGTTTGTGTTGTTCTGTGTGCATGTAGCGGCCTTATGACGGGCTGATCCCCCGTCCAAGGTCCAACCAGAAGGCTGTAGAGACATAGACATATAGATAGGTTCGATTGGAGCTACTGTCACTGATCTCTGAAATAAGATCACCACAAAATTCGGTCATTGTAACGACAACCAGACGGGACGGTGCGAATACAGCCAAATGCAGAAACGTCGCGTATTTACACTATCGTGTGCCTCAAACACTGGACAATGTCCAGACAGCTGTAACTGAACCGACAACTGCCACATTCTGACATACTATTTCAACACATAATAACAACATATCGAAGGAGGACATGTATGAAAATTCCATAAACAGCTCTGCGTTGAGTTCCTACATGTTTACTGGCACGGATCCGCGATCCTAGAAGACCACGGACCGCGATCAGAAAGCCAGTACGACAAAAACAATATGGAGATCCGTGGTTCGGATCATGAACTACTCAACGATCCTAAAATGTGACGGTACTGTGTAACTGGAGGAGTGGGGGATGTGGAAGGAATCAGCCGTGGCTTATTTTAAGTTAAGTGTTCGTCTGGAAGAAGTAAAGTAACGAAAATCTCGGTCAATACAGTCCTCAATCCTACCAACATTCGAACCATTTGCATCCCGAATAAGAAACAAAAGAGTGGCGTTCGGTGTGACAGAGATGACATGACGATTCGCGTGTTCATTTTAAGATTCCGAAAAATTATTCATACATCTACACACGTTTGCACACATTGTTGTACTAAAGTTGGATCTTAAGAAGTTAATACGGCGTCATGGGATTTACGTGGGACAGACAGACACACCCGAAGAATCCTTTAGATCAGAGCTTACGATGTGCATTCAGTGTTACGAGAGATGTGTACGAAAGGCAGACACGAAAATATTTAAAATTTTTCTACTGATTTCTTTATGAACAGTATCACCAGTCTTTGCATGTTTCATTCCAAGCTGCTAAACTGGTCCAGAGAAAGAGGACCTTATTGTATCTCCAATAAAAAATCGCTGTTACATAAACATTAACTCAACTGAGCAGAGTCCTTGGGAAGCTCATGGTCGCTTAGCTGGTAAAGAAATTCCCTGCCTTTTAAGGAAACCGAAAGCACATCAGTTTTCGCGGCAGCTGACACACTGGACGCTTTCCAGATTTAAATTGATCTACAATACATCCTAAGCTCGTAAGTTCCTATTTCAGATTTTCCGACTAAAATTCTTTAGGCTTACGTATGCCTCGTCTCTCATGCCTATCATATGCTCCGCCCATTTAATTACCTTCGATATTATCGCAATAATAATATGACCAGATGAAAATTACACAAACGTGAATCTTCCATCGACATTTTCAGCAAAAACACTTTCAACTTTACAGATGATGCCAGACTGTCCTATGTGAAATGTATATGAACAAACAAATACAATAAAGATAACTTGGAGCAGCATATTTAAAATATTGAAATTTCTGTGGACAGACATGAAATTGTCTGTCACGGTAGCCGAGCGGTCCAAGGCATGTACTGTCTTCGCTCGCTCGGAAGCCGGGATCGTGGGTTCGAATTCCACTCAGGGCACGGATGCTTAATGTTTGTGTGTATGGGTTTATTCCGTGTTCGTGTTGTCCTGTGTATAGGTAGAGGCCTTGCGACCAGCTGATGACTCGTCCAAGGAGTCCTACCGTTTGTAAAAATGACCATGAAACTGAGAAATCAGCCCCACGCTCCAAAGTAGGAGCGAGAGAAAAAAAATTCTCCAACAAGCAGGGAAACCGACAACTTTAGGTTGGTACGCTCAACACGACACTAACCGTCATATAGAATTAATAGCCCCCTCTCGGATTAATCTATGTATCAGTCACATGCGAGTTCATTATAACAAAAATTCTTTGTGCGTATTATCTAACACTGCATGTAGTCTAACCTTCATTTTAGGGGAGGTTTGATACTTCAGAATGACACTACACGTTTTCTTCAAACGGTTTACCTGTTATAATGAAAGTGAAGAAATACATTCAAATCACTTCTTAGTACTTAACTCGCAAGTCACTGCATGTGTTAAAGGTAAACTTTATCCTACGCCGAGTGCCTCGTTCTAGCTCAGAGGAGAAGCAGTAAAAGCTCTTCAACTCAATCAGCCTTGCAACATCACTTCATTTTCGCATGTAACAACCTGGCCTTTTTATGGCATTGCTGGGCACCTTCGAAGCTGTCCACTCGACCAGGCCACCTTTTCAGTGAACTTCTTAAAGCAGAACCGAATTTTGTCAACAATACGATTTTAATGTCCCTTGGGGCACAGCCCATTTTGAGAAACTGTCACTTAGCGGGTAAAAAAAAATCTCAGCCCCTTATGGAACCCTAACATTATTCGCGATGTTCATAAGAGCCCACTATCTGACCTTATCCTGAAACAGATTAATTCACCAACTCCTTGAACCTCCAATGAATGCCACTAAGGTTTCCACACCAATAATTCGAACCCACGATCCCAGTGTTTAGGCGGCCGAAGACATTTCGTGCCTTAGACCGCGCGGCCAGTAATACAGTTTCTAAGGAAGGAAGAGAGTTCTCACAGAATCATGATGATAACTGAGTTAAGTTGATGATACCAAGCGAGCCCCATAACTTCAACTCTGCCGTCTCAAGAGCAATTTATATAGTTAACAAATCTCTAGTTGTTCCTTCGGAGACAGATCTTCGACGGTGCTTAGGTGGCTGAAGCAAGTGCGGCTATGATCAGCCACACACGAAAGCTGCTGGTGTAAGCTATTGGCGCTCAAGGGGATACCAATTCTTTATTTTCAACTGTGTTCATGAATGAAAGACATACAGGACTACCAGCAGCAGTTGTTTCTGTCTCCACAATGTGTGATGGATTCTAGTCTGTATGGCGCTTGACAACTAAATACGAGTCGTGTTGTTNGTTGTTGTTGTTGTTGTTGTTATTGGAGAGGTGGGTTTCCCCATGCACTTAGACCAGATATTGGTCTATTGTGCGTCCCCCTGTGATATTCTACCAGTCTCTATACCCTACCGGTACTGGTGCGTGCTATCAGTCCCGACTCAGCCAGCGAGTTCGGCCTCTACTGGCTCAGCGGCATCTCGATGCTTCCCCCATCTACCAGAGGCGTTAGAGACTACTGTTGGGCGGGAAATGTCCTGAATTTGGCTCAGAGGTTCCCTTGAGACATGATGTTCTTTTACGTCCCTGAATTTTTCCGCCCATAAAAATTCCACGACCTCCGCCGGGTTTGAACCCGCGTACCTAGAGTCACGAGGTGGAAACGTTACCCCTAGACTACGGAGGCCGCTACCAGTCGTGTAACTAGCGAGGCTTTTTATAGCAAAGAATGGATGAGAACTACGAGTACTGTATCCATACAAGTCCCTTTGCTAAGATTAAAATACGGTTTGCATTGCATTCCACTGTCGATGTGAGTTCAAGCGTAAGAGTTTAAGAATAAAGACTAATTAAGTATTACACCATGAAGGCGTATGGGGGAGTGGATGTATAGATCCACGTTTTCTTGATCTCGTCACTAGTTGCACCTGAGTGGTCAGTTTAACGCTCCGGCCACTTTAATCCAGGGAAAGAGCCCCCAGTGTCAATTGGATAGGAGGTTGGGTGAACCCCATATCCGGTCTGGATGACATGGAGAAGTGAAAATTCTTGACCCTACCGGGACTCGAACTCCGCCCCTCGGTCGAGCCAATCACTATACCGACTGCAGTATCCCGGCTCTAAGAATGATCAGTACTATCATCATAATCACCGCTGAGAACATCAAATCTTATAGTTTAAAAACGTCTAGTAGAACTCAGAATTACATCAAAGAACCTAATTAATACCTTGAGGACATATTCTAATACTAGTTCATTTCACGGCATAATCATTTAAATACTTTCAGAACAGAATGTGTATGTTTAAAACAGTTGAGGGTCATGTTCCGAAGACTACACTGACTGGTCACGCACTGCGCAGTCTGAATTCGACTCCGGGCTCCTTCCTTTTGCCGTTATATCTACAAAGGCTGTACAGCTTGTCCAACTTGCGCGTGATGGTTAAACAGATGGATAACTTCACTTCTAAGTTTTTATATTTATAAACAGTTAATTAGAACGTTTCTGAAGGAAGTCAGGGGCCTCAAAATCCTTAAAATCCAGTCCTAACCGCTGTTTGCGCTGCTGCCTTCCGAGAGGAGTTAAATAGGAATATTGTAGATACACGATTTTTAAGTTTGTTTACCCTAATTTCGGTAGATACATTACGAGAGAGAGGCAAATATTGAATCACGCTGTTCATATTATAGTAAACACGTGACACCTTCGCTAAACCAATCGCCTAAGAATACACGATGACATCACGTTGCGGTCTCTATCCGGTACAGACACGAACAGAATGTTCGTACCAGCCCACAGCACAGAAACACAGATCATAATTACGGATTACTTATTGTGGAATTTGGGCTGTGCCATAGCTCAAGCGGTTAGTCGCTGGCTTCCCACCGCGGCGGCCCGGGTTCGATCCCGGGTCTGGTCAAGTGGGATTTGTGGTGGACAAAGTGGCGCTGGGGCAGGTTTTCTCCGAGTACTTCGCTTTCCCCTGCCAATCTTCATTTCGCCAAATCCTCCAGAATCACCCTCACCTATCATCTGGGGCTGGTACAATAGGACAGAAGCGGCCGCAGTACAAGGGACTTAGTCCCACCCCAATAGCAATAAATAAAAAAAAAAAGCTTTTCATCTGCTGCAAGTAAAAAGGTAAGTACGCCCAATGTTACCTTTCAGACTTAAAGAACTAATTCCTTAAGAAGCGAACAATTCGTTCAACGGCCCAAGAATTTTCCCGCCTTTTATGGAACATGAGGATCCATTTCCATGCGTACAAGAGCCCGCCACTCGTTTTTATTCTAAGCTGTGTGAATTAATTCCATATTTATGCGTTCCACTTCTTGACGACACTTTAACATTATCCCCTTATCTATGCGCAGGTCTCTACGTGGTCTCTATCCTTCTGGTTTTCCGATTAAAATTATGTATGCATTTCTCGTCTCCCTCACATGACCCTCGCATCGGATCAAACTTGATTTCATCACCTTAACAATATCTGACGAAAAGAGCATGTTTTCCTTGTCTTATTACAAGAGATGGGATAGCGCAGTCGGTACAGCAACAGTCTACAGGCTGGACAGCCGGAGTTCGATTCCTGGCAGAGGCAAGCATTTTCTGTTCCCCACAACGTCCAGAGCGGCTCTGGAGCCCACCCAGCCTCCTAGCCAATGGGTACCGGGGGCTCTTTCCCAGGCGGTAAAGCGGCCGGGGTGTGAAGCTGACCACTAACCTCTGACTAGTGCCGAGGTCAAGAATACATGGGTCTATACATCCACTCCCCAATACGCCTTCATGATGTAGTGCTTTACATTTTTCCTCATTACAAACCCGTCCGCCATACTCAGACTTTTCGTCGTTTTGAAAACTTACTGGCAGCTACAGTCGATTTCCCGTGTCGTAGATTTACTAAGGCGGCCCATACACGTACGAGTCTGGCTCGGCGAGGAGCCGGGCTCGGATTAATTTCACCACACACGTATGAGCGTGGCGACCCACACACGGATGAGTTTGGTTCATTGGAACCCGAGCCGAGTCGGACTTGCGAGCCAGACTCGTACGTGTATGGGCCCCCTAAGAGTGCCTTCTCTTCCACTGTGACGATTGACGAACGAATAATCCTTTGGGATGAATGAATTCACGAATGAACTATCTTTTATAACTCAGGGCGAACCTAAGAGAGATTACTACCTTAAACAGCTCGTCCGTTACTGTGTCTATTCGTTGCCGCGGGAATGTGCTCACAGAACCGTTGCCCAGCAACGGTCATATTCGTCACAATATCAAGATAAGCGTGAAACAGAAAACGAAACACTGTGGTAAGAAGAGACGAGACGCTCCTTGCCTCGACATGTACAAACCGGATACGACGTAGTAAGTGGAGATGACTACAGTTTTCGAATCTCGAAATATGGAACTTTATGCGCCCTTCTGTCACATCCTCTTTCTTAGGTCCAAATCTTCTCCCCAGCACTGCGCTCTCGAACACACTCAATCCCTCAGAGTGAGAGAAGACATGTGAGACTTGTCGCGAATGTTTTTCTTTATTATTGCTAGTGGGGTGGGACTAAGCCCCTTGTACTGCGGCCACTTCTGGCCTATTGTACCAGCCCCAGATGATAGGTGAGGGTGATTGTGGAGCAAAAGGTGGAATGAAGATTGCCAGGGGAAACCGAAGTACTCGGAGAAAACCTGCCCCAGCGCCACTTTGTCCACCATAAATCCCACTTGACCAGACCCGGGATCGAACCCGAGCCGCCGCGGTGAGAAGCCAACGACTAACCGCTTGAGCCATGGCGCGACCCAGAATGGGTTATACTCGTAAAATAGTGGGGATTATAAACTCACTTTGCCTTGTTCTCTGCGTGTGACACTGTTAACACGCTCTCTCCATATCTGGCTACTCAACCCGCTGCAGGGAGTGCGCCTCGTGGAGAACAAGATCATACCTCAATATTTGCGTAATACAAAAGAACTCTGGATCGAAAGCATTGCTTCGTTCTCTCCAAACGCCTCTTCATCGCAAGCATTTGATATGAAGTCGTATTCCAGAGACTACCCACTCCTGTCTACTGACGGACACGCACGTTACTAACAATAAATGGCCCTATGTACCATTTCGTAACACTTACGCTTTTTACGGCGAAGAGTTGGTAGCCCTTCGCTCAAGCCTCAAGCTGAAAGATCAGGCAACAAATAAAGCTCAGAGTTCTTCAGGGTTGAACAGTAATACAAACACGAAACCAGCACGAAGCAGGCACAAAACAGGGCTCTTGCCTGCTGATTTCTGGTCTTACTATTCAACCCTGATGATGGAAGCAAAATGTTCCTCTGAACTGTCGGCTGACCTTCAACGGACTACATGGCGTTATGTCCCGGAAGCAAGAATATGGCTCATCTATTGACAGAATAACCAAATAACAACGGAAGCGTGGGCCGATTTCTGTGGTAACGTGAAAATTAGTGGAATTTTCTGAAGAATGAGAGAAAGTTGAACGCAAGAAGAGATTAAGAAAAAGGTATGACGAATGAATATAATGATGAACTGTAGCATGCTACAACTAACGAGAGGATCTATCAGCGTACCCGGGACAACTCTGATTAAATTTCTTCTAAAATTAGCATGACGGGCTGAAATAAGCTGTTGCACGAGTGGTCTAAGTCAAAACGGAAACGGGATCAGGAAATCTGTGAACCGTTGAACCATTTGCGCTGAAAATGAGAGCTATTATGCATAAAAAATATATCTCCAGCTTGTGTGATTTCATCAAAACAAATAACATAAATTCCTTTAATTTTTACTTACCTTCCTATCTTATACAATTAAGGCAAATTAAGAATTAAATTCTAGAAGTATTACAACCTATCGATCACGAAATTTCGTAATGTAAGCGACATTGTGTCAGTACCACTGGATACAACTGACCGATTTCGTGCTGCCAATTTATATATATATTACACGCGTCATACAGAACTAATCTGATATGTCCATCTGGAAGGAAACCATTGATGGATTGGATTGTTTAGCGACAGTACGTAACATGCACTACTACTGATAGAGGCTGCGTTTTACGCGGTAAATTAGTGGTCACTTCTACTTAATTAAATCCATGGAGCAGAATCCTTTCTGAGAAGCTGACAACTGCTCAACTTGTCAACAGATTGCTCGCCTTTTATGGAACCCGAAGGTCCAATACCCTGTTCATACGTGCGACCCACTGGACCTTATCTTCAACGATGTAAATTTAGTGTACAATCTTACACCGCATTCCTGTAAGACTATTTTAACACTGTTTCCACGAGCATTGATCTATTAATAGCTCTTCAGACTTCACGTCAAATTTCTGTACACATTTCTTATCTCTCACATGCATGCTGCATGCACCGTCCTTCTCATTCTCCTTTATGCTATCACTCTAATCCCACAAGCTGGAGGAACACCCCTTGTCGCCTGTCCGCGACTGCTACCCTCCGTATTTGTAGGTCCCCAGTCAACGTGACGTGGCAAAGTTAATATATTTGGAAACGACGGTAATAAATTTGATTTATGAGGGAACTGAGAGCAGATTGAATTCGTGTAATGGTTGCGACCAATCAGTGTCTTCTCGCCTGCTGTCTCCTGGCGCACCATCCTATCATTTCTCACTCTACACCAAACTTCCGCAGCTGGAACAGAGTCGTTCAGCAAATACAGTAACAGACAAACAAAACAACGAATTTGAGGGAGTGACGAGATAACAGACCTACTGAGACAGCGCGTGCTCATCAAGTCTGGCCCTATTTGAGAAAGTTCTGTCAACTAACCAAGTAGTGTGCAATGTAACTTCATGAAAGTTTCAAATGTTTGCCCGAGTTTAAATGAAACAGTCATCGATTTTGATGAACCTCTCACCCTGCCTCTTTTTATCCAGAATATCTCGACTAGCCTAAATTTAAGGACATAAATTACGTTATATTGTCTATTTGTATCTCTGTCGTGAGAGGGCAACATGAACACAGATTAAGCTAATTAAAAAAGAATGGAATACCAAGCTACAGGAGTGGCCAAAATATAAGATATCTTTTTTTTTTTCAAATACTCCTTCCTAAATACTGGGGTCGCCCTATTTTCGGCTCTTAAGAATGAGTGTGAAGAATGCGGTTATGGAGAATTTTACTTGCTAATTCTAATGATATTTTTAAAAATACATATAATAACAATTAAAAGTTTTTAAAATATTATTTAACAGCATTTTTTTTCTTCTTGCTCACAAACTTCAGAACTAAATTGCATAATCAATTCTGCCACGCAAACACTATTTATTTAACTTTCTCGTTGGATATACAGGAGAGACGCCTTATATTCGGGCCTATATGGTATTTTTCAAGATTATTAGCTCTGTTTCTACTTTTGTCTATCTACAGTCCTTGTGGACCTTGGCGCTTTTTCAGTTTCTGAATACATATTCAGTCTGTAGGACTCCTTGGACGGGGGATCAGCCCGTCGCAACGCCGCTACCTACATAATCACAGATAAAAACAGAAAAAAGAGAAGCTATCCCTCTAACAGGCCGTGAAGGCCCATAGGGTTGTGAGACGTCGAGGTTCCCACATTCTGCTCATAGATTGCGGTAAGCTTGTCAGCCTTACGCGCCGGCCGCCCTTTACCCCCACGAAAATAAGCGATTAGTTGCTTCCAGAACTTCATGCTTTTCAAAGTATGGAAAGTAGGCTAAAAAAAGGTCCCAAGGGTTTGAACGTACTATACTGGCTCAGGATACGACATACTGGCAGGCTGTTGTGAACATGGTAATGAAGGTCTGGCTCCCATCAAACTCGAGAAAATTTCTAACCAGCTGGGCGACCATTACATTCTCAAGGTCGATTCTGCTTCAGAGAGTTCAGTAATGTACGTAGAATGCACTTGCAGTGCAATAGCACTTTCACGGCACAACTGGTATCTCCCACTGCTGGCTTATGTCAAATGACCTCTAGCATGACCTTCAGAACGTCAACCAAACAGGTGAAATGGTGTTCACCGCCATTCTCACGAACGGTTTCAGTCTCACCCAATCCTTACGGCATCATAATTATTCTTTTGTCAATTATTTATGAGTTTCGTAAAGAATAATTCAATGTCTACAGCTACAGTACAGCAGCTGTACTTTCAGCCTTTCCATGTTATACTTTAAATCACAAACAGAAAATATTTATGAACTGTACGTGCCTCTTATAACAGTTTCCATGATCTTCTAACCTTGTCGACCATCCTTCTGAAGTGACGCAAACTGCAAACACAATATCCTCTACAATGCAGGAACAGCACAGCGCAGGCAGAGGGTCACCAGAGGTATAACAAAACTGTTTTCTGGCAGTTACAGTTGCATCCACGGAAAAAGTAGGAGAAAATTAAATTTCGGGGAACCTACCAACCATTCAGCTCAGAATATGCTGAAGATATTTGTGAACGAAGTGGCGAGGAGAATATGGGAAGAACACACTTCATGAAGAAGGGATGTGTATGACGGGAAGTTTTAAAATTTGCATTCTTCAGTAAATAGGTCTATTATGAACTATTATGAAATCACAGAGCATGGTACGCGCCGGATGTGTAGCATGCATGGGGAAGAATATATATATGTACAGGAATTCCGTCAGAACACCTGAAGGGAAGACAGTACTTGCAGACTTAGGCAGAGATAGGAAGATAATATTAAAATGGATGAAAGAAGTAGGGCGTATGGATATAATCTGCTTCAATATAGGGTCTAGTGGCAGGCTCTTGTGAACATCATAACGGACCTCAGACTTCCATAAAAGATGGGTAATTTCTTCAGTAGATGAGACTGTCACCTGCTCAAGGATTCCGGTTATTCATTACACAATAATGAAACGGCAAGTCGTGAACTTGGGGCCCACGGTTTACACAAGGAGAGCTCGTCTGCATTCAAAATCCCAATACGGCAGCAAATAGTTCGGTACTTAATGGATTACGGGAGATGTCGGGAGAGAAACTAGCTACATTACCGATTTCTGACATAGGCTTGCTCCTAATGATAACCAAAGGCACGTTACCTGTTGCTCCTCGTTGCCCTGAACATCTGGGTCACAAATTAAAGCGTATTTCTGCAGCGGCCCCGTCACTAACTTGCTACGTCCCTCTATCGAGGACATCTTGTATCTGAACAGATACCATCTTGTTACTTTTTTTTTTATTGCTAGTGGGGTGGGACTAAGTTCCTTGTACTGCGGTCATTTCTGGCCTATTGTACCAGCCCCAGATGATAGGTGAGGGTGATTGTGGAGCAATTGGTGGAATGAAGATTGGCAGGGGAATCCGAAGTACTCTGAGAAAACCTGCCCCAGCGCCACTTTGTCAACCACAAAGCCCACTTGACCAGACCCGGGAGCGAACCCGGGTCGCCGCGGTGGGAAGCCAGCGACTAACCGCTTAAGCTATGGCGCGGCCTCTTGTTACGTCAGCCAAACTTAACAGAAGTGAAGTGTTCCCACGATTTTGGATGTAGCCAAGAGCTTCTTCTCAGACTATCCCAAGAGGCCTACTTTTTTTCTTTAATCTTGGGGTGGGATGAGGCTGAGTCCACTTGGTACGTCGGCCACCAACTGACCTATTGTGCCAGTCCCGGATGGCGGTTGGGTATGAGCAGTCGGTACAATGAGAATTAGCAGGGAAAACCGAAGTACTCGGTACAAATCTACCCCAGTGCCATATTGTCCCCAACAAATTCAACATGATCTGACCTGGGATCGAACCCGGGCCGATCGAATTATGGCACCACCTGAGCGAGACACCTACTTAGTACGGTGGGAGTCGAAACGAGAAGCAGACCTTGCCAATACATCCGTGACACAGTTTCATATTTTAGCAATTAATCAGGGCAGTCTCACAGTAACCACTGCTGATAATTACTATGCAATTGCTACGTCACCAAAGCCGTTATAACGTCATGCAGAAGAAAACTACGGAGGAGGGACAAACAGAAGACGAAAGATAACTAAAACGGATGAAAGAATGATGAGAGAAGGGCCGTGACATAGCTCAAGCGGTTAGTCGCTGGCTTCCCAACGCGGAGGCCCGGGTTCGATCCCGGGTCTGGTCAAGTGGGATTTGTGGTGGACAAAGTGGCGCTGGGATGGGTTTACTCCGAGTACTTCAGTTTCCTCTGCAAATATTCATTCCATGAAATTCTCCATCATCATAATCACCCGGGGCGGGCTACAATAAGCCAATCAGTGGCCGCCGTGCAGAGTTGACCCAGTTGGACTCCACCCCCCACTAAGCGAGAAAAAAATATAAAAGGGAACTAAGGGTATCCGGTCCAGGCCAACGTAAAGTCACGGGATTACGCAGTTGTGATTATGAGCTTGACGTTCGTAGGCGTTAGAACAATCAAGAGCTCTGCAGATATGCGGAGGACGAGATCTTGATATTGCGTGGAATTAGTCCAGACCTCGCCAGACGAAGAGCGGTATCAAAATGGCCACTGCAAGGAACAGCATTTGGGCGGACGGTTTGTTATGTCTCAGACTTGAGATTCAAAGAGAGGATAACTGGAAGGAGTGGACGGGACAGGATGAGAAACAGTCATCCCCAATACGTGCCGCATACTTCTGACGGTTATAATGTGACATGACGACTGAAAGTCGGAATGGTGGAAACGGAAAAGACGTTCATTGCTGAGCAACAGCTAGGTTAATTCTAAGGACTGAGAAACTGTGTAATTCTCCGACACATCCAGTACCTACTGCCTATTTCTGACGGTTATAAATAATATGACGGCTGAAAGCCGGAATGGTGGAGCAGGAGCAGACGTCCACTGCTGAGCAACGGCTCGGAAATCACGTCTCCGTTACAACGAATAGCAGCGATCGAGTCGTTGCCAGGTAGTAAGAGCTAAACAGGAGACGTTTCGTAGCAATGCGTAACACAAATAATAGAGGAATTGTTCGGGATGTTTCCGCTGCAACGGTTGTTTTCCTTCTACAAGGAACACAAAGCAACACTGGATACAGAAAACTAGGCGAGCGGCACACCCAATGGGACACGAAAACAACCGCAGTACATAAGGCAGGATGAAAATCGTCCTATAAAATAATCCTACAACATAAGAATTCAAGAAGTTCATAATAACAACGACGTACCCTAATGAATACAATTTGACCAAGTGCACAGTGCAGCAGACCTCTTTAAAAGATGCGTTGACTGGAGAAGGCCCTATGCGTCTGAAACATGTACCATAAACACCGATTACACATATATATCAATAATTTTAATGATATTTTAAACATTTTACGAACATTTAGTGAATTAAGTGTGAATGAATGCTGTTAAATTAACATTGCTGCATTATAGACGAAAACAAAACTACAGTTATACCCCACAATAATTAGAATGGCCTATATAATTAGAATTCGCAACTGGAACTCCTCTTAACAATCATCTTTCTATTAATTGTTAATGGCCATAAAATAAGATCACCCCTCTTTTGTGAGCAGGATTTAGAAGAAAAAAAACTTCGCTAACATAGCATTCCAGCTTGGTCCGTTTTCTATACATGGTTTCCAAACGTTCCTGATTTCAATATTTCATTAACTTGCATTTCAATGCGCCAAATATTTCTCACGCAATGACCTGAGGACATTAAAGACACAGTATTACGATGTAGGTTAAATTAGTGGCACCAGGCGCAAATCCTTTGCATATTACAAGCATACGTCTTATTAATGTCACACGCGAGAGTGACCGCTTCCGATGGAGTTGTCAGATAGGAACATAGTCGCGACTTTCACTCCATACTCGAAGCGCTCGTCTTCCTACACAAAGCCCTGAGAGACAAGTAATGAAAAGACACCGCCAATGAAAGCCCACGTCGCTTCCAAATAAGAATTTCAAACTGTCATGGACTTGGCCTATTTACTGAACTAGATGTTACTATTTCAACATCCTCTCAAATCCAGCGTAGATGTAACAGCTCAGTCACAAAAGTGGCAAGGGGTTCTAGTTTCCACTCCCAAAAGAGACAGCAACTTTCCTCTTGGTCACCGCGTTCAGGACAGGCGCTGGGACTCATCCAACTCCAGTTGGTGTCGAGGGGCCCTCTGTCCATCTATCTACCTACCTACCTATCAATGCCTGTACACCCCTTTTGTTGGACCTTGGCCGCTTTATCAGTTTCTTAATCCTGTACACAGTCGGTAGGACTCCTTGAACGGGGGATCAGCCCATCGCAAAGCCGCTACCTACACACACAGCAACACAAACACAGAATAAACGCACAGAGACTTCCATGATTCGAGTGGGATTCGAACCTACGATCCCAGTGTTTGAGCAAGTGAAGAGAGTTGATGCCTTATACCGATCGGCCATTGTGATCGACGTTAAGTCACCACTACCAAAATAAAAATCATCACGCCACGAAAACAATTTGAAAGTCAATTTTAAAATACGTTTGTGGAATACACTTCAAAAAGTTGTATGACTGCTGGAACTGTATATCAGATATACTTTTGAAATAATTTTAACTGAAGAGCTACATGGGGCATAAACCTTCTTGAAAACATCAATATTAAAGAAATTTCCCGCCTTTTATAGTACCCGGAAGTTCATTACCGCCCGATAAATCCGAGTTCCTCTGTATCGTTTTTTAACATGCAGTTCTTTTAAGTTTGGGAGCTGTCAGCTCCACGCCCAACCATCAAGCTGGACGAAGACCCCTGTGAGATATCCGCCAAAGCTTATTAAATATATTAGTGACTATGTACCGCCTCTGGGGGCCGCTTCCTCCAACCGAAGCCTCAGAAAGTGCACCTGCCAATGCGACACTGAGATTTAAACAATTTTAGGATATATTCTTTTTACTTTCTTGGGGTGGGGTGAGACTGGGTCCACTTGGTACGTCGACCACTAATTGGCCTACTGCACCCGCCCCGGATGACAATAATGAATGTGGAACAGTCTTTGGAATCATGAGAATTGGTAGGGGAAACTGAAGTACTCGGAGAAAACCTACCCCAGTGCCACCTTGTCCACCACCCCCCCCCCCCATGATCTGACAAAGGCTTCAACCCGGTCCTCCGTGGTGGGAAGCCGATGAATAATGTTAATAGGACTTCAAAGTTCACATGTTATTTTAGTATCTACCTTATCGTCAAATAGGTCACGACAACGGATGATCGAAAATCGCTTTTTCTGCTCCTCTAAATGCAGATTCGCATGTCTTGCAGTCACCTTCCCAGGTTTACTTTATGCACATTACACATTCTGATCTAAGGTTACCGTAACCTTCAGTAAAGATGTATTCATACATTGCTTTGCATGCCCAAACATATTTAAATATTCTTGATCACACCAATAACATTAAAACCGTCCCCGTATTAACTATTTATTTTTAAATTGTGATCCTTTTATTATCCGTTCCCTCGTGGCATCTTATTTTCCTTCCTGACAGGCTGAGTTCCCTCAAACGGTCAAGAAACTCTCTGCCTTTGATAGAACTGGTTCGTTACATGCTCAAAAAACCAAAATACTGGACCTCATCCTAAGCCCAGTGAATTCAGTCCACACCCCCACGTCTTATTTCTGTTTCGTTTGCCCCTTGGTCTCTCAAGGGGCCTATCGTCAGTGATTTTCCGTCTAAAATTTTGCTAGCATTTCTCATTTCCCAAATACGTGTCACATGTCACACTCATCCTATCCTCCTTTCTTAGGTCTCTACTATAGTGTACAAATGGTTATTAAGAAATTATGCGACCAGACAGCTACGTCGGCGCCTAGCAGCGGGCTGGACCACCGTAGTACAGTATGGAGGAAACTTCAAGCACTGGCCTCATTCACGTCCACAGAAAAATTAACTGATATTCACTGTTTTGGAGGCTGGATAAGACTAAGGGCCGTTCTGAACGCAATAACATACAATAAATTTCCAAACCCCTTCCAGGAATCGAACACCGGCCGTCTAAACTGTGACTCATTACTACGCTTTGTTCTCACAGCTCCGCGAATGCCACTTTCTTATCGAATTCGAATAAGCCTGTAGGGCTATACAGTGTACTGCGCCTATTTTGGAAAACTTCAGACTGAAGCATCACTTCGATTTTATCAGAAATGGGACTCCACTCCTTCCGTGTCTGCAAAACAGATCTTGAAACTGGACTTCGCTTCAGCTTTGAAATACGTCTATTAACCGCAATTTGTAGCCATGAGATATGATTCCGCTCCGTCAAGATGCCGAGCAGACAGATGGAGCCGCCACGCACAAACATAAATGGGCATGACCATCAGAGCCCGGATGGGACAACAAAACCTGAATCTACGTTGTTTTTGTACTTTTTTCAGAGCTCCAACGGGAAACTAGCGCGAGCTTAAGAAATGATGAAGAGTAAGGTACTCTAGTCGTAATGCCACGTAGTCTGACATCAGTTTACCGACGTTTCGGAACATACTGCCTCCAGCTTCTACACATGGTTCGCTCTGCTTTCCTCCTGACGTAGGATGTAGAAGGAAGCGGTCGTGGTCTTATTCAAGGCACTATCCCGGCCAAGATTCGAACGGGGACAACACAAGACAGTAGCGTTTTTTTTTGTTTAGTGGAGGGGTGGAGTCCAACTGGGTCCACTCGGCACGGCGGCCACTGATTGGCCTATTATATCTTCCCCGGGTGATTATGATGATGGAGAATTTGGTGGAATGAAGATTGGCAGGGGAAACCGAAGTACTCGGAGAAAACCCGCCCCAGCGTCACTTTGTCCACAACAAATCCCGCTTGACCAGACCCGGGATCGAACCCGGGCCGCCGCGCTCGGAAACCAGCGACTAACCGCTTGAGCTATGGCGCTGGTCCTGTACAGATATGTCAAAAGTACATTAAACAATGCGTTATATTCATATTTGTAAGATGACGGCCCTTAGCCATGGCCTCACCATCAGGAGCGTCGGAGAGCGTGGGCCTCNATGGCGCTGGTCCTGTACAGATATGTCAAAAGTACATTAAACAATGGGTTATATTCATATTTGTAAGATGACGGGCCTTAGCCATGGCCTACCATCAGGAGCGTCGGAGAGCGTGGGCCTGCGGGCACTCCGAACAGAACTACGTAGCTGATGCTGCAATGTGATTAAACAAACCAAACATCCTTCAAGAGAGATGGCTCGAGGAGACAGACTACCAGCAAGGGAACCAAAACTGCCGACTATTAGGCAATGACCTAATTTCAGGTATGTTATTACCTCTGTATACGCCTAGAGGGAATGGACAAAACCAGTTAAAACAAAACCCTCAGGATAAACGACCTCTGACGAGCATGCCAAAATGGTATCAGTTATTTTATAATTAATTAACATGTTTGTGGATCCTACGTAAGCCAGTGTCACGTAAAACCTCATAAACATGCTGCACTTTACCACGAGTTACTACAGTAACGGCTCTAAGATGTAAGCCAACCGAACACCGTGGTCCAGTGGTTAACCAGTGCTTTATGTCCGGTAGGACCTGACAGGGACCAGTGGAGGGCTCTTGTGAACACGGTAATGAACCTTCAGGTTATATAAAATGCTAGGAACTTCTTGAGTAGCTGCACAATTGGCGGTTTCTGAAGAAGGGCTCATCTTCATGAGTGAGTGAGGTTCTGAATTCGGTTTTCGGCCCTAAAGCTAACGATCCTGAGTCTTTGGTGGGTTTCCTCAGTCCCTCCGAACATTCATTGCGAAAATATCTCCAGAAAGATAATGACACTTCTTTGTTCCAACAGTCCTTTCATATCCAGTGCTTCTACCATTCGACGATATTCGCCGATATCACATATTAATAAAACATCGTGGAATATGTCACTATCGATTATTTGATCGATTTTCCTATTCAGCGTAATTAAACAATGATCAGAATGGATAGTTCCCATAAGGAATTTAATTATCATCTTTAGAGTATTATTCAGTTATTCAGAATAGAAGGGGTGGGTTTCCCCATGCACCGCGACTAGTAGTCTATTGTACGTCCCCCTTTAATTTCTGTCGCCATACCCTATCGGTACTGGTGCTCGCTATCAGCCCATTTCTGCCAGCGAGGTGGGCCCTCTTCTGGCAGTGGTACCCGATAACTTCCCCATCTACCGGAGGCACTGGAAACTACTTGAGCGGGAACTTTTTTGCCTAATTTTGCTCAGAGGTCTCCTAGCGACATGAGGATCTTTAACGTGCAGCAAATCTACGACACGGGACCCACGGCTTAAAGTCCTTCCCGGAGGACTTGTTCCCTGAATTTTTCGGCCCGGGTTTGAACCCTTGAGTCATGAGGTGGGAACGTTACCCCTAGACTACGGAGTCCGCCCATTTTTAGAGTAACAGAGACACAAAATATAATTTTGTGTCAGTGTGAGGTTGTGGGGGTGTTTAACAGGAACCCCGTACCCCCTACACGCATAGGTGTAAGCATGCGCGCGCACACCGGTAACCTATTCTACCACACTTGTTAATAAACAGCTCAGAAGAGGTCACTACTGATTAACTGGACGATTTTATTGTAATATATATTGTCGCAATGAAAAACAAGTATGAGGTGGGGAAGCCCCGAGTTCTTTATCATTTCTTTCCTCGCTGAAAGCCAATTTGTTAACGAACCGCGAGAGCGTGGGAGTTCCTAATTGGCCACACAGAAGGAGAACGTGATTTCCCTGAAAACGCGACACAGTATCATAAATATTCGGCCACATTTACAGCCAATCCTGTTGTAGAATAAGTTATCAAGAGCCGTATTTAGAAGCTGTTGAATATAGAAAAATATGTACCTCGTAGCAATGATATATGATTACTGAAAGCTGTCGTGAAAAGGGGCCATTTTATCGGTATATAAATGAATTGTAAAGTAGTAGCAGCCAGCAATAAACTATAAATACTTTAATCAAGTAGTACAATTGGCTTAGGTCCACCTCCTATCAGACGTCTGCAATGGAACCAGTTTCGCAGACCTCACATGATTATAGTGAGCCACTACATCTCCAGCACAACCAGACACTGGAGTACAGCGGCGCTATCATCACTGCAGACTCATTATCCCCTTCTTTCCTGTCATCACATCCAATGACAGATCTGCATTTTTTTTTCTTTGGATAATACTGTAGTGTGTCCGGGGTTCCGTGACTAATAATAATGGTGTCTGGATTAGGTGACTGGATTTATTGACCCATTCTTTACAAATCACCCTTAATCACAATCAATGGCTGCCTAAGACTCGCTCCATTCGTTACTGGACTATGAGTGTCTTCTCTTCCACTGTGACTGACTTGGTTCTGATTTACGAATCGGTCACTTCTTCAGCTTCCACTGTCCGCCGATTAACACTCAACTACTGAACTGAACTGAACTGAACTGCTGACTAACTCTCGAATCAATTACGTGTCTCTCCCCTCNTCGCTCCATTCCTTACTGGACTACGAGTGTCTTCTCTTCCACTGCGACTGACTTGGTTCTGATTTACGCGTCGGTCACTTCTTCAGCTTCCATTGTCCGCCGATTAACACTCAACTACTGAACTGAACTGCTGACTAACTCTCGAATATACTACGTGTCTCTCCCCCTCTAACTCGGAGCGAACAGATCAGAGAACCACTTTGAACAGTTCGTGTATTATTCCGCGTCTATTCGTTGCCACTGGAACGTGTGTTTATTTCGTAGCGAGCCGTTGTCTAACAATGGACTATTTCGGGTCCATCCGTTGCAAAGGGAACGTGTGTTACTTTCGTAGCGAACTATCAATGAACTACTCCGCCTTTCAGGCGTCATGCCACAATATTATAGAATCCCCGTATGGAACCGGGTTCGAATACTTCCACTGCAGCCCTGCGAGTCGTAGGACCGGATCAAATCTGGCAGAANTCTAACTCGGAGCGAACAGATCAGAGAACCACTTTGAACAGTTCGTGTATTATTCCGCGTCTATTCGTTGCCACTGGAACGTGTGTTTATTTCGTAGCGAGCCGTTGTCTAACAATGGACTATTCCGCGTCCATCCGTTACAAAGGGAACGTGTATTAATTTCGTAGCGAGCTGTTGTCTAACAATGGACTATTCCGGGACCATCCGTTGCAAAGGGAACGTGTGTTACTTTCGTAGCGAGCTATCAATGAACTACTCCGGCTTTCAGGCGTCATGCTACAATATTATAGAATCCCCGTGTGGAAGCGGGTTCGAATGCCTCCAACGCAGCCCTGCGAGTCGTAGGAGGCGGAAAGGGAACTTAGTGCCTGGGGGTATAACTGGGCAGCCCTGTCACGGGGGGGGAGATAAATACAGAAACCTGGTCCTCCAGGTTGGGAGTTGAACGCAAGGCTAACGACCTTGCTCTGTAAAAACTTATTGCTGCGAAATTCAAAGAAGTGAAAACCGGATCAAATCTGGTAGTCTTCTAATGAAGCTTATAGCTCAAAAACGGCTGTTTTGCCAATTATGATGATAATAATAATAATGATGATAATGAATATTACTGTGTGTACGAAATAAGCTGGTTCTGACTATGTCTGGCATGCTGACGATATAATTTACGGTCAAGAAGTAGTAACATGTATAGTTTTCTTGCTACTCAATTTCTTCATATGCAAGACATGAGTGCGCTTATTACACAGACCGAAATATTTGTAT
This sequence comes from Cryptotermes secundus, assembly GCF_002891405.2. Classification (NCBI taxonomy): domain Eukaryota; kingdom Metazoa; phylum Arthropoda; class Insecta; order Blattodea; family Kalotermitidae; genus Cryptotermes; species Cryptotermes secundus. The sequence goes on along the minus strand of NW_019727793.1, from coordinate 682,010 downwards.
TTGTGTTACTGAAAAGACAGTAAAATTGTATACACTACTGAAATATTCTGTTAAGCTGTGATTAACCACAATTATAGGGTTAAGAAATATTTTATATGGATCAGAATTCAATATATTTTCACGTGTAGGGGTTTGGTGTGTGACTAATAAGATGGGGTTTGGATTTATTGACACCTTACACACACAACTCGGGACTACAGGCAATACAGCGCTATCGCTTATCTACACACTTTCCAGTTCACCGTTACACAGGCAGTAGGTTCCTCGGTCTTCACTAACTTCAAATCACACCTGAAGTCTTCTTGTCACAGTCTAATTTCTTCCTTGCCAATTCTTCTCTGTCACCTTGGACTGCTATCTCCAGAACTCGACCTAACTAAAATGAACTCTCTCAACTTCAGACAACTAACTCAAATGACCTACCTTGCTCTTTATAACTCTTTGACAAGGACCACGCAGAAAACACTGCCTCTCTATTGCTGAGGCCTGTTTACTGATCCGTTGCCTAGCAATAGACAACCTACTGTTGCGCTCGTCTGCTTCCGCGTGAATGTGTTCACCGAGTCGTTGTCTAGCAATGGGTCTATACGTCCAATAACTAAACTTACCAACATACTGGCCAATAACAACTCAATTAACAGCAGCTTAATTAAAATACCTATATAAAATTTGTTCTCTGACATTAAGGGAGGAACACAGACTGAGGGTGTTTGAGAACAGGGAGTTGAAGAGAATATTTGGACCGAACGGAGATGAAGTGACAGGAGGTTGGAGAAAACTGCATAACGAGGAGCTTCATAACTTGTACTCTTCTCCAAGTATAATTAGAATGGTCAAGTTAAGGAGGATGAGATGGGCAGGGCATGTAACACGAATGTGGGAGAAGAGGAATGCATATAGGATATCGGTGGGAAAGCCAGAAGGAAGGAGACCACTGGGAAGACCAAGGCGTAGGTGGGTGGACAATATTAAAATGGATCTTAGAGAGATAGGATGGGATGGTATGGATTGGATTGATCTGGATCAGGATAGGGACCAGTGGAGGGCTCTTATGAACACGGTAATGAACTTTCGGGTTCCATAAAATGCTGGGAAATTCTTGTGTAGCTGCAGAATTGCGGCTCCTCCAGACGGGCTCAGCTCCATGAGTAAGTAAATATAAAATCTGTAATAATTTCTACAAGGTGTGTGTCAGGATATAAAAATTTACATTGACGCATAAGAACACTACACGACACACGCATTAAATAACTTATTACAAGAAAGTAAACAGGATTTCATATAGATGATTTAAGTATTGGTGTTTAAAAATTATACCGACAACTGATGTACACTAATGGAATTAACGGATGCGTTCATGCACATACCAATCTCACGCATACTATTAATTGGAAATTTAAATACCAAATGGTATGAATATATGATTTTCTTTTCCTTGGCACTACAGCCCCAGTGGGTCTAGGCCTACCTCCATGAACTTCTCCGTTCACTTTGGTTTTTCTAGATCTTACACATTCGGTAGGACTCCTTTGGCGGGTGATCAGCTCGTCGCAAGGCCTCTACCTGTACACAAACTAAACATCCATGCCCTGAGTGGGACTCGAACCCACGATCCCGGCTTCCGAGCGAGCGAAGACAGTACATGCCTTAGACCGCTCGGCTACCGTGACCGGCCTGGTTAGGATTACAGCAGTCAAAATGCGAGTCAGGAAGTCTGTCGAAACAAAGGAATTCCATTCATAAAGTCGTGTGATACTTAGAGAAATGAAAAATGAGGCAGATCAGAGAAGTGAAATCACGAAGAGGGATCTGCAGATGCCACATTCTTGCACTTTCGTTCGTTTCGAAAATTAACTTATAACCAACGACACTGAAAGCTATATAAGAATCCATAATTATGCGCGCCGAATACCATTACGAAACTCGGACGTTTTTGTAGCAACCGTAATTTATTGCATGACGCAAAATGCTGTCCGAAACAGGTGGGTGCCCCGACGTGTTCTGTGAGACTTTTAATATATGGGCATTGACTTACAGAACGAGTTCCAACGCTGCCTTCTGATCGCCTTGTTATGGCCACAGCTCGGGCCTTAATGCGGGAAACTGCCCCGGGGTAATCTGATTTCGGACCCGCCTATGTTCGGCGTTATACGTGCACACTGTCATGGATGGGGCCTATCAGGGTCCTTCTCGAAAATCTGATAGTCACTCAGCTCATCACGAAATTCCAGCCTTCCATGCAAACCAATGACTCGTTGCTATGTTAACAAGGGCCCAAAACTGGACCCTGTCGTAATCGAGACGAATTGGTAAGTACCACTTCATGAAGATGTATGAGGGAGTGGAAGTATAGCTCCACTATTCTTGACCTCGGCACTAGATACGGGTGAGTGGTCAGCTTCACGTTCCGGCCGCTTTATGCCCAGGAAAAGAGCAACCAGTAGATAGGAGGTTGGATGGGCCCCAAGGCCGATCTCGACGCTGTGGGGTACATAAGAATTTCTTCCTGCTGCTGGGAGTCGAACTGCGACCGTCGAATCAGTAGCAGTCGACATACCGGCTCAGTTATACCAACTCCGTATTCTACAGGGCTACAGGATATAACAATATTTGATGACTATGAAAAACGAGTTACAAGTCACGTGGGAGGCAGTGACGTTGGCATATTTTAAGGTGTTTTCCCAAGATACCTAGCGGGGGTGAAAAAGACAAGTGAAAGTCAGTGTCACATCTACGTATCCACAGTCCGTCAATAATGTAACAATTGTTTATTCACCATTTAACACATAACACAACATATTTCGGCCACAGATGGCCATCTTCAGGTGTCTAATTCATCAAAACTGTTACACTCCTCTGATGTGCGCTAAAACCGTGCGTTGCAGTCCACTTAAAAATAACATAATTAAAATCCATTAAAATTTTCTATTAAATTTTTTCGTTAAATCCTATTCTATCTAATAAGGGGCGTCGTCCACTTGTTTAGAGCTATGTGATATTCTAGAAAGTTCGTTTCTGCGGCTTGTTCTTCTGTTTCATTGGCCCGTTGTTTTCTTACGTCTACATTCTGTAATCTACAAAACGCCACATATTGTTCTTGTTTCCTGATTGTTATTATTATTGTTGTGTTGTGTTGGTTTGCTTTATACTCGCATACCTTTCTTGTGTGTTGTTCCCTCTAAACAAGTGGACGACAACCCTTATTAGATAGAATAGGATTTAACGAAAAAATTTAATATAAAATTTTAATGGATTTCAATTAATTATTTTTATGTTATTTTAAGTGGACGGTTTTAGCGCACATCAGAGGAGTGTAACAGTCTGGATGCATTAGACACCTGAAGATGGTCATCTATGGCCGAAACATGTTCTGTTACGTGTCGAATCGTGAATAAGCAATTATTGCATTTTTGACGGACTGTCGATACACAGACGTTTAATTAAGGATTTGCAACAGGACACTAAAATATAGAATCAGTGTCACAGCCGGAATTCGAAGGCGGTACCTCTCGAATATGGATGTGATGGAACGAACGAAAGGGAAAGAGGCCCGCTCTGAGGATACACGCTTCACTGCTTGTCACAATCGACACACGGAAAATATCTCGAACTAAGGAGCTTCTGCAAAGAGATGGTTCTTAAACAATGAAAAGACTAGACGTTTTGGTCGTGCAAGTCGAAACCAATTTAAAACTACTTTCCATCCTAAGTATGCTGTTGGGAAATTTTAATTCACGGATTCGAGCTGAAGTACTGACGTACAAAAAAAAATCTTAAAGTAAACCTAAAACTGAATTCCAAACCAGTAACAAATTCTGCGGAAATGTCATCAGATCGTAATACAGAAGCATTAATTGGGTTAACGAACAGTGTCACTTATTTCCACAGGGACTTGGTGTATTGACAGCGTACAGAATAGTGTGATGCAGAACAAGTAGCGACATCTCTGAGAACATGTATGAACTACAAGACGACATCCTCTACACCGCAACTCCATCTGCAAGACTGCATCGTGAAGTTACACCTCGAGGGATCAGAGGACCTTCGAAATTACCAGTGATATCAAGTTTTCCATGTGTAATGGTAATTCGCAGAATTTGACTGAAGTCAGACTGACTGACGGAAATTTATTTAAACAATTTTGATTTTCACTTCCAGTCCGTCTCCTGATGTTCCACATTTGTTATCATTTAATAACATGTCAACATACTCCGAGCCATGTATCTGTTGAAACACGCATACAGTGCAATAATCAAGGAAGATCACTCTTCCAGGAATGGTCATTTCATAGAATGCTTGCAATATGGGGCCCAGATTGGCCTAATTCTGGTTTTATATGTTATGAAAATTACGTGAAAACTTGTATAAATTTACAACATATTAATGTAATAATTATTTAATGGGGCTTTAAACAGTTCCGGTTAGATGGTGAATAATTATAGATATGGAAGGGAGCATCCGTGCAGCAGTTTGAGGTACTATCCCAGCATTTGCCTGGAGGGACTGAGAAAAACTATGGAAAAACTATGGAAAAATGCATTTGAGATAGCCTGACTTCTGGCCGAGATTTGAACCACAGACCTCCTGTATAAGAAGCAGAGGAGGTACCAATCTATCGTGACATCGATTTAATTGTATGACGGCCATAATTTATGGAAGCGAAAATAAATAAAACCAAGGCAACAATTGCCACTATTACATAATATTATTTAATGGGAGCCGTGACATAGCTCAAGCGGTTAGTCGCTGGCTTCACATCGCGGCGGCCCGGGTTCGATCCCGGGTCTGATCAAGTGGGATTTGTGGTGGACAAAGTGGCGCTGGTGCAGGTTTTCTCCGAGTACTTCGGTTTCCCCTGCCAATCTTCATTCTACCAATTGCTCCACAATCACCATCACCTATCATCTGGGGCTGGTACAATAGGCCAGAAGTGGCCGCAGTACAAGGGACTTAGTCCCACCCCACTAGCAATAAAAGAATATATTATTTACGTTATTATTTTTTAGCTTCGCAATGTAAGCAAGTTTCAGAACCTCTGCTGTAAGTTGTTCAAAACGAAAGAAAAGAGAACACGCCGCGCAGCCTTACACACTGAAATTGTGTCTACGCTGAGTTAATTTCGAGGCCTTAGCTCATCGTTATGAGTAATTACATAAGATACTATTCGCAAAGAATTTCTGAAATCGATATCCAGCTAACGATAAAACTAAGAAGAGCCATCTGGTGATTTGCGGGATATGTTAGTTTCAAATGTTTGTGTCAGTGGATGTACTTGGGGCGGAAATTAGGTCTTACGGGGGTGTGATGATGGATGGTATGTCTGTCATATAAACAGGTGCTCCACCCTCCATTCCTCCGATAATGAGATTGCGTGCTGTGTTGAATGGAGGTTGTACTTCACAACGCACAGTCTATACCCTCAGTAGCTCAGCACAGGCCGTTGCAAGAGCAAAACGGAATATTCTTCCCTCACAAATACGTGGGCTTGTGTGTAATCAATATATTCTGAGGTTGCCAAATGAAGGAAATAGTCACCGTTCATGTCCTCACTGCTTAAAAAGACTACATAACGTAGTGCCTCAAATTAGCAAAGACGTTCTTTGAAGTTCAGCAGCAGGCTCAAGCTCACTTAAAGATGGGAATAATCAAATACAAACTACTGAAGGTCTCCCGTATCTGATCTAAACAAAATGTGTTGAAAGTTTTGTGGGATATATGGAAACGTCCATTTATATTCATGTGGAAACAAGACTTCTTATGAATCAATATGATGATGACAAACGTCACTGTCTGTCAACCTTCAATGAATATCACCCTTATTAAATTGAAACAAAATGTGCGAAACGGTTAATGATATATACAGATAAGTCCATCTATGTAAATTAATGCTTATTATGGATCAATGTGACCGAAAAATGGAGTTGCCTAATAAAATTCGGTGAAAGTCTCGCATATCGAATTTCACAAAAATCTGTAAAGGGTTCATGGCATAAAATTATTTACAGTCCCATGTAAACTAATTAATAAATATGTTCAAATTTCAGAATTCACTGAGAGCTTGTGATGGAAGCCTCCCAAGACGAATTTAACAAAATTTGTGCAACTGTTCATGTGACACACGGAACGCCCTTTTATAGCCTTACGTAAACTAGGCTTTATAATGGAGCAATGTGGCTGAAATTTTCAGTGAAAGTCTCCCTTATCGAGTATTATGAAGATACGAGGAAGAGTCAGTAAATAGGTCACAGATGGAAGTACAACAGCTGTAATGGACGTAATAGGTTTCTTAGGTGTATCACTAGGTAGCAGCAGAGTCCAGCTCCATGACAGTCTAAGTAGCAGACGCGCATGAGCACATTCAAAGGCTGGTTTCAGAAGTCAAAATGGTAATCGTGCTTGAGGAGTGTACTGCCCAAGAACTGCATTCTGTTGTACTTTTTTGTGTGGGAAAAAGACTCAATGCAAAGGATATTCATAAAGAAGTGTTTCCTGTTAACGGTCGAAAGTGTTTGAAACATAAAACGTTTGACATCTGGGTGGTAAACTTTTCGCTGATGACGGAGAGGTTGAAACGGAGGTGCGGAAGTGGCTGAGACAACAGTCAAATGACTTCTATGCTGCTGGTTTTGACGCACTGATAAAGCAAAGGGGCAAGTGTATCAATGTTGGTGGTTAATATGTCGAGGAATAATTTTCTTTTTCGGGTTCGATTATCATATGATTTACGTTTTATATCCATTTGTGACCTATTTACTGCATGTCCCTCGTATATCAAATGGTTCAGGCCCTGAGAGTAGGTCAGTGAGACAGGCTGGCAGAGTAAGAGTAGTCACCCAAGCCCAAAACACTGGGACACCTTCATATCAGAAATATCACGGGGTTATCGCTCAAACGCTACAATGATAAAGTCACAATCTGAAACAGAAAAAGTGACCTTCCATTCGGCATTAGTACTGAGCCTTCAAAAACAGAAATTCTTCTAAATAATATTTAAAAATTCATTTTGTACTCAGTAAACATGTCTCCACTAAAAAATCAACCTGGGTTCCTACTGAGCCTCTCTTGCAATTCTGAACAAACTTTTGAGAAGACGTTTGCACTTACCGGCTCTGAAAATTTCCCCGCAGCCATCGCAGCGGGAAGCGAACTGCGCATCATAGCAGTTTCCGCAGTATATCTTATCGGCCTTGGAGCCGAACTGCTTGTCCACTAAGGACACGCGGCACTTGTTGCAAAGGAAGCAGGCCTCATGCCAGTGCTTGTCTTTGTAGGACAGGTCCTGAAACAGAAAAGGCTCGCATTTATGAGACGTCACTGGCAGGTGAAGATGATACAAACTAAAAAAAAAAAAACAATCCAAATGAGGGCTGGCTACGTCACTATATTGTGACGTGGATGGCGCAACAGGAAACGCAGCGTTCACGTGACCCCTACTGCCTGTTGCGCCATCCACGTCACAATATATTGGTTATGTACCAAACATATGCAGAGCTTGGGGCTCATTCCAAACTCTTCATCTTAAAAGACGGCGTTCTCTTTGCCAATTGTCTTAAAATGCTATAGAGAGTAACAGTTTGCCCTAACAACTTAACATATTTATTACGGGTTCACGGGGCACGCGGTAGCATAGGTGGTTGAGGCACTATACTACAAGACGGAAGGTCATTTGATTTTTTTTTTCAATTTACCTCATCCTTCCAGCCTCACTATGATCCTGGAGTTGACTCAGCCTCTAACAAAAATGAGTACCAGGAATATTCTTGGAATGATCTTAGGGGGTTAAGGGCAGCCGGCGCGTAAGGCTGACAACCTTACCGCCATCTTTGAGCCGATTGTCTAGAAAATGTGGAAACCTCAACATCTCACAACCATATGGACCTTCACGGCCTGTTACGGGGATATCTTTACTTTTTTTACTTACTTACTATGGGATCACACTTCGATTAACTGTTATGTGAATCCAAGTTACTATAGAATCTCATCTCTATTAACGGGTATGTGAATTTGGTTACTGTGAGATCACACTTCGTTTAACGGTTATGTGACTCCACCGTTACTAAGAGATCTCTCTTCGATTACGACTTACTGTGTGGATCCCCTGTTATTATACGTCCTATTCTCGAACAAAGTTCATGTGAATCAGCTGTTACCATGGTGACTCACCAATATTAACGGTTACACGAATCCATTCTCTCACCTTTGAGTCAATACCGATAGTTCTATTGCACTCCTCGCACGAGTTGGCGAACACCGACTCGTAGCACTTGATACAGTAGGGATGGTCATCCCTGAGCACGTAGCGTTGTCCTGTCAGGGACTCGTCACACTGCCAGCAGCAGAAGTGGCCCGAGTGCCAGTCCTTCGACATCGCCTTCGTGTATTCTCCGCTGAAAATCAACTGCAACACAAATACAACGCACCATGAAATACGCGTTGAAGCCCTCATAGCAACTTGAATACTGGCACACAATGACCAAAATGTATACATTCACCTGTTACTGTATTGTGCTTGAATTGTTTGTTTATGGGGACACAAGAAAGCAGGAAAATTATTTTATAGCAACATACAGAATGAGTTCTTCAAAATTATGGTCCGGAAAACAAAAATATATAACTCCCCACCCCCATTTCTTGCAACAGAGCCCTCCTTCACACGCTGGTACTCGCTCAAGATTCAAGAAAATTATGTTTTCCTACAAATCGGAAGATCGCGGGTTCAAGTCCCGATGAGGTCATTTCATTTTTTTTTTAACTGACCTAATCCTTCAAGCCGCACTAGGCCCTGGGGTTTACTCAGCCTCTAACAGAAATGAGCACCAGGAATGAATTAAATAATTTTCCTGGGGAGTGAAGGGCTGCCGGCGCGTAAGGCTGACAACCTTACCGCCATCTTTGAGCCGACTGTCAAGGTAATGTGGGAGCCTCAACGTCTCACAACCCTATGGGCCTTCACGGTCTCTTACAGGGATAGCTTTACTTTTTTTTTTTTTACTTTACTATGGAATCTGAAATTGTTCGCTGCCATATCCATAATAACCCAACTCTGGATTACATCCTGTCCAATTAGATTCCTCACACTCTCCTGTCACACTTCTTTCATATCAATTTTAATGTTAACTCCTATCTGCAGTTAGATCCACAAGTGATCTCTGCCCGTTACGTGTGGCGTAACAGCTTCTTCATTGCCCTCCTCAGAATGTCCAGGCAAACGCCGGGGTAGTACCAGAAAGCAGGACATCCCCACTTTACTATTTACGAGCATTCTGTCATCTCGAAGATCCTAAAGGTTTCTGACGATGGCGTGTAACATTCGGACTTTGTTCATCGTCCGATATTCTACAAAACAGAAAATGTAACTTTTCGGAAACTGGATCTGTTTCCGTCCTCAGGTGAGGGTAGACACCTACTCTGTTGGGTCCCTTAGAAAGAGATAACCTCAACCACTGGACCTTTTTTTTTTATTTAAATTTTGGAGGAAGATGCTGCGGTAGACTTATTGTGCTGATTATTGAGAACGGAGAATTTACGAATAGCTCTTTCTAAGGGACCCAACTGAGTAGGTGTCTTCCCCCTCACCTGAGGACGGAAACAGCTTCCGAAACGTTGTGTTTTCTAGTTTCTACAATACCGGATGATGGTCAAAGTCCAAAACCTCAGCAATTCTGAAACCTGTCATCTATTTGGACTGGTCTAAACAGTTGCTACAGCATCGCCAAATGATTTCTACTAAAAGCCTGAAATGTGGAGCTTTTCAACCTGTTACCCAATCTTAAGATCTAATTAATATCGAACATAAAACTGGAGTTCCATAGTGCAGAGAACAAGTTAACTGTTACTTTGTAACAAGTACATTTCCTTCAAAACGTTAGCATAAACACAGAAATCATTAGACAAACGTGGGTTAGCCAGCCTCAGATCTCAAGCATGCATATCCGCGGCTTTTCGTATATATCAGGTTTTGCTATCAGCAGAATATTTTTCTTGAATCCGCGATTTTCAGTTTATGTACGCATCAAGATACAACAATCTGCAGGTGAGGGGTGGGGAGGGGGGGTGCACTGTAATGCCATCGGAAGCCAGCCAACTTCCGGATTACCGTTTCAGTGCGTCTTTTTGTGACATGTTTTACACTTTACGCTTAACGTTGCTCTTTTTAATATTGTTCGTAAATCTAATAAGCTCGGTATGCCAGTCCAGAAAATACCACTGCGGTGACCTAGGAGTAGATGGGAAGTACGGAAAGGTAAGGTACTGTAAAAAAAAAGAACTCCGTGGTTTTAGTCCGCAAGCGAACTATACCAACCGAGGGACCGCCGCTTGTCGGCGAAGTTACTGCCAACTTTAGCGGATACAGGACGTCCCGTGGTCAGCGCATCGAATCCCCACAGCCGTTAATTTCGTTTTTTTTTTAGACCGGAGTCGCTATTTCCTTGAAATAGCTCCTCAATTATCCTCACGAGGCTGAGTGGACCCCGTTCCAGGCCCATTATTTCTCAGAAAATCTGGTACCACCCGGTAATCGAACCCGGACCTCTGGATCTGTAGCCAGAGGCGGTCAAGGTAAGGTAAAGTTGTCCTAAAATAAAGAAACTGTATCCAGAATGTGGGTTACATTCACGTTGCTCAGGATACAACCCAGTGATAAGCTCTTGAGAACACGTTAATGAACCTTCAAGATCACGCGGAGAAGTTCTCAACCAGCTGCGCCAATATCAGCTTCTTCAATGACTCTACTCCTCACAGCTAATTAGTGAAACTATTCACCCCAGTCACACGTCTTTAAAAGAAAACAATCTGAGGGTACAGATCTCTCTACTCATGCAGCAATACGACCCTTTTTACGAGGTCTACAAGAAAGGTCTGATTTAGACTTATTACGAACTCTCTCACACATCCATCGTCAGCCGGAAACTAACAAGATCCAGCAGGTTAGTGGGGGGGGGATATTGAGTGACGTAATGTGGACGTCAGAAAGGGAAGAATGTCACTGAAGAGGGGGAAGGTCACTGAAAAGCCAACAGCGAAGAACCACCTTTCTACAGGGAACAACTCATTATATTTTATTGGAATAGATCCTCTTCCAGCATAATGGGAACCTATATATAGGTTCATACCTTCTTCACAATAAACCTTTTATAATCGGATGTTACCGGTGGAAAACCCCAGCGCCTGATGATGGAGTCACTTTTCAGTCAACTAATTTCGTTAGGCGGAATCGCACTTGAGAAGTCAACAGTCGGTAAATAGTCAAAAAAACTCACCACTCCTTAAGGAGTCTGAATCTTCATTATCGTGGTCATCACAGACCGCAATTGGTCCCTATCCTGTGCCAAATTATCCCATTCGAAGCCCCCCTGACCCATCCGTTTTTATACAGAAGCCTCGAAAAAATATAGCCGGAAAAACGTGACATTAAATCCGGAAAAAAAGAAAGGAAAAACAAGTCAAGAATGGTTCGTCATTCAGGAGACCAGCGGTTCGATTCCAGTTTCTTTGTGTGGTTCATTTTAGAATACTGCGACATGTAGATCCGTTGCTGGACAACGACCGCAAGATAAGCAAATATACAACAAATATGTTTCCACTGCAACAATTGAACAAGAATGAGGTACGGTGTTTCTGTGCGGTCCGTGCCGAGATGTTATAAGCAGGACAGTTAGTGAAGTGAAGAGTAGTTGGTGAGTGAGTTAAATAACAGCTGTGAGAAGCTGATAGCTGAGGCCGGGGGTAGTTCGGCAACGTCCGCCGCTGGAAGCCGCCACACAGTAACGGCAGTGAAGACGTGACTGTGGACACTAGTGTGTAACAGTAAACTGTAAACTGCGGTCATTATCTAAAGCCCGTCTATAGTCACTCTATCACGTGACACTACGTAGAGTCGAATGGTAGGATGGTTGGTGAATACTGAATTGGAAATGATTTTTAACAAAGTGGTCGTCGTCAATCCAGGCATTTGCCTGTAAGGACTAGGGAAACCACGAACAACTTCTGACAGAATAATCGGTGTTGCGGGCAGAGCATTTCTGGAATACAAATACAGAGCGTAACCACTTCAGTAACCTGCTCAGTGACTCAAACCACACGTCGCCAATTCGTTTTTCTGCTTCACCTGAACCACTGCAGTATAAAGCAAGTCAATGAAGCGACTTAATCTGATCGACACGTATAATCTGACAAGTAACCACGCCCACTTTTAACGTGATAAGTCAACAGGTCAAGGCCAGGCAAACCGAAACGAATCCCAAAATAAATGAGAAGCCACGGCTGACATAAAGTAAAAACACCCTCTCTTGTCGAGCGGTGCTACGAAGTCTGACAAACGGAAATGGGGGTTCCAGAAAAGAAAACATAATACGTCATCATACTTTACATACTAAGTGGGCTGAATGTATTCGTTTTTGAATCCACACACGCCATGACAACGACACGCCAGTTGCCGGTAGGTCTTTCACTGCTCTCACCGCGTGCCTCACAAGAGATTCAAGTTGAAACACAACAGTGTCATACAGTGGATGTCCCAGCACTTATATTTGTATCTAGGCCAACGTATCTTCAACGGAAGTACAACGTAGGAAGGCATACTACATTCAAAATCCACTTTTCCGGCCAAAGATATGATCTTCGACAAACACTCTGACGTGAAAGTTTCAATATTTTCAATAACATCAGAGTCTCCTAACAATTTGGCTGAAAAATATGAATAAATTTATTTTCTCCAAAAGGTAAAGGTTCAAAAAGTAAAGATATCCTTGTAACAGGCCGTGAAGGCACATAAGGTTGAGACGTCTAGGTTCACACATTTCACCTAGACAATCTGCTCACAGATGGCGGTAAGGTCAGCCTTATGCACCGGCGGCCCTTTACAGCCCAAGGAAGATTCCTGGTACTCATTTCTGTTAGAGGCTGAGTAGACCCCAAGGCCATAGTGCGGCTGGATTAAGTAAATTGAAAAAATCCGCCTTATGGGGACTCGAACTCGCGACCTTCCGGCTTGTAGCATAGTGCCTCAACCAACTACGCTACCGTGTGCTCCATTTTGTCCACTAGGGTCCGGTAAACAAAACGCCTGAACATTAAACAAACTGAATCCCAATCACTATTTGACACACCCGTTTTATCATACAGGTAGTAACGCAACAGAACATACGCCAGCTAACAAATGTTGCTACTTGAATGAATGTACGAGGGGCAGGCCTCCTCGGCCCTTGCACCGCGACCTACAGTGGTCTATTGTGCTTAATGTTGCTACTTGCTACACAGGTGCGCAAAACAGCCGTCCAGGTATATATTTGTCAGACCTCGTAAATAATGAAAATGAAAAAAAAAAAAAAAAAAAAGAGAGAGAGAGAGAGAAAGCAAATATTTCTTAAATGTTTATCCCTCCACAAACTTTCATACGTCATGCAGCTTCCGAAGTCACTGCAGAGAACTTACGTTGGTTTCGTCAGCAATTCTGCGATTAGGTTGCAAGTTGAAGTTCGATATTGATAAACAGGGCATATCACGATTATAACATAAGCTTCAGGTCAAACCGTAATCGGATAACTTTCATTATAATCACTTATAACTTGTTATAAACATTGTGTCATAGCGTCATGCTGTGTTGTGATCGGTGTATGACGGGTTGCGGTCACCGGCAGGGGCAAGAGACTTTCCTCTTCACCGCAGCTTGCAGATCTGTTCTTGGGCCCACCCAACCTCCTATCCAAAAGGTACTGCAGGCTGTTTTCCTGGGAGTAAAGTGACCGAGGCTAGTGCCGAGGTCAAGATTGGTGGAAATATACCTCCAATCTCCCATATGTCTTCATGGCATAGTGCTTAATTAATTAAGCAATGACAGCTTTAGATTTTCATCTTCGTTTATTTCCCTCAGAAAAACTTCTGCACAGACACTACGAGTGCGCTGTACATTAATTGTGTTCCGGCCACCAATAGATGCGCGCATTCATTGTTGGCTGCACTGCGCATAATGGGGAATTTTGTTCTGTCGGTTTGATACAGTGAAGTGTAACGCATGTTAAATATTGAAACTGATAAAACTTTTTGTAACTTCGTCTCATAATACTGAAGGTAACAGAAACAAATTATTTACATTACAAAACATTTACCTACTACTGAATCACGATGGATCAGTCGGTACAGACAACATCAAGGATTCTATTCTATTCCCTGCAGAGAAAAGGATCCCTCTTTTTAGGCCACTGCTTCGAAACCGGCTATAGGACCATATAAAAGCCCTAATCAATGGTTTCCATGAACAAGGCGACGGGTCGTCATCTTGTGACGGAGTGAATGCGTGGAGTTACACCTACAGGTCTGGTTAGGGATGCATAATAAATTAATATAAATTATCATGTAAACTGTCGAACATTTTTCTCATTTCTTAATCGAAACTGGAATTCTCCGGAAATATTTTGTGGAAGTTTCCTTAAAAAAAATCCTGCTCACAGGTACAGGGACTCATATTGGGACCCGGACTCACAGACATGACCACATAACGCGTTTTTCCTTATTCTGCTAAGAGGGGCTAAAATGAACATACAAGCTTGAAGAAATTGTTTGGTTTTACAGATGCTATTTCATCAACAGAGCTTCCAACACGTGTGAAGATGATAGGATCTGGATGGTACAGTCCTTTACAAATCTTATTACGGGACAAAATACCAGTAAGAATGAAGTGAACATAAGGGGATTGAAATCAAGATTACAGATGTGCCTTCAATTCACATGAATAATGCACAACTCTTCACTTTCAGACGCATAACCATGACACAGGTAAGGAAAAGCTGTCCCTGTAATTAATTAAGCACTGCGCCATAAAGACGTATGGGGAAGTGGATGTATATATCCATTTTTTCTTCACTTCGTCACTAGTTTGACGTGAGTGGTCAGCTTCACACCCAGGCCGCTTTACCCCGGTGCCCACTGGATAAGAGGCTGAGTGTGCCCCAGAGCCGGTCTCGACGACATGGAGAAGTGAAAATTCTTGCTACCACCGGAACTCTGAACTCCGACCCCTTGGTCGTCCAGCCAGTAGCCTGTCGCTATACCGACTGCGTTATCTTTGCACAGCTGTGTCTGTTTGTAATTACAAGATGTCTGTTCACAGGCTAAACTAGCTCTCACAGATAAATATACACTCCGAGAGGTACATAAACGATCCTGGAAAATACAGTTCAAGAGAAAGGTTACAGCGTTCCAGTTTCTTGAAGTCCATGTCATGCAGCACCATGCTTCACGAAACCAAGCTGAGGATACAAACCACTTCGCTGGGCAATCGCACTGGAATTCCACGCTGTTAAATACAAGACATTTCTCTTGAATTCCTTACATCCAAGCAAAGTCCCGGAAGCTGAGTTGCCGTCAGAAAGGGAAAGAAGAGAGTTTCAAGTTTGCAGAACCCAATACGGAGGAAATTACCTTCACGATACCGCATCTAATTTGTATTTAGCAGGCGTCGATCCAAACCAGGGAATCTGACGCCATGACGGCAATTTCCGGCGACTGCTTTTCGCTCAGTTCATAAAAACACCGGTATCATACGTACTTAAGGAAGACCCCAGATCATATTTACTCTTTACATATTATGCTTCCCGGCCGGTGTTTGGATCATATCGGCTTTAGTTTTCAATAAATGAATCCTATATAATGTGATTCTATTGGGAGAGCATGTAACTGAAGTTGTCAGGTGTTAACGTCATTTACACATATAAAAATGATTTGGCGATGTTTTGTTGTAGTGACTAATAGGAGACACACCGAAGCAAGCTGACTTAAGCAATGACGCTTTTGACTTGCATTCAGAAGTATCTCGGTTCGAATCTTGGCAGTGACATGGACAATACCAATCCAAGTCCTTGTGGTGCCTTCAATTAGGTCACGACCCTTTCCAAATTATTATTCACCATCGTCAGATAATTCGACGATATGTATGCTTTTACATTCTGAGTTAGTGCCGTTAAAAAACTGAAAAAAAAATAAAATAAAATTAAGAGCAAATGGTTAAGTGACAATCTTTCATGCAGTCACTGACCTTGGTAAACATGTACATGCATATATGAGTAAATTTACATACAAAAAAATAAATATATGCATACATACAGACGTAAGTTTACGTACATAAATTACATTTTACAACAAAACATTCAAGGGTAGTACCGTTGCTACGCAGCGATTGCGAGAAGGAACATGCGCTGCTTGGTAGAGGCTGGTAAACATTTCAACGATATCCGGGCTATTGCTGGGCAACCGCTCATAATAACAATAAAACACTGTTGGAAGCGGTGTTTTCTGTTGCGTCTGCCCCGAGGCTATATAGCGAGGACACCTGCCTGACTGAATCCATATAAGTTACGGGATATTCGCCAGAGAGTAACGACGTGAGCACAGAAGGTGAAGAATCTTCATTGTTAAGATCCGTTACCAGGAAACGACTAGTGAAAGCAAACTGACAAGTCTTATAGCGTGTAGTGATTTGTGAAGTGTGGAAATCGACAGTGTTATAGTTGCTTGTAGTTACGACCTGTTAAGTGGTCAATAAGTCTATTAACCAGCCCAAACTCAGTCTATAGTCATTCATACACACGACATTCAAGGGTGCGTCAATCCAGTAACAGCATGGAAGATGAAATGGCCAGGATTTGAGGAATCCACGATGTGGCGAGACGGATCCACAGAAAATACCAAATTATACATTTTCTACTATGTTTCATTAGTACAAATATTATATTTTTGGACATTATCCATCGACTTGTCTTTATCTAAAAACCGTCCTGTTTATTTTTTACATAAAGACAAGACGATGGGTAATGTCCAAAAAACGTAATATTTGTACTATGTACCATTGTCACAAACTTTTAGATTCTATGTTTCGTTAGTACGAGAAAACAACTGAATAGACAGAAGAGGAAGGCGGGCGCAATCAGAACCAATTCCGTATAGCAGAATCCCTCTAAAGCTCAATATCGCACAGCACGTCAACAAATTCCATGCCCTTTACAGAACCCAAAGTTTTGTTGCTATCTTCGCAAGACACCGCCACTGGGCCCTAACCTCCAAGGTACATAAAACCTATTTCTACACCAAGAACTTTAACATTATGCACCCATTTCCCAAGTTATTTTTAATTACAGTGATGCATTAAGTTGCGGGGATCTCGCGCTTGCGTGATATATACGTGTACTCCGTGTACCCTTTCCTCCTCAATTTAATCATCCTAAAACGCCCACAAATTATAACACTCCTCTATCTGCCATTTTCTGTAATATCCAAATTCCTCCTTAACCTTGCATAAAAATATATCTGCCTGCGAGAAGATTATACACAAAAGTTCGATTTCAGATAGCACATAATGTGGGTCAGAAAATTAAATTAGTTTCTTTGTTCATATGATGAAATTACGTGTACTAGACGCAATTTTCCTACGTTACACGGCTTAACCACAACAGGAAAAGAAGGTCTCGTAACCATCTGAAGGGACATTAACGGTGGTTGTAGATGTATAGGGAAATAGATGCTTGAACTCTGGTACAATGATTCCAGATGGTTTTTAAAAAGTTTTAAAAAGTTTCCGCACATGACATGACGCTTTGAAAAGAAACACTAAATCTGTTACAATTTATCCCAATCTTCATTCCACCAATTGCTCCACAATCACCCTCACCTATCACCTGGGGCTGGTACAATAGGCCAGAAGTGGCCGCAGTACAAGGGACTTAGTCCCACCCCACTAGCAATAAAAAAAAAAAAAACACGAACCATTCAACGGTATACAAGCCTGAGACACCGAAAGCAGCCTTAAATAATTAACAAAACACTGCCGATTCTACATCCACGTGATCAACCACGCCAACTCATAAGTGTTGTAATTTATTTTTATAAATCACTCATATTATTTCATTCTTAGATTTCGCACTCACTGCGCATAACATGTAATCAAAGCTGCTGTTCGTTAAATATAGTGGGATGCGCGCGCAGCTTGTATCAGCGAAATTGTTTTTGAGTTCACTATTAAACCGCAAGTACCAACATCGTCACATCCGTTTTAGTTCCTGATTTAGAAGTGCCTGAAATTACGGCATTACTTTCAGTACACCCTGTACTACATAAATCCAGTAGCGTGCGTTGTAGCCATGGACTGAAACACAACATACAACATAGCAACATGCGTCATGCAACATACAGAAATAATAATAATAATAATAATAATAATAATAATAATAATAATAAAATACAATCACTGAGGTTCACACGATGCATGAAAAGTGTTTACACTGAAAATGACAACTGAACGACGAGAAACAACAACAAAACTACGACAAATGTTTAAAATACTATATAATATTTACCTTATTAATTATGGTTGGATATGTGCTGGTTTCAAAACAACATAATTACATATACGAAATAAGATAATGAGTCAAAATGGGGCCAACTGCCCCGTAAAGAGCTCGGGAAACAACTGCGGAGATGTATTAATGCAGTTTAATTGTAAATAAGATATAAAAGTTCGTGGTGATTGTATATTAAGAGAATGATCAATTTTCTGACCTTATCCAGCGTCGTATTTCATATCAACGACTAGTATAAATAAACAATAAAAAAAAGTTCTGGGAAGAACTAACCGGATACTTTCCTCTGATATGACACGGATCGAAGAGAAAACGCGCCCAACAATTCTTATATTGTTGCGAGTATATTCGCTGCCGCGGTAACGTTTTTACCGAGACGCTGCCTAGCAACGATAGGGGGATACAGACACACAGACTGATCGGTTGGACTTATGAACTACTCCGTTGAGATGGGCTCAGACATACCAAGTTTCATGAAGATTTGTTCAGCAATTCAAAAGTTGATAGGGGGGAAACATATACATACAGACAGCATTGTGAACTCATATGCCTACTTCAATTTTTAAAATTTAGCAAAGCAGGCTAATTAAAACTACGACCATATATATAATGTCCAAAAATTGATCATTCCAGTTTAACTGTACATTTCATATTGTTGTATGCTTATCTATATTGTTTATGTTGTGAGTGAGTGCTGTATAGGTCACAATAGATGTGAATCTAACGCAAACATAAAAAATATGCCTATGATATTACTTAAGGCTAGTAGAATTAAATAAATTATGTCTTAAAGCAACTTATGCTAATGATTCCTCAGACAGCTGTCAGAACACAGTATTTCCGAAATTCACTACAGGATCGATACTCGAAATAAAGATCGATTCCAGTAATATATGACGGTATATATTTCAAGAGCCGGTCACGGTAGCCGAGCGGTCTAAGGCATGTACTGTCTTCGCTCGCTTGGAAACCGGGATCGTGGGTTCGAATCCCACTCAGGGCATGAATGTTTGTGTGCGGTTTTTCTGTGTTTGTGTATAGGTAGAGGCCTTGCGACGAACTGATCACCCGCCCAAGGAGTCCTACCGAATGTGTAAGATCAAGAAAAACCGAAGTGAACGGAGAGGTTCATGGAGGTAGGCCTAGGCCCACTGGGGCTGTAGTGCCAAAAAAAATATATATATTTCAAGATAATTAGTTAACGTCGAAATCAGGATACAAATTTTGATAGTTAAAATGCCAACCGATATTATTTGCAAACCAATTGACAAAAATCACAATTACTGGACGTCGTGGCTGACTTGTTAACATTTCTTCATATTCCGAAGGCTTTGGTTTTGAATCTCGGTTCACAGTCCGGATATCAGCACTGAGGCATGTGATGAATTTCTTTCCACTCTCTCTAAGCATATATAGCGAGAGTACGTTAAAACAGGCCACGACTCTTTCCTTCCAGACTCAAAATTACACTATACACAGTAATGTTAGTCATTCGATGATATATCACTTAACACAACTTCGTCAATTAAACGAATAATCGCCTAAGATAATTACCAAATTCGAAGACACATCCTGGAAATTTAAATTTTATTAAATGAATGCCCGCTCAATATACAGAGAGAGATGTTCACAGACATGACATAAGGGGTGTCCCTGTAACATACCGTGAGGGCTCATGGGGTTTGTGAGACGTCGAGGCTCCCACGTTTTCTCTAGACAATCGGCAAAAGCGATGACTTTAAAAATAATAATTTTACATCGCGTACTAGTATGACGGCCTCTGTGGTCTAGTGGTCAGAGTTCCTGGCTACAGATCCACAGGTCTGGGTTGGATTCCCGGCTCTACCAGATTCTTTCTGAGAAGTAGTGGGTCTGGAACGGGGTCCACTCAGCCTCATGAAAATAATTGAGAATTATTTCAAGGAAATATCGGCTTCGGTCTAGAAAACCGAAATTAACGACCGTGGGGATTCGTTGCGCTGACCACGCGACACCCTCTATCGTCTAAAGTTGGAACTAAAATCCGAAGTCAAGCTGCGGTCACTTGGTCGGTATAGTTCGCTTACGGACTAAAATCACGGAGATTTTTTTTTTTACTAGTATGATGGGACCTGGTCTAACTGGGATAGATTTACAGTTTTGAGGGCCCCAGAGCAATGAAGAAGTGGGTTACGAACAATTCTGATCTTGGTTCTTCTTACAATAACTAACCGCCTTTGTAGTCTAGTGGTCAGGGCCGCGCAATAGCTCAAGCGGTTAGTCCCTGGATTCCCACCGGGGCGGCCCGGGTTCGATCCCGGGTCTGGTCAAGTGGGATTTGTGGTGGACAAAGTGGCGCTGGGGGAGGTTTTCTCCGAGTACTTCGGATTCCCCTGTCAATCTTCATTCCACCAATTGCTCCACAATTACCCTCCCATATCATCTGGGGCTGGTACAATAGGCCAGAAGTGGCCGCAGTACAAGGGACTTAGTCCCACCCCACTAGCAATAAAAAGAATACAACTAAGTTTTATTTATTTTAGAGAACCAAATCTGAAGACCCCATTCCACTATGTAGCGACCCAGAGGCACCCTTCCTCCTTAAATCTGCCCCTTTTTGAGAAAATAGACAATATTCGATTTGACATTGACGGAAAGTAGGGGTTACACTGACTGATATGAGCCAAAATTAATTTATGTCGACAGCTTTCATCGTAGTTCTCCAAAATCAGATTTCATTTTCTTTTGTTCCACTGCTACCGCGCCCCTAAATGGGCAACACGTGTTGTGGCCTTCTGAAACCGTAATCATTCGCGCTGTCATACTGCAAACCATGTTGCGGTCCTATACGGCCATCATACAATTACCAAACCAGGCCATAGAACAATAGACATTAACAGAACACTAACGAACTGCTCGATCGTCATGAAGAAAACGAGATCAATATTAACTGTAATTGTATGACAACTGCCTGGAACACTTTCAGTGCACCAAGTCACCTACATGATGACCGCTGAAGGCCTGAATGGTTAAACAGAAGCCACGTGACAAGTGTTGCGTACAGGGGGGGTGCAAAAGCAGTTACATACTGAAACCAAAGGCAAAATAACTCTATAATACAGAACTCATTTACATCCGTTTTCTTTGGAGATTCAATACGCAGACGCGTAGCTGGTTGAGGCACTATGCTATAAGCTGGAAGGTTCCGGGTTCAAGTCACGATGGGGTCATTGGATTTTTTTCAATTGATCTAATCCTTTCAACCGCACTATAACCCTGGGGTCGACTCAGCCTCTAACAGAAATGAGTACCAGGATTTAATTAAATAATTTTCCTGGGGAGTAAAGCGCGGCCGGTGCGTAAGGCTGACAACCTTACCGCCATCTCTGAGCCGATTGTCTAGATAATGTGGGAGCCTCAACGTCTCACAACCCTATGGGCCTTCACGGCCTCTTACGGGGATAGCTTTCCTTTACTTTCTACGGAGAATGTGGTTATAATATTTAAACCACACGCACAAGAACTCTGTAACAGACTTGGTACATCCTTGTCCGTCACACTAGCAATATTATAAAAATCATCAAAGCCGTCCAGTGTGGCTGATAAACGGTTTTGTAATAATTCATCATTTACGTGTTTCGGTCGGAGCGACCATCTTCAGAAGGACATATCAATGCATGCGGAAACTACTATTACAGTGCCACTGTTCACTATCAATACATACAGATACCACCAGGCCCAGAGTCTATATTCGTGACATTGTAATGATATTGTATGTATATTAACCAATCACACTGTAATAGTAGTTTCCGCCTGTATTGATATATCCTTCTGTAGATGGTCTCTAAGACAGAAACATGTAAAGGATGAATTATTAATAAAGAAACCTTTCCTCAGTCACACTGGACGGCGTTGATGATCTTTTATACTGCAATACAGACCTAATTTACATCGCTTTAGTTCCTTCGGAGATGAAATGCGCAGACGTTGCGAATTTCGTTTTACGCACCTGCTTTTTTTTTATTTCTAATGGGGTGGGACTAAGTCCCTTGTACTGCGGCCACTTCTGGCCTATTGTACTAGCCCCAGACGAAAGGTGAGGGTGATTGTGGAGCAATTGGTGGAATGAAGATTGGCAGGGGAAACCGAAATACTTGGAGAAAAACCCGCCCCAGCGCCACTTTGTCCACTACAAATCCCACTTGACCAGACTCGGGATCGAACCCGGGCCGCCGGAGTGGGAAGCCAGCGACTAACCGCTTGAGCTATGACGCGGCCGTTTAGGCACCTGTTAACTAAGCAATTTAATAAAATACAGTCCCTACAAATGCACCGTGACCTGTGGTTTCATCCTGTACTAGTAGTGCACGTAACCTGACAAACAACAAGCATGCAACGTATTCAACACGCACAAAGAGTTCATGACCCCAGTAGTGGGACAAATCTAGCGCTGGGCAACTTGCCTGTCTGTCCCCATCTTATTTTAAGCTCCATTGTTTTGATTGGTTTAATTAATGAGGTCGAATTCCGAGGGTTTGGCTTCAAGGTACAAATTAAATTACTGACCTAGTTCCAAACTCCGCTGTTTTGTTCCCAACACTAACAACGAAAACTTTGTTCCTGGAAGTAGCAGTGCTCTGGGTCTGGGGTGGGGGGTGATTATGAAGTGGTACGTAATTACATTAGTGAACTTACAGATTCGTCTGTTTTTAATGCAAATGGAACAAAAGATACATCAATTTACATACGTATCCAATGTATTGATGCCTATGGCACGGCCATCCACTGCTATGGCTAGTACAATTAGGACAATACGTGGCATTACCCAACTGTGGGTAAGCAGTGGTTAAAATTACGCCCTCCCCTCTAAAATGACATAATTTAACACGCTTAACTTCTAACCCTGGATCCTTACTATACATGGGGAGAAAGTCGGATATCCATTGCGCAGAACCTGCATGAAAGTGTATGTGCAGTTTTATGTAGGCTCCACTGCACCGATTGAAAGCAACACAGAAGTACTCACTACTCGGATTTCATACAATGCCACTCAAAATACTTTTCGGTTTACTTTTCGCTGGTTTAATTAGTAGGATATACATCAATAAAATGAGGCCAGAACGGATCAATAAATGACCCATTTCCTAACAGCCCCATGATGATGGTCAATTCACTGTTCAAATGCGTCTTTATTGTGCGCCGGGCAGGAGGGCACTGACTACTAAATCCTCTTCTGTTCAAGGCAAGGGAAATTAATCTAGCGGGGGGCGGAGGGGGCGCAAACAAAAAGAGCTCCAGTTTCATTGCGGTATCTTTGCATTATCACCACGACACGGCACCTCTTCGGGCTGAGGATAGAGGCGACGTGACGGCCTCTAGACAGGACGGTGGCTCAAAATGTTTCTTGAACAATGGTGAAGGACATGGTTCTCAACGTTGGGGGTGGGGGTGGATAAGGCATAACACCTGAACGTAAAGAAGAAACATGTAAAATAACGCCATACAGGATAATATTTATTTTATCTCTTTCAACACAACGCTATTTTCAACAGATGGAGTTGCTCTCTACGGAATGTTTCGGCCGAGTGGGTACACACAGGTTGCATGTAAATTTACGCTTGTGCATGATAAATTAACTGTGACTAAAAACAGGACCTGAAGTACGTATGTGCCGAAACATGTCCTAGACAGTAATTCCAACGGAATAAAAGTGTCGTGTCTGCAGGAATAAAATAAATATAGCCCACAGAGATTTACACAACACGAGGGTTGCACATGGTGTCTGAGTTGGGCGGGCTACAATGAGAACAGGAGCTGCTGTAACTTCAGGTATATGAAAGGTGTGGAAATGGTTCACTACGTCACTATTAGCTATTAAAGACGTATCTCCTCAATGGGGAGGCGGGATAGCAACTGGCTTCGGACTGGACGGGCGAGGGGTCGGAGTTCGAGTCCCGGTAGGGTCAAGAATGTTCTCCACGTCATCTAGACCGGTTCTGGGGTGCACCCAACCTCCTACCCAATGAGTACCGGGGAATGTTTCCCCGGGGGTAAAGCGGTCGGGGCTTGAAGCTGACCACTCACCTCCAGCTAGTGCCGAGGTGAAGAAAACATGGATCTATTAATTAGTTAAGCATAAGGGCAACTTTACCTTTATCTTATGCCCTCAATGGAGTTTGTTCGAAATTCTGGACTTACGTCTCACTTTCTTAAAGATAAGATCGCGAATCTGTGAATTCAGACACAATTCTGAAATGCAGATTTGTGTACTTCACGATGCTGTCAGTATCAAACCGTTCAGCGTCGAGTGGTAGGATGAACTGGACAGGATTAGGAAGGAAGCCGTCGTGATCTAATAAACATATTACCCTGGAATTTAGCTGGAGGGATGGGAAGACCACGAAAGATATCAGATCCGGCGTCCCAGCAGACAGTCCCACCCGGAATACAAACACGGGACATTACCGCTACACTGAGCTGTCTGGTGTTGCGCCATCTGAGCACGCATACATGTGAACATATCAAGTAACCCTCAGTGTTGACATCGTCAACGTGAACTAATTCCGAGCTGTCAGTAACGAAATTAAAACGACGCAAAGGGAACTGTGACACGAGACAGTGTTCCACATTCTGACTGCACTTGCACGGGAACACAGTGCGTCTTCACTTGCAATGGACACATAAGAATGGCTTCCTGACTAAAATATTTGCTTTCAGTACTTTTGTTCACAATCGCATACTGAAGGAATGTGATAAAAAAGTAAAGCTTTCCCTGTGTCCATACTAATTAAGCACTACGCCATTAAGGCGTATGGGGGAGTGGATGTAGAGATCCATATTTTTTTGACCTCGGCACTACTTGAAGGTGGTCAGCTTCACGCCCCGACCGCATTAACCCCTGGGAAAGACAAATTCGATAGGAGGCTTGGTGGGCACTAGAGTCGGTCTGGACGACGTGGAGAAGAGAAAATTCTTAACCCTATCAGGACTTGAACTCCGACCCCTTGGCCGTCCAGCCCGCAGCCATTCGCTATACCAACTATGCTATGTGGTAACAGGGAATAGTTTAATGGAGAATCGTACGCATTACGCCCTGTGGAGGCTGGTTCGAATACCTCCACCGTAGTACTGCGAGGTCGTAGTAGGCGACGAAAAGGGAACCCGGTTCCTGGATGTTTAACTGGGCCATCCTGTCACTGGGGGACATAAATACAGGGACTTGGTCCTCCAGGTTGGGGGTACAAGGCTGACGACCTTGCTCTGTAAAAAAAAAATGCTGTTGCGAGATTTAAAGAACTGAAAACCGGATACACTCTGGCAGAATCTTCTAAGGAAGGCTCTGGATCAAAAAGGGCTGTTTTGCCAAAGATGATGATTGTCATCACATGCATTTGTATCACTTATCAGGCTTGAGTTTGAAACTTACTAGTCAATTAAATTTTCAACCTTCAGGCAAGAAATAACAATATTTAGCAAATCTGTGCCAGAAAATTAATTATGGACACGTTTCGAACTGGAACTATTCTTTTTTTTTTTTATGAACCTTGAGTTACTCATATGAACCAAACTGGAAAGTGTTCATTTTAAACTGTTATAAATTTAGACGGGACACAAAACGTGCAGACAGATCTGTCACTGTGTAAGATTTGGGAGTTCTCACAGCGGTGGTTATGAAGAGTTCTATCTTCTGGGATATGACGCCGTGAAGTGAGTTGAAAGTCAAGGCACGTTTCGGAGGAACATGTCGCCTCCATTTTCAGGGAAGGAGGCGACATGTTCTTCCGAAAAGTGGGTTAACCTTCTACAGATTACATGGCGTCATATCCAAGAAGTTGCAACTCTTCAAGTCTATAGTTTCAAGCACCATCGACAGCGAAATAATTTATCTAACGAATAAATCAAAATCACTACGAGAATTTTAAATTGGAATTGAAGGATTTTAATTTCATCTCAATACCGGATGCTGATCGTGGGGCGAGGGAATATGGTTCAACCACACTTCATTATATCGCGTGTCATCTGAAATTAAGTGTTTCTGAACTTTCCTGGTATATTACAAATTATCTGCTCGAATGCTAGTGTACATAAAAATGTAAACATAAAGACCTATTATGTATACACATATGCCTATTTTCATGCAATTTCGCTCAAAATACTCGCATAAAGGAAAACGAATTTCAAGAAATGATTACAGGATAAATAAGAAAGCGAAGAATTCTGTGATGAGAATGACAGGAAATAGTACTGTTGACATTTACCGACCAGTGTTTGCGAATAAAGCAATATATGCGTTTTACAGAGTATATTTCAATTAAAATAAATATATTATGTAACGAAGCCGACTCTATGAGTCATTAATACTACGTTAGACAGTAAAATTATTTACTGATCCGCCAGTTAAATTCCTCCATTATTAGCCATCATGGACGCTGACGGGACATGGCAAACAATTTGATATGCCCTATTCAGATCACATTTTAGGTTATCACAAAGGTAAATATGAAGACTGCGGTCTTCTGAGATATGACGGGTGCCATGTTTCGCAGGAAACGCTTGCCTCCATTTGCATGGTTGAAAAATTCCAGGGAAGGAGGCAGTAGATTCTTGCGAAACGACGACACCTATCAACCCAACTACAGGCTAGCACACCCCTCAAGGCCGTAATGTTCGCTTTTGGGAACACTTAAATACACTACGTTGTAATAATGACACTCCTGCTTACTGCAATCAGACAAAAAAGTAAAGAAAGCATAATTTTATAGTTTATACCTTGTAGATCCTAAAGGGTGCTGACGATGGTGTATAACACTCAGAATTAGCGGGGGTTTTCGGACTTTGTCCATTGTCCGATATCCTAAAAACTATTCTAGAAATCGGATGATTGATAACGCCCAAAACCCAAAGTAATTCTGAACGTTTTACCTTCTGCCTTTTTACAACGGAAATTCGGCAATATATAACGTACTGATAGTGATAAGTTTCGCTTTCTAAAAGCACGTTTTCGGCCTCATATTTCACTATATATATATATATATATATATATACAGCTGCCTTATAAATCAGAGTTATTTCGATTTTATTTGGTTCTGACAGTGCCTGAATTAAGCCTATAACGATGTACATAACGACATAACACAGTCTGAAAATACAACAGCTGTAACTATGTTATAATTATTACTTTTTACCAATGGCTCTTCCAGCTCATTCATGGCCCTAGCCTCTTATTCAGTTCCGTAATAATTTTTCACAGACGGAAGGACTCCTTTGGCGGGTGATCAGCCCGTCGCAAAGCCTCTGCCTAAACACAGGACAACACAAACAGAATAAACGCATACACACAAAAACATCCATGTGTTGAATGGGATTCGAACCCATGATCTCAGCGAGCCAAGATAGTTCATGCCTTAGACCGCGCGGCTACTATGACCGGCCTTCATAACTATAGATCGTTGAAATACTTTCAAAAGCTCAGCACAGTGACAGATGCATGGCTTTTTATGTATCAAGTGTTTATTATTTCTAAATAGTATATATATTCAGGCTAAGGTATTACTTTAAGGGCCGCGCTCAAGCGGTTAGTCGCTGGTTTCCAACCGCGTAGGCCCGGGTTCGATCCCGGGTCTGGTCAAGTGGGATTTGTGGTGGAGAAAGTGGGGCTGGGGCAGGTTTTCTCCGAGTACTTCAGTTTCCCCTGCCAATCTTCATTCCACCAGCTGCTCCACAATCAGCCTCACCTATCATCTGGGGCTGGTACAATAGGCCAGAAGTGGCCGCAGTACAAAGGACTTAGTCCCACTCAACTAGCAATAATAAAAAATAAAATAAAATCTTAGACGTACTACTCATATTTGAAAGGTTTTCTAAAAAAAATATTTTAAGTATCTTAAGTAGTGTCTTTCATTATCTACATGTCTTAATGTAAAGTGCTATGTCTAAGAAAAGTTTCTTTCTACGTGTAGCAACGCAGTTGTGTCCCTCGCATTCTTGTTCAGCCCGACAACCAGCACATACCCATGATCGTTGGTGATGTGGTTTTCCTTTTCGATTTCAGTTATCGTGACGTCGCTATTATCCGTGCTCTCCCGCCTCTTGCTTGTCTTCTTCACCTTGCGAACTTTCCGTTCTGTCGTCGTGAATTGCATTTGAACTTCTACATCAGCCATTGTTACTGCGCTCTTTTGTAACACGCGCAACAATAAATTAGTCTAAAATTCCGAAAACTAAAGGCAGTCCAAAAGTCTTTTCACTTATAAAGCGAACCTCAGCCGAAATGGAACGGAATTACTCGAATATTTCCGACCAACACCACAAGACGCTCTGAACCGGACTGCGAGCGAGGACCGACTGGATCTCCTGATGGATCACATTGAATACCATCTTCCGAACTCTCCCACCACTGTTAACTACCCCCTACAAAGGCACAGGGATAGGAGCCCCCTTCTCCCCTCTGTATGCACCTATTTTTTTCAGAGATTTCTTCTCCTCACGCCGAATTTCTTCCCTTCCCCCCCAGTATTCGTTGCCCCATATCCCGCCTGCCAAACCCCATGCGCGCTAGCACAGCGCGCAGCTATGGGATGCTGGGTTACCCCACACACCACATAGAACTGATACATTTCAGCGCTTCTATACAGCCTGCCCCACAAATCTATACACCACATGCAATTCTATCGCTAGCATTCAAGCCAGATGAGGCCTTTTCAAGTAAATTTTATCTGTCTAAAAGCTAGCTCGGCCACAGTGCTCACATTTACAATTTACTTCTCAAGCCCCAAACCTGGGGCTCCAATTTTGCGACACATAACACAAGGCTGTCTGTACACAATGATCTCGCATGTCTATTAATATGAAAATACGGGTTTCCAATTTATTTCCAAGACTGTTTTACCGCTGTTTTAGTATTTCAGAAAGTTATAAATACAAATGTAGACCCCCAAAAAGCCAAACGAGGCGGTTAAGTGTATATGAGGGAGTGTCAGTAAAGACGTGAAGAATGAATACAAAATGTAAAACATATAAACTTCGAAACTGAAAATAAACAAATTATTCCTAGACATTTCTTCCACCAACATTGATACACTTGTCCCATCGCTTTAGCAGTGCGTCGTAACCAGAAGCACAGAAGTCTTCTGTTGTCTCAGCAACCTCCGCGTCTCCGTTTGTCACCCAGTTGATTGCCGCTTTAGGCGACAAACACTTCCAACCGTAAACAGGAAACATTTTTATATGAATATTCTTTGCATTGAGTCCTTTTGCCCATAAAAAAAGTACAGAACTCAGTTCTTCAGTAGTATTACCCCTCAGGCACGGAGGCCATTTTGACTACTGAAATTAGCCTCTGAACACGCGCATGCGCGTCTGCTACCTAGACTGATACGAATGTAGACTCTGCTGCTGCCTAGTGATACACACAGAAAACATATTACGTCCATTACAGCTGTTTTACTTCCATATGTGACCTATTTACTGATTCTCCCTCATAGCCCTGCTGTTTCGCATTCAGGATGCCGACCTTCGAGTCTCGACTAGGACACTAGCTACCCCAACTGACGGATTTCGCAGGTTTCCTCAATCACGTCAAAGGAATGCTGTGATGGTATCTTAAAGTAGACGAACGCCATTCCACTTCTTTCCAAATACCCAATACTTCGTTCCCGATCATCTACCCATGACGGTTTATACAGTCCATTCGCGGAGACGAGACAGTTAGCGTAAACAAAGCAAGCCCCGCGTCGCTACAGCTGACAGCAAGGAGTGGACAAAGCGCGCAGTTACTTCAGTGTACTCACTGCATTCGGACGCACGTTAACCTGCATTTAGACTGAAGAGTGAACTTTGGACGCCCCTGCAACGGTACACGCATCACGTGATCGCTGCATGATTTCATTCAAAGAGCGAAGGAGATACCGCGTGCATTTGTTTACGAGGACTCTCTCGTCTCCGCGAATGGACTATAGTTGCGTATGCTACTGTCTATCACTTTATTCAACGACGCTCTCTCACCTATACAGTCTCAAAACATCAAACCTGATGATTATGAATGATGAATCTGAAAGGATGTAGAAACAACCCGTCGTGTCATATTTTAAGACGCAATTTAGCAACTGCATGAAGAGTATGAGGTGTATTATTAAGAGTCCCAGCCAGGAACGGACCCAGAGGCCTCAAGAATGCAAAGCGCGACTGCCGACAACTCCAGAACGACGACTTGTGGTCTTCCGCCCAAAGCCAATGAGACCTTCTCGGACGGTCAGACGTGCCAGCGGCGAACAATTTTCCATCATATCGGAAACTGACTCTACCTCCATAATCAGCAATTCAGTAATTACAAATGGCGGGCGAGAAAACTTTCGAGGTCCGAGGCTTAAAACAATTACATACCGCCATGATTTAGGGGCGATTATCGACGGGGGTTTTGGATTGGATATGGAATTGACCACTTATACACACGACAAGGAACTACAAGTAATTACAGCACCCGCTAAACCTTTTCCAGCATGTCTTCACCA
The DNA here is from genome assembly GCF_002891405.2 of Cryptotermes secundus. NCBI lineage: Eukaryota > Metazoa > Arthropoda > Insecta > Blattodea > Kalotermitidae > Cryptotermes > Cryptotermes secundus. The sequence goes on along the minus strand of NW_019727793.1, from coordinate 651,172 downwards.
GCCGTTTCCTGGTAACGGTTTCTAACAGTGAAGATTCTTCAGCTTCCGCGCTCAAGTCCTCTTTGTAACCGATCATTACATACCGATGTTATTATTTCCAGTCATAATATAAATTTTAATTTCATTAATACTTAGCACTTAATATCATTTTTCTAATAAAGGTGACTTTGGTGTAACTATTTGTCACGCGTACGGCCTACACGCGGAAATAGCAATGGAGTACTTACTAAACAAACCGTCGCTCAGCTAGTCAATAAATCACATTTATTTCATATCAGTCGCAGGTTTACCATCCTGCTCAAAAGAGTCCGCCACTGGTACCATCTTCTAGAAAAATAAATGTATCCACTCCGTCAGATCATATTCTTCTCAGATCCCATCTATACGTGTCTCACAAGTTTTCTTCCCTATTCACGTTTACCAAGTGAAATTTTCTATCTAGCTTATCTTTCTACATGCCCTGCCCTTGTCGTAGTTATCATATGGGCATCATAATTGTTTGGTAGAGTATGAATTATAATTTTCCCATTTACGTAATTTTTTCAGCTCTGCTATTTCTTGCCCCCCAGGTCCATATAGTTGTGACTAACATGGATCGTGGCTTCATAAGCTGCTCCTCCTTTCTTTTCTTTTCATTGGCGCTACAGCCCTCATTTGGGCCTAGGCCTACCTCTATCAAACTCTCCGTTTCACTTCGGTTTTACTAGATCTTAGACATACGGCAGGACTCCTTGGGCGAGTGATCAGCTCGTCGCAAGGCCTCTACTTGTACACAAACATCCATGCCCTGAGTGGGATTCGAACCCACGATCCCGGCTTCCGAGCGAGCGAAGCCAGTGCATGCCTTAGACCGCGCGGCTACTGTGACCGGCAGTGTATAAGAATAATATATAAGAACTCAGTTCGTACCTCACAGGAAACACATCCGAACCCACGATCCCGGCTTCCGAGCGAGCGAAGACAATCCATCTCAAATGAAATGTATACGGGCTGTCCATGTTATTTATATCACTGGCCTATCCACATTAACAAACTCAGAAGAAAGTAGACGGCACAGTTCTTCCCAGAAATATTTCTCATTCTTTCGTGTTTACTCCAAGTTCTGATTTGTCTTCTGACGCAAGTTCTGCTCTCTTCGAAGCTAATGATCTAGAGAAGATGGTTGTGAAATTAAAATGGCTTACGACTGGAAAGGACAGGTCGCTCGCATTAAGCTAGCGTTATACCAATTTCTGGGAAGAGAACACACAAACAAGGTGATGCTACACAGCAAGGGCATTTTTCTACTGTAGACTTACGAACGCCGGTCACGGTAGCCGAGCGGTCTAAGGCGTGCACTGTCTTCGCTCGCTCGGAAGCCGGGATCATTGGTTCGGATGTATCCTGTGAGGTACGAACTGAATTCTTATATATTATTCTTATACACTGCCGGTCACAGTAGCCGAGCGGTCTAAGGCGTGCACTGTCTTCGCTCGCTCGGAAGCCGGGATCGTGGGTTCCAATCCCACTAAAGGCATGGATGTTTGTGTGCGTTTTCCTGTTTTTGTGTACAGGTAGACGTCTTGCGACGAGCTGATCACCCGCCCAAGGAGTCCTACCGTATGTCTAAGATCTAGAAAAACCGAAGTGAACGGAGAAGTTAATGGAGGTAGGCCTGGACCCACTGGGGCTGTAGTGCCAAGGAAAGAAAAAAAAAGGCTTAGGAACAAGCCTAATTATCCCATTTTCGCTACCCTGTCATTAAAGGCATGTCTATCATCTCCGTGTGCCCTTATGTGCTTCCCCCTCACCACCAAAAGTAACTTTTGACTCAGGTGAGGGATTTTCATGAAACTTGGTATGAACATCATACCACTATGTCTCCAAAAACTGCGTCATACTCGTGCTTTTGTTTGGTGGTAATGAACCACCAATGCGATCGATGTTATACAAAACAGAATGCAGGAAACTCAAAAGAAGGTGCGTTTTAATTTACCGCTTCAATACCAACATGGCGGTCGTACGACCTTCTGAGAGGGAGCAACACTAGCGACACTTAAGGAAGGACCATGAACTTGTGTGTAGTAATAGTCTTCGAAAAAAAAAATATGTTTATTGTGGCAGAATTTCTGTATCGTAGAAAACAAAAAATGTTTTCTGCATGGGCGAAATCTGTATTTAACTTTCGGTTTGCTGCCAACTAAACTAGCAGTGCGAGGCATGTAGATAGATCATAAACACGCCAGCCAACTCAGTACGAACCCTTTTTTTCCTGCTAATAATCATAAACATGGGGACGGTACGCATCTTCGACCTCATTTCTGACGAACGTAACGCAGTCTGAATGTACGAGTATACAAGCGGAAATGACGCAAAGAACCGATCACCACATTCTACACCCTCATTCTACACATTTCAGAACCTAAGTAAACGCCACCAGAAGTACCCAGAACTTCTTCTGTAGAAAGTTCCACAATTCCAGTTTATGCTACAAGCCGGAAGGTCTCGGGTTCGATCCCCGATGAGGTCATACCAGCCGCAATATGGCCCTGGGGTCGACTTAGGCTCTAACAGAAATGAGTACCAGGAATCTTTATGGGTGGTGAAAGGGCGGCAGGCGCGTAATGCTAACCATGAGCCGACCGGCTAAAAAATGTGGCAGCCTCGACGTCTCATAACCCCATGGGCCACCACGGCCTGTTACAGGTATTTTTTTTTCTTAGCACTACAGCCCCAGTGGGCCTAGGCCTACCTCCATGAACTTCTCCGTTCACTTCGGTTTTTCTAGATCTTACGCATTCGGTAGGACTCCTTGGGCGGGTGATCAGCTCGTCGCAAGGTCTCTACCTGTACACAAACACAAACTAAACATTCATGCCCTGAGTGGGATTCGAACCCACTATCTGGGTTTCCAAGCGAGCGAAGACAGTACATGCCTTGGACCGCTCGGCTACCGTGACTGGCTGTTACACGTATATATTTTCTTTTTCTTTTTGTTTAGCTAATTTAACGTTGATCGATGTCTGTCCAACAAAACATCTAATTTACATGAGGAGCCAATAAATGAAACAGATTTGCTCACACAATGATAACAATGCAAGAAAAAAATGGTCCACTGTCTAATATGTAGGCTCATCAAAGTCTAAAACTTTTATCTTATATATTTCTTAATGTATTGCATATTTAACAGAACAGGGAATTGCAAGAACCTGTGCTCTATGAAGTAGTTAGTTAGTTATTTGGAGAGGGTGGGTTTCCCCATGCACTTAGACCTGTAGTGGTCCATTGTGCTTCCCTATATGATTTCTACCAGTCTCTATATCCTACCGGTATTGGTACTTACCATCAGTCCCGCCCAGCCAGCGAGACCGGCTCTACTAGCTGAGAGGTATCTATAATGCTTCCCACACCTACCGGAGGTATTAGAGACCGCTGTTGGGCGGGAAACATTCGCAATTTGGCTCAGTGACCTCCTTTGGAGATATGAGGTTCTTTTACGTGCCGTAAAGCTACGACACGGGGCACACGGCTTGAAGTCCCTCCCGGAGGACTTGTTCCCTGGATTTTTCCGCCCTTAAAAATTCGGTGACCTCCGCCGGGTATTTGAACCCGCGTACTACGAGTCATGAGGTGGGAACGTTACCTCTAGACTACGGAGGCCGCTGGTCTATGAAGTAACTGGGAAGACATTCCCAGTAACATGACACAGTCTACATTACTTTGTAGTATGAGACTAAATTCGCTCCATTACGGCACATCTACAGAGAACTCGTATTAACTGTGAAATCTTGCACATAGTAGGGAGGAATATAGTGAAAATGGTATATCAACAAGATGGGTAGGTTTAACTTCCACCTAATATTTATTTTTTAAGCTATCCCTGTAACTGGCCTCGGAGGCAGATAGGGTTGTGAGACGTCGAGGTTCCCATATTTTTTCTAGACAATCGGCTCATAGATGGCGGTAAGGTTGTCAGCCTTACGCGCCGGCAGCCCTTTACCCCCAGGAAGATTCCTGGTACACATTTCTGTTAGAGGCTGAGTCGACTCCAGGGCCATAGTGGGGCTGGAAGCATTAGGTAAATTAAAAAAAAATCCAATGACCTCATCGGGAATTGAAACCGAGACCTTTCGGCTTGTAGCATACTGCCTCAACCAACTTCGCTACCGCGTGTCCTATCTTAGTCAAAAATTGGTCTATAATTTAGGTATACGCTCAATACAGTATTCCTGCTCTGTAAGCAATAGGTTTACATGGGAATGAACAGTAAGTTCACGTCAACATAACAGGGATAAAGATCCCAAAACGCATTTCGAAGATACGTGCACTTAAATTTGGTGTACAACTCTCCACTTATGATAATCATACTATCGCGTATGCGGCCATTTCATGGGGTAGAATAAATCCTGAAACTGACAGTCGCTGCTGAAAGAGACGGTAACTTCAGGAATGCAGAGATAATCGTGAAGAAAGCAGTCTTCTGGGATTTGGCACCGTGTATATGTGGTGTTAACCGACGTTTCGGAGGAACGTATCGCCCCCATCTTCAGGGTAGAAGAAAAAGTATAANGTATGCGATACGTTCCTCCGAAACGTCGGTTAACACCACATATACACGGTGCCAAATCCCAGAAGACTGATTTCTTCATAGTCACCGCCGTGAAAGCCTCAAATCTTACAGAGATAATCGTGTCACCTGATTTGAGGCAACTGCAAAGGAATTACATTACAATTCATCTACGTGTTTAACCACTGTCCGTTAGATCTTTGAAATTAATGCAGATGATGGAACATATATGGGACAGTTGTGCACAGGCATACAGAAAAATAAAGAATTTAAGTCGGACGAACTGAAAACAAAAGGTCACAGGGTGTGAGTAAGCGGACTGGGGTCGTTCATAGGATGGAACTTCGGTTTCTATGAAGGCGGAAATATCCTTGGCCAGATAAGCGACTACTGGTTTCTTAAGGAGAAATCTACTCCATGGAATTAGCTGAAAGCATGTGAAAAAATTCTGAACCCAGAAACATATAGCACTATCTTCCACGCCTACTTTAAGTAATGGATCTTTACCAGAGCTAAAAATAAGACACACTGCACACTAAAACGTGAGCTACGTGTATTTTGGAATCAGAGTCTTGTGCTTACGCAGCCATCAGTTTTCTGAAGTTCGGGCGTAACACGGAAGGAGGTTCTCCTCCTGCTACCTAATGGTGAACAGTAAAAGTTCACGAAACATTTCTTTCTAGCGTTACTTCTTAGAAATCCTGTTACAAAGGTGCACATGGTCAGTATATCCGTTTGATGATTCCGTCACATACTCCAAAACGGTAGAGGCACTGATAGACTTTCGTGAAATTCTCTAAAGGCGCGTCCACATTACTCGTGCGACTCGTTATGCTCGCGAGTAATATGGACGATATGACAAGTCAGGATACATGCAAATTTAAAATTTTTAATTTAAAAACTATAGCCAATAAATTAAAATACGACTATAGCTGCATCACTCGGTGCCCTTAATTAAAGAACGGAGCAAAAGGATATTGTAAATTTTAAATACGAAATTTAACGTTATAGGCGAAAAACTGAATTTGACGCGAGTCATATCTTGCTGTAGTTAAAGAAATACCGAGTTTTAAATGCGCGTCCACATTACTCGTGCTCGTGCTCGTGTGACTCGCTATGCTCGCGAGTAATGTGGACGATATGACAAGTCACGAGACAAGCAAATTTAAAATTTTTAATTTAAAAACTATAGCTAATAAATACGACTACAGCCTATACACACTACGAGTAAATATACGGATCCTCACGCGCCGAAGCCTGGCGAGCAACTGAAGTAGTGTGGACGAAGATTTACGAGCACAAGTTAAAGCCAGACGGGTCTCCTGACGAGGAGAATCCTGGCGAGCGCGAGCACGAGCATTAGTAATGTGGACGCGCCTTAAGACGATAATTACGTTTGTTATTTAACGATGTTCTAAACATCACAAGTGTGCAAAGCGGCAACACATTCTGGGAAAAGGAAAGCGTTCTGTTTTCTGAGATATATAAGCTTTAGAACCAGCAGTTCAAACGTCTCCAGTTTTTATAAAACAAATTAGAGACAATAACAGAGAGAAGGGCACCACAATTGTTAAGCTATGCGCATACAGTGTGATTCTAAATTATTGTCCGGGTTTCCGTGGTCTCTAATCTTCAAACCGGAGACAAAAAAAATATAAAAGTGTATCTCAAAAAGTTTTATTACTCGTACCTGTACAAACAAATACTGCAGAGTGCTAAACAGCTTCAACACGCGCGCCTTTCGTGGCACATAAGATGTCTAAGCTGCACTCAGTTTCCCTTCAAGTATTCTGCAGCATTTGCGGTGTAACTGTTTCGATTGCAGCAAAAATTCTGAGCTTCAGTTTATTGAAGGAGGTGACAGGGATCTTGTAGTTCTATTTTGTTGTTTCCGGTTAGAAAATTATAGGTCATGGAAACCCCGACAATAATTTAGAACACACTGTATTTCCTAACCCGTTAAAATCTCCAGTTAATGAAAAGTAAGACCAGGACTGTGTTCCTTCTCAGTGGAGTAGCATTCATGTGTCAGTGAAAAGGGTTAAGTGCCTTGCTGCTGGTGTAGTCCAACTGGTCCACTCGGCACGGCGGCCACTGATTGGCCTATTGTAGCCTGCCCCGGGTGATTATGATGATGGAGAATTTGGTGGAATGAAGATTGGCAGGGGAAACCGAATTACTCGGAAAAAAAAACCTGCCCCAGCGTCACTTTGTCCACAACAAATGCCACTTGACCAGACCCGGGATGGATCCCGGGGCTCTGCGGTGGGAAACCAGTGACTAACCGCTTCAGCTATGGCGCGGCCTTCTTAAATCTGTGACGTACAGTACGGTGACACCGTGTAGTTCGGAGAGCTCGATGTGTCAAGCTAGAAACTAGCAGAAGGAAGCGGCGAGCGGAACTGAGCTCAGTCCAGCTTGCCGTCTGCTTCTCGACTCTGAAGATGGAGGTGATGTTCCTTCTAAACGTCGAGTTCTCTCCGAACTGCACGGTGTTACAGCATAGAAAACCGTACTCTTCTTAACGTATACATAGTTAGAGTTTAATTACAGTATGTGATGCACGGAACAATCAGTTTCATTCTGACAGAGGAGTTGATTGTTGGGCAACCTAGCAACGGACGGGCAATTAAGGTAATTATTATTGTTGTTATTATGGCTCTACAGCCCTCTGTTGGGTCTTGGCCGATTTTTTCAGTATCTTAATCCTATACACAGCCGGTAGGACCCTTGGAAGGGGGATCAGCCCTTCGCAAGGCCATTACTTACATACAGAACAACATAAACGTAGAATAAACGCACACAGACCTCCATGCCTTGAGTGTGATTCCAACCCACGATCCCAGCGTTCTAGCGAGCGAAGACAGTTCATGCCTTGGACCGTGAGGCCATTGCTATCGGCAGGGGGCGGGGATTTTAGGTACTAATCATTAACTCGGTGCTTTACGAGTTTACACTTAAAAAATACGAAGAGAAACTATCTCTATTTTTTTTTTTGTTGCTTTGGCGCTACAGCCCAAATTTTGCGCCTTAGCCTACCTCCATGAAACTCTCCGTTTCACTTCCATTTTCTTGATTTTTGACATTCCGTAGGACTCCTTGGGCGGGTGATCAGCTTGTCGCAAGGCCTTTACGTGTACACAAACATAGAAGCGCGCGCACACACAAACATTAGACACTCATGCCCTGAGTGGGATTGGAACCCACGATTCCGGCTTCCGAGCGAGGAAAGACAGTGCATGCCTTAGACCGGTCGGCTATCGTGACCGGCTACCGAAATTAAGTATGAGAATTCCTAAATGCAATTCTATTTTTAAGTAAAATTCATAATGTTTTTGTTTTTCGCCTTTCTCTTAACTTATTTCCCACAACTGTAAAGAAAATCGTCATCAAAGCGGCCACACCAGTCCCAAAGCAATACACACGTAACGAGGCTTCGACTTGCAGCAGGCTAAATTTAGCCGTTTCTAGGACCAAACAATATTAATCGGTAGCGGTCGTCCATGTGCGAAGATTTCCTCTGGCCCGACGCCGAACTGGCTAGCTCGCCCACCCTTCCTGTAACAATTCACTCGCAGTCCACGTCTTGCACAAAACAGAAGACGCAAAAGCTGGCCGAACAGTGCTGAAGGCGGGTGGCAGTGGCCCCCATTCTACCTACCAGCTGTATGGGCTGCTGCTACTGCGGAATGAAGTTCCGGCCCTCCATTATTATTATTATTATTATTATTTTGGAGGGGGTGGGTTTCCCCATGCACCGCGACTAATAGTCTATTGTACGTCCCCTTTGATATTCTACCAGTCGCCATACCCTGCCGGTACTGGTGCTCGCTATCAGCGAGGCTGGCAGTGGTACCCGATAACTTCCCCATCTACCGGAGGCATTGGAAATTACTTGGGCGGGAAAAATTTTGCCTAATTTTGCTCAGAGGTCTCCTAGAGACATGAGGATCTTTTACGTGCCGTAGATCTACGACATGGGACCCACGGCTTAAAGTCCCTCCCCGAGGACTTGTTAGCTGAATTTTTCTGCCCTTAAAAATTCCACGACCTCCGCCGGGTTTGAACCGCGTACCTTCAGTCATGAGGAGGGAATGTTACCCCTAGACTATGGAGGCCGCTTTCCGGCCCGCCATACGTCGACACCATCCGCCTTCAGGACTCAGTCACGCAGTACCTCCACGAGAGTTCCTGTCACTTCTCACGCAAACAGGTCCCCAAAATGAATACTGACAATTACAAGAAAATTAGAAATCCTTCCTTTTGAAGTGAAATAATTAGGTCTGAATTTTGTGAAGAAGTGGGTCCAGTTAAAACGTTACTTAAATATGCGTATCTAAACAAGATGGCCGGGTACGGTAGCCGAGCGGTCTAAAGGAGGGCATACACGTACAAGTCTGGTTTGCGAGTCCGACTCGGCTCGGGTTCCAATGAGCCAAACTCGTCCGTGTGTGGGTCGCAAAGTTGGGAGTCAGCCCATGCGTTTGTGGTGAAATTAATCCGAGCCCGGCTCCCGAGTCAAGCTCGCCGAGCCAGGCTCGTACGTATATGGGCCTCTTAAGGCATGAAATGTCTTCGCTCGCTCGGAAGCTAGGATCGTGGGTTCAAATCCCACACAAGGCATGGATGTTTGGTATGTGTTTGTTGTGTCCTGTGTTTAGGGAGAGGCTTTGCGATGAGCTGATCACTCGTCCAAGGAGTCCTACCGTCTATAAAATGATCATGAAACTGAAAAATCAGAGGTCAGCGCCCAAGGGGTTGTAGAGCCAGTGAAATAGAAATCTAAACAAGATATGAGGCTTCTTGCTGCCTGAGTGAGAACGGGGGCAGGAAATAAACTCTGAGTGAACTAAAGAAAGTCATGCTACGTTCAGATGCTCAGCATTTTGATTTACTCAGTTCGTACAAAGAATAATATTACATTTCAGCATCCTGTTCCCTTGATATCACTCGTGCGGGTTCTCTTCCGTCTATAATGCAGTCATTAAAATATATATTCTGTGTCCGGCTACATGTCTCGGCCTCAAGGGGCAATCTTAAGGAAACGCATTTTGATGGATCCTACTGCACTCTGCCCGCATTAGTCAATGAAACTCGTTGATGTACGTCGTCATATTCTCAGTTTTGGTGTTTTGAGACTGTGAGTGCTCTTCTATCTTCGTATTGCGGCTTCTCTCTGTAATGTGTAACAATGTTTGTTAATGTGATCCCGTCTTTATTTATCGTGCGATGCTACCTTTGTATGTCTTTTGTACTTACGTGCCCCTTCGTGTGCCGCTCCCCTGGTCGTGTGTACCTTGTACTAATTTGATATGGTTGTTCTCGCTTCTGAGTAGCGTGTGTACCTTGTACTAATTTGGTATGGTTGTTCTCGCTTCTGGGTAGCGTGTGTACCTTGTACTAATTTGGTATGGTTGTTCTCGCTTCTGAGTAGCATGTGTACCTTGTACTAATTTGGTATGGTTGTTCTCGCTTCTGAGTAGCGTGCGTACCTTGTACTAATTTGGTATGGTTGTTCTCGCTTCTGAGTAGCATGTGTACCTTGTACTAATTTGGTATGGTTGTTCTCGCTTCTTGGTAGCGTGCGTACCTTTTATTAATTTGGTATGGTTGTTCTCGCTTCTGGGTAGCGTGCGTACCTAGTACTAATTTCGTATGGTTGTTCTCGTTTCTGGGTAGCGTGTGCGCCCGAAATGCGAAAATAGTACAGACATTTTTAGAACACCAAAACTGACTAATAATACAAATTTTTCCGTCACCGCAAGAACCTTTTTATTGATTTCGGTTACACTTTTGTTACATGTTTCGACACTTAAAGGGCCATCTTCAGGTGTTTCCAGTTACACATTATTACTTGATTGCAACGTTACAATTCAGTAATAAGTGTGTAACTATAAAAACTTGAAGATGGCCCTTTAAGGGTCAAAACATGTAGTGTAACCAAAATCAATAAAAGGGTTGTTGTGTTGAAGGCGAATCTGTATTATTACTTGTACTTACGCCACAGGATGCAAACAATAAAAGTACCAAACCTGAGAATGACGTACAATTCTGCAGCCACCTACTCACGCTGGTTCCTCGCTCGCGGGTTCTTATATCCTGAAGATGGAAGCGATACGTTATTCCGAAACGTCAGTTTACATAATATCTACACGGTGCCACTTCCCAGGATAAGGCATTCTTCATAGTCACTGCCGTGACTTACATCCTACGTATGATAACTCAGTATTTCTCTGCTTATTTTAGGCCAGTCTCCTTGGTAGTAGCTACCAGGATCTTCTGTTTCTCTCTATGGTATCCATTCTTCAAGATTCGTGAAACTGAATTTTACTTCCAATGACCATCGACGGAACTTCAAAGGTATTATTTTTTATTGCTAGTGGGGTGGGACTAAGTCCCTTGTACTGCGGCCACTTCTGGCCTATTGTACCAGCCCCAGATGATAGGTGACGGTGACTGTGGAGCAATTGGTGGAATGAAGATTGGCAGGGGAAACCGAAGTACTCGAAGGAAACCTACCCCAGAGCCACTTTGTCCACCACAAATCCCACTTAACCAGACCTCGGGATCGAACCCGGGCCGCCGCGGTGGGAAGCCAGCGACTAACCGCTTGAGCTATGGCGCGGCCCAACTTCAAACGTAACTAATATTTATTAAAAGCCACTATATGTTTCGAACTCACGGGTCATTATCAGATTACATATTACGACAAACACTATGGCCTAACAGTTTGTGGTAATGTGACATCTGATGATAATCAGTGAAGTCGAAACATGTTGAAGATAAAAGTAAAGCTATCCCTGTAACAGGCCGTGAAGGCCCATAGGGTTGTGAGACGTCGAGGCTCCCACATTATCTAGACAATCGGTTCAGAGATGACGGTAAGTTCTCAGCCGTACGCGTCGGCCGACCTACACCCCCCAGGAAGATGCCTGGTACTCATTTCTGGTAGAGGCTGAGTCGACCCCAGGGGCATAGTGCGGCTGGAAGGATTAGGTCAAATGAAAAAATCCAATGATCTCATAGGACCTTGACCCCGCGACCTTCCGGCTTGTAGCATAGTGCCTCAACCAACTATGCTACAGCGTGCCCCCGAAACATGTCATAGTTCTTAATAACTATAATTTACCGTTAAATTTATGTCGGTATTCATTTGAAGTAAGCCTCAGTTTCATTCGTTCATTCATTTAAGGGGCATTCTTTTTCCGCAAGATAAATTAACATCATTAGCAACATAAAAGCTAGAAACACACGTTGGAGAGCGCTAGGAATGGAAGGAAAGTGGGAGGAAATGTGGTTTTCTAATAACAATCCTTTGAAATTCAATCTAATTCTGTGCAATGTTTATTGTGCAGGATCAAAGACAAATCTACAGTTGCAAGTTGGTTTCCTTCATTACACAAAAACATTTTTTGCGATTTTCGCTGAGAACTCAAGTGTCTGTGACTACATACAATTCTTGAAACAACCCGAGACTTCACTCAAAACTACACACAATTTTGAAAAGTTTAATATGATCAAATTAAGTACCACTGAGAATATAAGACAAACTGATTTCAATAAAATCAACTCTGAAACAACAGTCCTCTTGCATCTTTGGATCATATTCATAATCGCTAAGTACATCTACATATAAATATGCACTACATAAATCATGCGTACAAAATTCTAAATTAAAATTAAACAAAAGTGAGTAAACTTTAAGACTTAAATACGTTGCATTTCGCAAGATTACACGGTTAAAAATTTATCACAGCGTTATGAAATATAAGCTTATTAAAAAAAAAGGGCAACATTTTTATCACATGCCAATTTTTCCCTCTAAACTGAAATACCTAGCCATAGCGAACCGGAAAAGCATTATAATTTAAAATGAACTGATAAATTTCCTACAGAAAATAAATTCTGCACCAGAAGAAATATTCTCACTTGAATGTTGCCTTAAGGCAAGTGCTACGTGCAGGCGTGAGGCGCTATGTGACGATACTATAGTTATATTCCTTGGGTATCTGGCAGAAAAGCATTAAGTCTTACGCTGCTATAGTGAACGGCCTCCGTAGTCTAGAGGTAACGTTCCCACCTCATGACTCGTGATACGCGGGTTCAAATACCCGGCGGAGGTCGTTGAATTTTTAAAGGCGGAAAAATTCAGGGAACAAGTCCTCCGGGAGGGACTTTAAGCCGTGGGTCCCGTGTCGTAGCTTTACGGCACGTAAAAGAACCTCATACCTCCAAAGGAGTCACTGAGCCAAATTGCGGACGTTTCCCGCCCGACAGCAGTCACTAATACCTCCGGTAGATGGGGGAAGCGTTATAGATACCTCTCAGCTAGTAGAGCCGGTCTCGCTGGCTGGGCGGGACTGATGGTAAGCACCAATACCGGTAGGATATAGAGGCTGGTAGAAATCATAGAAGGAAGCACAATGGACCACTACAGGTCTCAGTGCATGGGGAAACCCACCCTCTCTAATAACTAACTAACTAACTACGATGCTATAAATCACAAGTTCGAGTTCCGACGCGTCGTGATGTGACTTTTACAGTCATACTAATTTAAACGTTAAGACTTTGTACCGTACGGAGAAATGTACATGTTTACTGAGACAGGAAGAGAACTATAGCAGGCATTCCTTCATAAATTCTCTCTTTAGAGTTTCAAATTAATCTTTAAATATGAAAACATGTTTGTTATAGCTTAGCTGCTGAGCCTCGGAGTAGAACTTGTCAATTACGCTCAGAATCTGCGATGAAAAACTAGGCATCATAAGAACCCAGAAGCATTAACATGAGACACGCCAAAGTTTCTTACATTTTAAGGCTAAAAACAATACTAAATATGTTATTAACATTCACGCAACCTAATCCTTATGTAAATGTAACTATATTCTGAAAAATATGACGCCTGAAAGCCGTAATAGCGGAACCAGAGTAGACGTTCATTGCTAGACGATGACATGGTAAACTGGTTCCTGCGGAAATGAACACGCATGCAAAAATACAAGAATTGCCATGTGCATGCAACGGCGAGGTAAACGCACATGTATAACAATAGAGGAATTGTGACGAAACGATGTTTTCTGTTGGGACAGACCTGAGGCTATACAACTAGGATCCAATAATAACTGAGAGCTCAACTGAGATTTAAAAGACAGCCTACGTTCGAAACAATGTCAGGTCATGTGGGATTTGTGGTGGACAAAGTGACACTGGGCAGACTTTCTTCCGCGTATTTCGGCTTCCCCTGTCAATTCTCATTCCACCGACTGCTCCACATTCATCATCTATCATCCGAGGCTCGTAGAATAGGCCAGTTAGTGGCCGATGTAAAAAGTGGACTCAGTCTCACCCCACCTAAAGAAACTAAAAAATAAAAAAAAAACTAGCGAGTGATTTTAAGACTTTACATGTGCTGCAGTTACATTGAGACCGTTATAAATCCGTTCCCAGGATACGACTAGTGAAGACTGAGAAGACTTAGCGTGTCCCGGTGATTTGTATTGTGGAAATTATTAATGATGTTATAATTACTTGTGGTTACGAGTGAAAAGTGCAATGAATCCAATCAGTCAATCCTAACCCCGTCTAATGGTCACACTCCCTACACGTGAGAGTATATAAAGAAGTCCCATTCACTTTTAAATATAATCTTCAGTTTCTTTCAAAAGGATGTGAATATGAGCAAGACAGTTTCTGTTCTGTTACTCATTATGAGGCAGGGAGAATGAAAGTGCACTCACGGAGCACCGCCAAGTCGCATGTCTGAGCTCCCTTATCAACCGAGAGCAGCGAGCCCGCACCAGGCTATCATGAATCAATGTTCTGGTACAATGAGGGGTGTTGGCTACCCGCCATTCGAACTCACGATGAATCACATGGTAGAAGTGAAAACGTTCTAAATATAAAACTCTCCAAAACGCCATAAATTGCGGCAGACTTGGCGTTTCGCTCAAGAAATTCATTTAATAAGAAAAGATTCATTACACGATAACATCAAGAAGATCGCTTTATATTCCCCATACAATTATTGCAGGGCCGATAAGTGACTTATAGCAAAATACAAATTATATTTTAATATTCTAAAAAATTGGATTGGTCATATCTTACGCGGTAACTGCCTTCTAAAAGAAGTTATTGAAGGAAAGATAGAGGGGCGGATAGAAGTGACAAGAAGACGAGGAAGAAGACGTAAGAAGATGCTGGATGACCTTGGGGACAGAAGAGGATATTTTCGTTTGAATGAGAAAGCTCTAGATCGCATCAAGTGGAGGAATTGTTTTGGAAGAGACTGTGGACTTGTCGTCTTGACAGATTACTGATGAATGAATGAATAAATTCTAAAATCTCAATTTATTATTTTCGCCTACAAGCATCAACAGTCCCTTACAATCATATTCACTGCTCCAAGTAATTATTTCTTCCAAAAAAGATCCCTATAAATCTAAAACATCTTTTAAAACTAATGCCTCAAATCTTTCAAGATTATTATTATAGTCTAAAAGAGCAACAAAAACTGTTAAGATATCTATTATAAGATTAATTTAACAATGCACCGATTAGGGTATAAATGAACCTTGAAAATATCATAAATGTTTTAGAAAGATGGTACTTTGCAAATTTGTGCCCCTGGTACTGCAGTGGGGAAGAGGAATTAAAAATACGTGTATTCTGTTCACACATGAGTTTTCCACGAACAAAATTTCAAGCATCCAGGCTCGAAAGAGATTTAATGAAATTATGCAACACGGGCATACACAATCGTGACACTGAAACTTGAACTTGCAGTCTGCTCTCGGAGCTATATTAAGAGACAGTATAACGCGTGACGTCACTATCACCTCTGAGTGTGCAGAATCGTTGCGATTTATATGAAATGCCTGCACAGAAACTGTACAAGAATCGACGTAGAGAATATAAGTGCACCTAATTACCAGCCTCTCTAATAACGTACACGGACTGCAGCAAAGAAATCGGTGCGCCTGCAAGAAATGAAAACAAAACTCTTTCAATAACAGAGCAGTTTTCGCGTCAATGCGTCAACTGGCGTTCTGGGAACAACCAATCGCCTACTTTCCTTCCACATGACAAGAACACCACAGAAAATCTTCGTTGCCGCAGGAACATCTTCACAGAGATTTTCCCTTACAACGATAGGACCCACAAATACACGCGTCCAACAATTCTTCTACTGTTGCGTGTATCCGTTGCAGCGAAAACATGTTTACCGAGCCGTTGCCTAGCAATGAAAAGGACATACTTTACCGATCCTTTGCATAACAACGACAGAAAGGATACACATACGGACACGCAGAGTGTAGGGAGGAATTTATGAAGTACGCCGCTGAAATGGCTTAAGGTGCAATGGCATACATACCAAATTTCATACAGACTGGTTTAGGGACTGAAAATTTAATTGGGGGGGGGGGAATCACAGACATATAGAAAGCACGGAGATGACATAAGCCTATTTTAGGAATAGGGCAGTTTAGATACAACCCCACGCATTGCTAAGCTCGGCTACAGATGGAGGCGAGTAGTCAGTCAGCTTCACGGCCCCGGGCGCTTCACAAAAACGGACAGAGGCCCAGGGACAGACTAGACGGGAGGCTGCGTGGGCCCCAGAGCCGCTCCGAACGCTGTGGAGGGAAGAAAATCTTGCCCCTGCCAATAACATAAATCTGATTCCTGAATCGTTAGATTCGTAGCCTTGTCACAATACCGACTGAGCTATCCAGGCTCCACATAATCAATTAATGCAAAAATGTCTCTTCGGAGCATGCCCAGGAGAGTGGGTGGCGGGCCCTTAACAAAATGAAGGTTAGGGTTGCAGGGAATGGCTCTACGGACCTTTGTTGGGCCTTGACCGCGTTTTCAGTTTATTGATCTATACACAGTCGGTACGACTCTTTGGACGGGGGATCAGCCCGTCAGGACAGAAGAAACACAGAATAAACGCACACACAAACATCCATGCCTTAAGTCGAACTCGAACCCACGATCCCAGCGTTCGAAGGAGCGAAGACAGTTCATGCCTTAGACCGCGCGACCACTGTGATCATTCCGATATAACAATAATAATAATAATAATAATAATAATAATAATAATAATAATGATATCCACTGAAATGATTATCATATTTGGAAAGAACGTCTGAAACACGAATCCGAAAGCAAGTTTCTTACAAACCGAAGGGCAGAAAAAAGCAGGGGGGGGGGTCCGATAAGAGATGGGCTCATTACAATTCAGAACAACGCGGTGCTACTCGTATTATAACATTAGCTAACTGCAACGTGCCAGGGAGCTGTAACACCACGTACAGTACGAAAGCAGTTCTCACTGCTTCTCCAACAGATCTATTTAAAAGCGTGACACTAACTAGTTATTCCATTTAAAAGTAATTAACAACTCTAGAACATCAATAAACGTCAATTTGAATACAGCTGAAAGTTACCAACTACACGAAGCGTTACACTAATTATTCGCAGTTAAAAGACGAACCAGATGAATAACATAAAGTGTTCTCTGATCACAGTTCATGTAACAGGAATAAAAATACAGAATCATAACATAGTTATTTATATACGAATGACGATACGTTAAAATAAATATTTATCTCTCAGTAGGAGATGAGTAGATAACAAATATAATTACTGAAATTCAGTCTCAGTAAAACATGCAGCTATGTAGCAAGACGCAATAGATTAATTTCATAATAACTGTTCCTTCAAAGAAACTGACATCACCAACAGAAAGCTTAAGTTTTATTATCAGCAAAAGGATCATGCCCTCTTTACATCACGACAAATTCCTCTTGCATTAATTAACTCCTGTGCTTTGTTTGGATTAGTTAATGTAAACATAATCAGTTGTTCATGTGTCTTATTACTCAAGAGCCCCATGTCTTTCACTGCTGCCAGCGTACACCGCTATTCCAACCAACACTGCATTCCATACTGCACCTTTCGTAGCTCCTTTGTTCTACCATTAGCGAGCGCACTTCACAGCCCAACGCATCTGAACACAGTACATCTCAGACATGAAGCCTCATTTATGGCCGCAGGGAGTTGCAATTTATTAAATACTGTGGCGCATAGACCCGTTGCTAGGCAAAGACTCGAAACAAACAACGGGTACAGTCGTTGTTATGCAATAGGCGAAAGAACAAACGGCCGTTTCTGACAAACCTGCACGCAACAATACAAGAACGGTGTTTTCGATGTGGTTCGGGCAAAGTGGTTATAAGAAAAAATAATTGCGGCAACCCAGTTCAGTTGAGCTCTGCAAGGGTGGCTAAGAAGAGTGGACTCCATAGTTGAGTTTACAACAACAACAACAACAACAACAACAACAAAAAGAGTTCTACACGGGCCGCTGTGACAAAGAGGACATGATCGCGGGAAGATGCAGAACTTTCAGTGTTAGAAGTCGTTGCCAGGGAGCGGTTGATTAAGACACAGCAGCCGCGCCATAACTCAAGCGGTTAGTCGCTGGCTTCCCACCGTGGCGGCCCGGGTTCGATACCGGGTCTGGTCAAGTGGGATTTTTGGTGGACAAAGTGGCGCTGGAGCGGGTTTCATCCGAGTACTTCGGTTTCCCCTGCCAATCTTCATTCCACCAAATTATCCATCATCATAATCACCCGGGCAGGTACAATAGGCCAATCAGTGGCAGCCGTGCAGAGTGGACCCAGTTGGACTCCACCCCCCACTAAGCGAATAAGACACAGTAGGCTGGAAAAGGCTCAGCGGGTGCTGTGGTGGTTTGTAAAGTGAGGAGATTAGCGACAGCGCTCTAATTCCTTGTGGTTCCGAGTGGCGTGTAAAAGTGGTCAGTAAATCCCATTCACGAATCCAAAACCCGTCTATAATCATTCCTAAATATGTAACATTATTATTATTGATAAATAACTCCATAAACATTTAAAAATATAAATCTGAACCAGGGTGGGGCGTTAAATGGTGCCAGAAAACTCAACATATGGTCACATATCGTGGAATTAAAGATGATGAATTCTAATGCAAACTTTACAAATAAAAAATAACAAATACGTACAGATAACTTACTATGAATATCATACTGAAATGTCTAGAATCGCTACGGACATGCACTATGCCACATAGAGCTCTGATTATTAGTTAAAATATCTCAACAGGGGGCCACGAATCACACTTTAGTTAAGAGACACATATCTATATTTTGTTGCTACAAATCACAACAGATTTCGCAAAACCAAACTGATATCACTGAGCTCACAAATTACAACAGGTGCACGTAACACACTCGGGAATTCTTTATACAGTTTTCTCAGCAGATTCTAATATTATTACTCACAGTCTTTCTTCCAAGATCTAGTCAGGAAGTTGGAAACTATCAAGATTAATATAAATTATAATTTAGAAGTAACATGAACGCCTAAGAGGAAAAAACTGGCATGCTTGGATCAAGATCCCGAACACACAATTCCATCCACTAAAACACAGAACTACTTTGAAAATATTCCAAACAAGGTAAACAGTCGTGCAAATTTATGGTGTACCAAATAAGGTGACTAAACTACGCATGAGGTTTGATATCTCTATAATCACTGCTAACCAATTCGTCGGCATTATTCATGAGATCAAGCTAGCCAGTAAACTTGACTAGTAACGCATACTAAAATAAATGAAAAATGTCATTATCCAGAAACGTAATTTGACTTTGGTGCTGAACTGCAGGCCACTCAGCCACAAAATACACATCACTACCTCATCGTAATGTCTTCACCTACAAAAGCAAGAGATGGTATGCACCATATGTACAATTCAAATACTCAGTTTATATCCTTCAATGTGAATCTGTGTATTTGAATCTCAATTATCCCAAATATATTTCGTATTTTCTACACTTGAAACACATGTAGTGTAAGAATTGTTGAAGAGCAAAGCAGTATATTCATTTCCAGTTACTATTATCGAGGTAACACCAGTGACTACCTAATGGATTCCATCTTCACTGCTTACCCAAAAGGCTTCTTTCGGTGGAGATTTTTGCTGTGATGAACTTTGCTCTTCACTGACGCTGTACTCCTCTTCTTCTTCTTTGCCTCCTCTGACTTCTTCTTTCTGTCCTTTTGCAGCTTCTTTTCTTTCGACTTCTTCCTCCTTCACTTGTTGCTTCGACTTATCGTGTTTCGGCTCGTTTCGTTCTGTAGGCACACTCAGACAATCCGAGACGTCGCGCCCTTCCTTCGTTTCTCCAGAGACTTCTTCAAAGTTTTTGGGCTCCTGTTGTCGGGTTTCTTCGCGTTCGGTTTCCCTACCATCCGGAAAGGAAACATCAGAAATCTCTTCTGTCGTGGCTGTCAGACATGGTTCTCCTTTAATGTCACGCAACATAACATCTTCAAATGACGACGATTTAGCTGGTCTCTTGTAACGTTTCTTCGGCTCAGTGACACTTGTTGCACGGGTAAGTCCGGGATTATTTTCACTGAATGATCTGTCTTCAGTTTCTTCGTCACGTGTCCTTATTTCTATAGCAGAACTATACCTCTTTTGCTTGTAACTCCTCCGCCTATGAAGCTTCAATTCTTTTCTTGAAAAGTCGTTCCCAGCGACAATATTCGACGGCGATCTCTCTCTGTAGATAACAGGATCAGGTTCATCCTCGAACGAATCGCTTCTTTCGGGAGTCCCTGTTGACTCCAGCTCCTTTTCTTCGCCTGAACTTGCATAGGCTGTTTCGGACTCTGTCTCTGTGCTATTATCGTACGAAAGGTCTATAGGCGCCTCTTCCGCGTATTGCCGTAATACATCTTGATCTTCACTTGTAAATACTGCTTCTGGTGTTGCGAAGGACACTGACGGCCTCTTAATAACGGGAGTACCAGGAAAGAATGTTGGCCAGCTTATGTCTGCTTTGGACTTCTTTGGGGTAGATGGAACTTTTGGGGGAGACTGGGATGTCTGACGATCTGCTGGTAACGGGGAGACAGAGGCAGATGTTTCAAGTGAGGTATCGATGGTCAAGGGGGATGACACAGACAATTGAATGGAGGTATCCATAGTTAATGGAGTGAGTGAAGTAAGTGAAGACGTCTGCACGTCGGAGGACCCTTCACAGATACTGGGTTGCGCAAGTTCGTTAGAACCAGAGAAACCACTGTCACGTAAACTTCCTTCCTCGAGAGGTATTCCAGTATCAGATAAAATCGTTTGAGAATCCAAACGACTTTCTGAAACGTCTTGTTTTGAGTCCTTACTCGTGATGCTGATATCCTTCTCGTTTTCGAAATCAGATGAAGACGGGCCAGGACCGATGCGAGGGTCGGAGACTTCGTGCTGGGTTCCGGTTCCATCTTCTTCCAGACCTACATTTTCTTCGTTCAAGGAATGTGCTTCACACACATTTTCCAGATTATTCTGTTTTACAATTTCTGAACCCTGATGAATACTGCTAGTGCTCTCCGTGGCAGAAGTAGCTGACCTGTGACTGTTCGTTGGTTCTATTCCTTTATGGGTATCTGTTTCAAGCTGCTCTCCAATATTTTCCACAGATAAAGATGTTTGAGATTCAGCATAAACATTTAAGCCATAAATTTCCTTCAAAGCATCAGTTACCTCAAGAGAACAAGCTGGTTCCTTGTACACAGTACCCGCAAGTTCAGATTCTATGCCATCATATGAAATTGGAACGTTGTGTTCAGTATTGCCTTCCACGGGTGTGACGGAAGTTTCTTCAGTCTCAGAACTTGGAACATGAAATCTGTGTTCACAGTTCGGGCTTGCAGGGACTGCAGATTCATTCTGAAAACACAAAATTTTACCTTCTGGTTGTGTATCAGGTTCTTCAGCAATTGCAACCGGCGGTTCCCCTGCTGAAACCCCAAAATCCGATTTACCTTCTTGTGTCAGCAAAACTGATGATGGGACGTTTATTTCATGTCCTGGAGGTGGAATCTGGCGTTCAAGTTCTAAACCAGCACTGAAGGGTTTATCTACTGTAAAATCTGACGACAGAGATTGTGATTTAATTTCTGTGCTTGGAATCTGGTCCCTTTCTTCAATCCTACCCGAAAACGTACTTGTAATGCAGTCTAGCACTGGAACACTTGGTTCATCTTCCAAAATAAGAACTTGATGGTCTTGTTTCCCACCTGCACACACTCTCTCGTTGTGCAAACATGAAGATTGAATTTCAGCTTCAGCTTTTGGTCCAAAGATGTCATGCTGTGTTGGCTGTTTCCCACCCAGAATGTCGTCATGAACATCTTCATAATTTCGTTGATATGAAGTGCGTAATTCGTCACCAGTATCTAAAGAAGGAACTTTATCTTCGACGTCTCTTTTCTTCGCACTGATATAATCTTTTTCAGTTACATCATTAACAAATGGTTCTTCACGTAGAGAGTAAGGCAATGAAACTGCATTTTCAATTTGGACACCTGAATCCAAAACTTCGTACTGTGTTCCAATACTAACGGTATGAATTTCGCTTCGTGAATGGGAAGGAAATTCAGCAGCAAACCTCTCATGACACTTCGTGTCGTACTCTGCATGCGGGATCCTTTGAGAAGATACTGCGTTTGTAACATTTTTGTCGACAACTTTTCGCTCACCCTCGTCACACACCAATGATGATGCCGAAATGTCGGATACGTTGCGGTAGTCGCAGGCTTCCTCTGTATGGTCGTCAATGGAAGGAGCAAATCCAGTTCTGCTGTCACTTTTCGGATGCTGATAACAGCAGTCGGTAGAAGGATAGTTATTTTCTGAAGTCTTCTCAATTTGTTTCCCAGCAAATCCATTCCGAATGTTCGACGAACTTTCTAAACAATTTTCAGATGTCTGATTAGCTGTGTGATTCACCTCTCCACAAACCTCGTCAAATGATCTAAATTCACAACTATCACTCGGCTTTTTCCGCCAACGTTCGTATGAAGACGTATAACCGGAAGTTACAGCACAATGTGGGGTCCACAGAGGAAGGTAGCCATCTTGGAAATGTCGGACACAAGCTAGAACTTCCAACACGCCAACACACACAACAAGCACCGAGAGCAATAACCCCATGATGAGATTTCAATACCCCTTACAAACATTTATCGTATGCATAAAGTTCAAATTCGCCAAAATTAACATATCTTTACACAAGCAATTCGCCTCTAAACCTACTCGCACGGTTCCCAGCACTCGTTTGGTGCCACGGGACAGACTTAGAGCTTCAGCCAGTACCTTGAAGATATTCTTGGGACCTGTATGTAACCAACATCAAGGGACTTTTCCTAGGCCAGGGATTATAATTGTAATAGACCTCAATAACTAAACGGACCAAATAACAGGCGAAATAGAAAGTGTTTAACGAAATGTGTGACCTAATTCTGTCAGCATTTCATCAACGCAGAGCGTTGCGTTCAGTATATACAAAACATACATTTTGTTTCCGACATACGAATGTAGTTGGCAAAGCTTGCTTCACTCGTCAATTGGTCACGTGACGGCAAACACCTCCGCTTATCCGTACCGAGCCAAGTAGGTGATGGTTATCAAACAGCGCTCCACAAGTCGCAACAGATTCAAATCAACTGAATCAAAGGAGATTGGAAATGGTAACAGTTTATCTGTACAACGAAACCCATTTTCAAACTTATACTCTTCAGTGATACTTCCGCATCGGGATTGGGTGGCCAGTACTAACTTCATGGAGCTGAGCCCTTCTTGACAAGCCAGAAACTGTGCAGCTACTCAACTTCCCAGCATTTTATAGAACCCGAAGGTTCATTACCGTGTTCACAAGAGCCTTAAACTGGTCATTAACATGAGCCACATCAATCCAATCCATACGATCCCATCCCATCCTATCTCAAAGATACATTCTAATACTGTCCATCCAACTACGCCTTGATCTTCCCAGTGGTCTCTTTCCTTCTACCTTTCCACCAATATCATATATGAATTCCTCTTCTCCCCCATTCGCGCTATATGTCCTGTCCATCTCATTATCCTTGACTTCATCTTCTAATTATACTTGGAGAAGAGTACAAGTTATGAAGCTCCTCATTACGCAGTTTTCTCCAACCTCCTGTCACTTCAGCCCACTTTGGTCCAAATATTCTCAGCACCCTCTTCACAAACACCCTCAGTCTATGTTCCTCCCTTAATACCACAGACCACATTTCGCACATATAAGGAAACCACAGGCAAAATTACAGTTTTGTATATTCTAATTTTTATGTTTATAGACAGCAGAGCAGAAGACAATAGCTTCTGGATTGAATGGTAGCAAGCATTACCCGAATTCAATTTCCTTCCTCTTGAATCAAGTTCTGATTTTTTATTGTCGTTTCCAGTTATGTGAACTGTGCCGCATTTTCAAAACTTCTGTTACCTATCTTTATGTCATGATTTTGCCCTGCATTTTGGTGACGAGACAGCAACATATACTTAGTTTTCTCTGTGTTTACTTCTAGACCAACCTCCTTACTTGCATCAATTAAAGTTTGTCTGTTCTTCTCTATGGTGTCTACATTATCACCCAGTAGATTCACATCATCGGCACTGACCAACAGCTGATGTGTCCCAATTAATTTCAGTCCCACCGGGCTTTCCACGATTGTGTGGGCAATAAAGAATGCTACTAAACAAAATCAGCAAGAAAATTATATTTTTCCCGCTAAATTACGTCCTTAGAAATCCCACACCCGTCATCCGAAAGATCTTAGTGAAATTATTACAACGCACTAACAAAACAGCATTGTATCTGCCAAGTTACCCAAATAACTTTACGTTATTACTTAGTTACTGAGGAGAAGTCGCCAAAGACGTGAATCGCGAGTTTAGCGTAGTCTTGCAAATGAAGATTGCACCATATTCCAAAACAAACCACAACCTTAAGAGCACTACTGGGACATCTATTTATAATTGTAATTTTAAATGAAGACGACATGAAGTAAACACAGTCTTCACCCGCAGCGTCTGTGGACACATATCTAATATACAAACTCCTGGACCATAATCAGTCATAATCATAATCAGAAATATTAATGCACTGAGTCCTATTAACATCGAATCTACGTGGGAAATTGTAGGCTTATATAATGCAATTAAGATGAAATAATAAAAATACCCTTGTAACAGGCCGTAGAGGCTCATACGTTTGTGAGACTTGGAGCCTCCCACATTTTCTAGACAATCGGCTACCACATTGCGGTGAGGTTGCCAGCCTTACGCGCCGGCCGCCTTTAAAATAAAGGCAGAAAACGTAAATTTGTTCCTATGCATAATTATTTAAGCACCATACCATAAACACGTTTGGGAGAGTGGACTTGGAGCTCCAACATTCTTCACCTTGGCACAAAATGGACGTGAGTGGCCAGCTTCATGCTCCGGCTGCATTACCTCAGGGGAAAGAGCCGCCGATACAAATTATATAGAAGGTTTGAAAGGCCTCAGAGCCGGTCTCAACTCTATATAGAAGAGAAAAATCTGTCGCTCTTGCTGGGAATTGAACCCCGAACGTCTAGCCTGTAGTCCGTCTCTATACAGACTGAGCTATACTGTCTCCTGAGTAATAAAAGTAATAAAGAAATGCAAGAGCAACCGCTACGATTTATAAGGTGCACTGTACAAAGGATAAACGGAGGACTTGTGCTGACGTCACGCCTGTCAGTCCATACGTTTGCCCATCTGAGATCTACCTTTATAGCCCGCACATTTTGGAATATCTTTTAAATTCCCTAAGACAGGCTTCACTAAACGTTGTTGGACAAAAGCAATATTCACCCGTACTAGCCCCTAATAAAGTCTACTTAACTTGCCCCTTAAATTGGCTTTATCATGCAGACTGCAAGGCACTGATCGATGCCACACATAAGCTTAATCAACTTCAGAAAACGTCATCAGAAATTGTGAGTACTATATACGGGGAACGCCCATGCCGGTGATCATTTCTTAAATTAGACTGAAGCATTATCTATGGATACAAAGGTTCTGACTATGCTACAAGCCGGAAGGTCGCGGGTTCAAGTCTCGATGAGGTCAATGGATTCTTTTTCAATTGACCTAATCCTTCCAGCCGCAGTACGGTCCTGGGGTCGACTCAGCCTCTAACAGAAATGAGTAAAGTAAGTAATGGTATCCCTGTAACAGGCAGTGAAGGCCCATAGAGCTATGGGATGTTGAGGCTCCCATATTTTCTAGACAACTGGCTCACAGATGGCGGTAAGGTTGTCAGCCTTACGCGCCGGCCACCCTTTACCCCCAGGAAGACTCCTGGTACTCATATCTGTTAGAGGCTGAGTCGAACCCAGGGCCATAGTGCGGCTAGAAGGATTAGGTCAATTGGAAAAAAAAATCCACCTCATCGGGACTTGAACCCGCGACCTTCCGGCTTGTAGCATAGTGCCTCAACTAACTACGCTACCGCGTGCCCCTAACAGAAATGAGTACCAGGAATATTCTTGGAATAATCTTGGGGGTAAAGGGAGGGCGGCGTGTAGGGCTGACAACCTTACCGCCATCTATGAGTCGATTGTCTAGAAAATGTGGGAACATCAACATCTCACAACCCTATGGGCCTCCACGGCCTGTTACAGGGAGAGCTTTACTTGCTTTTTACTTTACTTACAAAGGTTCTGTTCGGATCACGATACGCTAAAATCAACCCCGAAGCACCAGCATCCAAGGAATGAATATGTAGTTTAGTTTCCGTGAGAGAAAAATGAAGACTGTCTTGTGTTCGTCTGTAAAATCATATGGCTCTCCTGAATGTAATCTATTTACGTGCGTGGAGATTGGTGCCAGGCGCAATCTTCATCTTGGAAGAGTTTTACCATACTTTACACTCACCTCTCTGCAAGTATCAGACCACAGTGCGATGCAACTTACACGTAAGCATGTACTTTAAATCGGTAGAGATACGTCGCGTTCATTATCACTTCAGCCGTCTTCAAGAGTATTACATTCTTAATCTGCCTATATTGTGATGTACAGAGCCACTGATAGGCAACGACTCGGTAAACATATTCCCGCGTGAGCAACAACAGGACGTCCACTTCTTAGCAAAGGATCAGTACAGAAGCCTTCTTAGTAACACAGAGGCTGTTCTCTGCGTTGTCCGTGCCGAGGGCTTATAAAGGGACAAAGAAAGTCATTTGAGTTATACCATGTGGAGGCCGGGTCGAATACCTCCACCGGGACTCTGCGAGCCGTAGGAGGCGTCGAAAAGGGAAGTCTCAAATCTGAGACAGTAAAATATGGTCTCGAGTACCAAGGGACATAGACCCGAGAAAGATTGCGCTGCCAAGGACCAGCAGACCAGTACAAAATACAGACCCATCCTCTCGTCAGAAAGGGCGCCCCACAAAAACAAGACGGAAACTGTCAAACAGTAATATATATATAATGGTCATGAGCCCCAGTAACTCTGTCGTTTGAGTTAGCTGCTGTCAAGAATTGGGTCGAGATCTAAAGACGACAGGAGAAGGTGACTGAGAAGAAATGGAAAGAAATAAATTAAGCTGTGCAAAGAAGATTTCATGTGTGATTTGAAGTTACAGTGAGACTGTTACAAATCCGTTGCCAGAATACGGCTTGTGAAGACTGAGTACCCTAGTGCGTGTGTACCGGTGATATGTAAAGTACGTACATCAGCAACAGTGCCGTACTGTCTGTAGTCCCGAGCGGTGAATGCGAGTAAGCCACAAACAAAAACCCCTAAATCGGCCTTGTCCTCTGTGTCTGGTCTGGTTACTTGGAGACCGTATAAAGTGTAATAACGTTTAAAGCTACGTATGTCCTTCGTTGTTTCGTTGTTAGCTGTATATTTTATATAGCCTACCCTTTAATGGTACACCATAAAGCGGTAATTTGATGCTAACATTTTCATGAGCCCCCACTGGCTGTAAATAATGCTAAAAGACACGTGATATTACATCCCTTCGTTTTTTAGAACTTGAACTTAAACGTCGACTAAAAATAAAAGTTAGTTTCTTGAATTGCACTAACTTTTGTGTGTCAGATAAGAGGTCAATGCGCCCTTCTACTGGTTGCATTCTTTATGATGGTTATTAGAGAGACATTTTTTTTCCTTGGCACTACAGCCCCAGTGGGTCTAGGCCTACCTCCATGAACTTCTCCGTTTCACTTCGTTTTTCTAGATCTACACATTCGGTAGGACTCCTTGGGCGGGTGATCAGCTCGTCGCAAGGCCTCTACCTGTATACAAACTAAACATCCATGGCCTGAGTGGGATTCGAACCCAGGATCTCGGTTTCCAAGCGACCGAAGACAGTACATGCCTTAGACCGCTCGGCTACCGTGACCGGCATTAAAGAGATATGAGGAGTGATAAATACGCCCTAGGAGGGTGCTCGATACCAAGACTTACTGACTGACTGACTGATCGTCAGTCGCAATATGACTTTGACTTTGAACTGAAGGAGTACAATGGGATACAACGGAGTACAATTGGAAGACAGAACAGTTCCAGTGGAGTGCGCAGTCGCAGATGACAGGGTGTCAGATAGTGAAATGTGAACTGATGTAACCAGTTGTATAAAGGTCCAATAAATTCGATCATCAAATCCAAAACCCGTCTTATTAGTCACGCGAACCCCGGAGAAGTGACAACACTATACGCGCCTCTTTAATCTCGTATGCAAATGTTAAGTTCACACTCTTCGTTTGTTTCTTAGGAACGCTGCAACATGTACTCTGCTGCTACGTCACAGAATGTAGATAGGTAACTCAATAAGTAAGTTACAAATGGATATAAAACTTAAACAAATAAAAGTACTGATTTTAAAAATGCTTTTATTTCTCAACATAATCTCCCTGTAAATTGAGGCACTTGTCCCACCGTTTCACAAGCTCCTGAAAACCAACAGCATACAATTCTTTGGGCTGCTGTCAGAACCAGGCAGTGAGTGGGATCAGGAAGGCACACAGCTCACGGCATTCCAGGCTCAAGGACAAACCGTAAATGCCGACTCACACTGTAACATCCTCAGGAAACTTCGTAAGACCATTCAACGGAAGAGACCAGGACTCCTCACCAAAGGCGTGTTGCTCTTGCATGACAACGCGCGGCCCCATACTGCCAACAAGACAAATGAGACGCTGCGAAATTTCGAGTGGGAAGTCCTCGAGCATCCTCCGTATAGCCCCGACCTTGCTCCAAGCGACTTCCATTTGTTCGGCCTTCTTAAACATCATTTTTCGGCTGAACATTTTTCCGACGATGAAGCTGTAGAAAGGGAAGTCACCGCCTGATTCCTACAGCAGCCCAAAGAATTTTATGCTGCTGGGCTTCAGGGGCTTGGACAAGTGCCTCAATATACAGGGAGATTATGTTGAGAAATAGAAGCATTTTTCAAATCAGTACTCTTATTTGTTTAAGTTCTATATCCATTTGTAACTTACTTATTGAGTTACCCTCGTATTACATATATTCGTACAAGTGTATTACAGAAAAGACTGCCTTTAACAGTCCTGCGTGCGCCATCATGTAGCCCGCAAGCCCTGTTTTACATTAGCTCACTATGGGATGAGTTAAGTTATGCCATTTTCAGAAAAAAATGGCTTCATTTATCGTTAAGTTACAGACATTGCAAAATAATGGATTGTTTAAATGTTGGTCAATTATCGAGCCTCTCGGACCAAGGAAAATAATCAGAATTCACATATAAACAATTCTACATTATTCATTTACTTAATTTAACGACTGATCTCATAAAAATTAACTGTATTATAATACGACACATTGTAACATGACGCCTGACATCCGGAATAATGGAGCCTGAGCTAGAAGTAACTTCATTGAGCAACGGCTAAGTAAACACTAAGTTTCCGTTATAACGGCTAGCTAAAATACGTTTCCGCTGCAACGAATACGCTGGTATAAATCAAAGCGTTGTTCGGAGATTGTCACAGAGAACAATCAACGTTTTACTTGGTGATATGTATTCGGTCCGCATGAAGCCAGTTCAATCCGAGATTCAGAGATCCAGAGAGAGAATTCGAGAGACTACAAGTTCTTCAAAAATTCACCGTTCAAGGATTCAGTAGTTGAAGTGCGTTACCATGCAATGACTAAAGCTTGGGTTTCCTCGGGTAGCGGTACCGTAATCAAGCGGCCGTAATATGACGGTGAATGACGTACCTAAAACGTTCCCATGGAAACAAAGGAACATGGCAACATTTTAGTGACGTCATTCACCGTCATATTACGGCCGCTTGATTACGGTACCGCTACCCGAGGAAACCCAAGCTTAAGTAAGCAGACGTTGAATACTTTATTTTATGTGTTATAGTTACAGTAATTTTTAGAATGTTATAATTATTTTAGTTACGATTTGTGAGTATCCAGTAAATCTATTCNAAATCAAAGCGTTGCTCGGAGATTGTCACAGAGAACAATCAACTGTTCTACTTGGTGATATGTATTCGGTCCGCATGAAGCCAGTTCAATCCGAGATTCAGAGATCCAGAGAGAGAATTCGAGAGACTACAAGTTCTTCAAAAATTCACCGTTCAAGGATTCAGTAGTTGAAGTGCGTTACCATGCAATGACTAAAGCTTGGGTTTCCTCGGGTAGCGGTACCGTAATCAAGCGGCCGTAATATGACGGTGAATGACGTACCTAAAACGTTCCCATGGAAACAAAGGAACATGGCAACATTTTAGTGACGTCATTCACCGTCATATTACGGCCGCTTGATTACGGTACCGCTACCCGAGGAAACCCAAGCTTAAGTAAGCAGACGTTGAATACTTTATTTTATGTGTTATAGTTACAGTAATTTTTAGAATGTTATAATTATTTTAGTTACGATTTGTGAGTATCCAGTAAATCTATTCACCAATCAAAACCCCGTATACAACTAAAACACGTGAAAATGTACACGATTTGCAATTTCTGCCACAAATGAAATTCTGCCCAATTTCATCGTTATTTCTAAGTCACGCTGACATGCAAGCAACATTTCCTTTGAATATGGAGTCCGTGTGTTGGAGCCGACAGATATTAATAGGCCCTCAGACAACCGGGTTCTCGCCCTTGCACTGAGAAGTTGCCCCCCCCCCAAGCCAATATTCAGTAATAATCTGTCACAGGAATTTCAGCAACATGTTGCACTGCGGAGATCTAATTTCGCGCTTCGATTTCTTGCCGTCTATGTGCAACGTCGAAACATAAAGTCAGATCATAGGATAATAAATCCACAACACACTTTCAGCATTCTGAATAGAACAAAACAATGAAAATATTCAGCCTACAACAGATTCGACACCGAGGCCAGGACCAAGAAACACAGTCTGTCTGAGACGTAAAAACTAAAGGGGCGTTTGCCAAAATGTGCTATTAAAAGCAACCAACTGTTTCCATCTGTCACGATCATATACAAATAGCAACACTGAAGTGAAATTCGCAGATTTCAAACCCTCTCCAGATGACACAAAACTTAAATATACTGTATTAATAAGTATACACTGGATGTATAACAGATGGTGCTTAGTTCACTGCTGGCCACTTATTCTAGCCAGAAACATTATTCCCTTACTTAATCCACTCATTCCAAAGAAAAATATGGTTAGTTTTTTCGTTGCTTTATTTTATTACTAACCTAAACGAAAATGTGACATAACACCAACACTAGTACACCAAGCGAGGATGACGACTCAAGAAAAATTGCTTGCAACAGCTGAGTATCCTTCCGATATGAGTACATATGCAAGAGACCTAAATCTGTTCATTATAGAACGAGAAAATAATTATTATATCACGTAGTCCAAATCTGATGGGCTTAAAAGCGTGTATTTAAATTACATGTCAAAAATAGAATAAATATTAGGGACATGTCCTATTCATTAGACAAGTACGTGGTCTCTATTCTTAACTGGGAGAACGCGGTAGTGTAGTTGGTTGAGGCACTATGCTACAAGCCGGAAGGTCGAGGGTTTGGTTCCGAAAGAGGTCACTCAATTTTTCAATTGATCTAATCCTTCCAGCCGCACTATGGCCCTGGGATCCATTCAACCTTTAACATAAAGGAGTACCACGGCTGGCGCGTAAGGTTGACGTCTCGTCATCTTTGAGCCGGTTGTCTAGAAAATGTGGAAGCGTCGACGTTTCATAACCCTATGGGCCTCCACGGCCTGTTACAGGGACACCTTTACATTTTTTATGCTTAACTACATCCATGGTGGAGTCGTGAGTTGGTTCAGTTGGTGAAGAAATAACCCGCCTTTTACGAAACCCGAGGGCTCAATAAAGTGCCCTTAAGAGATTTTCAGTGGACCCTATCGTCAGCCACCGGAATGCAGGCAGTCCCCTCTCACACGCCCTACTTTACTGTCATCAGTTCTAGTACAGTAAACCCTCGATAATCTTGATTAACTGGGGGGAGAGGTTAAGCGATATTAATGACTCATAAGATAGCCATAAAAGACAAAAAAAATCTGAAAACAAATAAATTAAAAATTGAATAATATAGGTAGTGCCGATGAAATTAAAAAAGAAAATATATATGACTGCAGAAATTTCCTCTTCTATCAGAAGCTGAAATTTACGGTTTCCTTCGTCCAGCTCAAGCCAATCTTGGATATTTTCTTGTGTGGTTTCAGTCTCTTCAGCTGCCCTCAACACAGTCTGAAACTTCTCTTGCTCCTAAATGTCATGTGCCCCTTAAACTACGTACTCAACTGTCAACAGAATTTTTCATTTCTCATATTTCGATCCGGAATAACTGTAACCGGATTAGCGAGGGTCTACTGTACTATGTATCTCACTCGATTTCTTTCCTTAATATATTCCGGTATATAATTTTTCATGTATTTCTAACTTTCCCATGCGTGCTGCATGCCTTTTCCTTTTCAGAAGCAGATAAAATTTTATTTTTGCTATATCATATACATGTAGATCCATTTCATTTCAATTTTACATATTTTGTATTCATTGTTTTACATTCAAATGAAAGGTGACAGAAAAAAGCTCTTCCGGCACGACGCAAGTTTGCAAATGTACGCTTCGTCCTCACTTCTTCAT
The DNA here is from genome assembly GCF_002891405.2 of Cryptotermes secundus. Classification (NCBI taxonomy): domain Eukaryota; kingdom Metazoa; phylum Arthropoda; class Insecta; order Blattodea; family Kalotermitidae; genus Cryptotermes; species Cryptotermes secundus. Next base: position 618,608 of record NW_019727793.1, on the reverse strand, counting down.
ATGTAGGCCCTATGCGACAGAAACGCGTCCCTTGCCAAGAAGAGCGTAGTCCCGCCAGCAGGTGGCAACCGAGTCGTGGGCAGGTGCGTCCTCATTACCAGTCGGAGACACAATACGCTCTTGCAGGACCGTGCTATGTACGGAAATCTAGGTGTACACGAAACCAGCATATAAATTCCTGCCATGTAGAGGGGAAAGGGCGTCTCTTCTGCTTGCAATTCCATTCTTCTTTCAGAAGCTAAGAGACGCTCTTCTGCTCAAGATATTCCCCATCCTTCCCATGCCATAAGAATCCAATCCATTCCTTCATATTATTTTCTTTAAGATACAATTTAATAACAAAAGGGCCGGAATACCGCAGTCGGTATAGCGACTGGCAGCAGGATCGACGGCTGAGGGGTCGAAGTCTGAGGCCCGGTACTGCCAAGAATTTTCACTTCTCTATGTAGTCCAGACCGCCCCTGGGGTCCACCCAACCTCCTATCCAAAGGGTACGGCTTTTTCCCATGGGGTAAAGCGGCCTGGGCATGAAGCTGACCACTCACCTCTAACTAGTGCCGAGGTCAAGAAAACGTGTGTCTATATATCCACTCACATATGTCTTCATGGCGTAGTGCTTTCTTAATTAAGCAAAGGGACAACTTTTTTTTTTCTTGGCACTACAACCTCGGTGGGCCTAGGCCTACCTAAATGAACGCCTCCGTTCGGTTTTTCTCAGACATATGGTAGGACTCCTTGGGCGGGTGAAGCTCGCCGCAAGGCCTCTACCTGTAGACAAACACAGAAAAACGCACACAAACATCCATGCCTTGAGTGGGATTCGAACCCACGATCCCGGCTTCCGAGCGAGCGAAGACAGTGCATGCCTTAGACCGCTCGGCTACCGTGACCGGCGGGACAACTTTACCTTTATACTTTAATAATACCATCCCATCTGCAACAAAATCTACCAAATTATCTCGTCCCTTCATGTTTCCTCACAAAATTTTCTGTAGTTACTATAGGATTCTGACGATGGTGTATAACACACAGAGATGTTGGGTTTTCGGACTTTATCCATCGTCCTGGTTTTTAAGATAACTAAGAAAAACACGACGTTTCGGAAACTGGATCTGTTTCCGTCCTCAGGTGAGGTAAAACACCTATTCTGTTGGGTCCGTTAGAAAGAGCTAGCCTCAATCACTGGACAA